>NC_139821.1:8108093-8597790 GCF_963457635.1 Microchirus variegatus
TCGGAGCCGCCATCTCACATAATAAACCATCACCCAAAGATCCCCAATCAACGTGATTCAGTGCTGTAATTCACTCAACTGCTACAGGGTCCAAGTAATTTACAAAATTATGATTTTGCCTGCCACACATTTTTTAACCCAACCTTTCACTTTGAATAAGGTTTCCAGCAGTGTTCTTCTCAAATGAAAAATGAATTTACACACAGGGAGCAGTCAGGTAGCTGAACAATGGCAATTACAGAGGAAGGAGTAGCAAGAGCTTAAAAATAATATGTCACTTGTAGAAACCTGTTGAGCATTTACGATGTTATGTTTTAAAGACGCGGGAACAAGACGCCCATGCTTGTTAACTGGAAATGAGTGTAATTATGAGCAGTAAAATGGACAGAATTAAAAAACAAACATTTACCGTCAGCTCTAAATTGTCAGCCACATAGACGAGATTATCTCTCCTCTCCCGTTCACTCCCTCCATTCCTCTTTGCCTTTTTGACTCGCTAAAATGTCATCTTAACACCAAAGAGAATCCATCTCTTTCGTTTGCTTTCTCATTGTGACACTTGTTCACCTTCTTTCTCCAAACATGGTAAACAGAAAAGAGCTGCACCATCACAGTTTGAGAATGTGTGTGTGTGTGTGTGTGTGTGTGTGTGTGTGTGTGTGTGTGTGTGTGTGTGTGTGTGTGTGTGTGTGTGTGTGTGTGTGTGTGTGTGTGTGTGTGCGTCTAGCCGTCAAGTGGTTGATAAACATCTCTCCCTCTCTCGGACACACTGTAACTAAACCCGTCTTCTTCGCGGCCCATCTGTCTTTCTTGTGACAACAACCTAAAATTTGAGTGTGAAAGTCACAGAGGGAGATCACTTCTCATGGTTCTTTTATACACACACAATTCTAAGAATCTTTTCACACAATTAGTAGACAACGCCGGGACATAACCTGAGGGCAGAGGAAGCCAGTGAGGAAAACCATAGCAGCACAAGTGACAAATGTCATTTTAGAACTGATAAATAAATGATCGGTGCCTCACAGTAAGAAGATTCTATGTTTGAAACCCCCAGTTCTGTGTGGTGTTTGCAGGTTTTCTCCCCAGTGTTCCATAGAACTTCCTCTCCATTCTAAAGACATGCAGATTGGCTGTATGTATGGAGTCTGTACGTTAGACTCATGACCTGCCTGTTACCCTGAAACGTTGCCTCTCACCCCATGTCAGCTGGGACTGGTGCCTGCTCTCAGCTCAAACTCTTTTAGTGCTACAGATAATTAAATAATTTATAATATTAAACGTCATAATTATGTTGGTGCCTGATTCGTGCAACACATAATTATGACGTTTTTCCCATCGTAGGGTGATCAGACAACAGAATTAATGCTGGATGATTTAGGCAAAATATTGCACTGGCCTATCTATCTATCCATCTATCTATAAAGCAAGTCTGTGTGTCTGTGAGGCATATCTCGCTGAACGTTAGTCAGATCGCCCTAAGACTTTGGATATGGGTTGAGCATGGCCCGATGGTGTGCATCCGTGATTTTCGCATTTATTTGGAGGAATTTTAATTTTCGCTGATTTATCATGCTGCACCAGGTATGCAGCTGTCTGGAGCGGGGAGGTGGGGCGGTTCACCGCAGGACATGGTGTTATACTGAAATGACGAGGTGTTCATTCACCAATACGCGAGCACATATTTATTTTGCATTAGCATGCTACTACCTTGCGGCTAACCTGGTGAACCTGTTTCCAAAGGTAAGCTAGCAAGGCTACGATTGGCATTAGCGTAGGGCTAACATAATACAAACACTGTGCAACCTCATTAGGCACTGGCGTGGCTGACAGTCACAACATTTAGCTATGCTAATGCTAATCCAAAATGAAAACATTTGCCTTGTGCCTAATGAGTCTGCACAGTGTTTGTATTATTATGTATTATGTTAGCCGACTGCACTAGTATATTCCAATGCAAGGAATCAGAACCAGAAACAAGAACATCAGAGGACCTTTGAATGACAGAAGAATATAAACCCTTGGATAAGGCCTACATTAGATGCAGAGAAGCACATTAATAATAGTATAAGGACACTCAGATAAAGTATATGGACTTCCAAACTTCAGTATAAACCGCACAATAATTCTAAAGCCCCGATATATTAAGATGCCTCTCTTCTTTTTAGCATAATATTAACTCAAAAATTACTGAATGGCTAATTTGTCAAGTGGAGTGCTTCTCTGCATGTGTATTGCATGCATGCGTGCATGAGTGCGAGGCGAGCATGCTTCTTTGCTGCATGCTCTGCGTGTGTACGAGTTGTCACATACACACCCCCGTCTCTGCAAATGTGAGGCTACTAAGCTCCATCACCAAGGAAACCAGCTTGTTGCCAGGTAGCAACAGAGAGAGAGGGAGAGAGTGAGAGGAAGAGAGAGAAACAGAAATAAAAGGAGAGAGATATAGAGAGAGACAGACTCAGAAAGTGAAGATGGGGGGAAAAAATGACTGTGAAATCAAAGGATGAAATTTAATAGAAGTGACAATGAGCTAAAACATCATTTTTTCCAGATGCTTTACCAGTGTGAGTATAATAGATTTTTCCACACGGAGAGCTTCAGCAAATTTTCGGTGAAAAGGAAAGTTTCCTTCAGTGAAACATTTAATCAGTTAATTGACAAATTGTTTTCACACTTTGTGAGTCTTGAAATCGCTGAAATCAAATGTAGAAGTATAGGTTAAACAGCTGAAAACGCCGCTGCCAGAATGCAAGCTTTAAAGTGAGGGAAACAGAAGTGGTCAGCCATCTGCAATGACGTAACTTTAATCCATCTTTGCCTCCCGCAAAGCTGATTTTTTTTCCTTCTTCAATGAATTATCATACACTGTGTTCCGTTCTTTTGTCGTGGGTGGGCGTGCATTTCAATCTGTCCCTGTCAAAGTGCTGGATATAATAGTTCAATCTGACTTTGATGGAATTAGATTAGAGTTTAACACTCATCCGACAACGTAGTAACATACTGTAGAGACCACGTAACATCACAGCTCTGGGCCAATGGCAAAGTTACTTCCTGCTGATGATCTGACTCTCATTAGTAGGCGATTAAAAACAGGAGATCAGCACAAGATGGTGAAGAAGCACATGTGTAGGCTGAACTGAAGTGACTCTTCCCGATGTGTGTGATGACCTATGTTTTAAATAATGATGCACGAGGGAAGAGTCATAGAAGAATTGACTTTTCATTTTCGGACTCATTAGAGATGCTGCAGGTCTGCGACTGTCAAACACCTCCATTTTGGAAAGAGCAACTATTGGGAGAAAAAAAGAATGTGACTTCATTTCATACCAGCATGCTTAAACATACCGAATATCCTGCCTGATACAACACTGTCAAATTCCCAAACATGGCGTTTCAAATCATGACACAGCACATTCAGACGTTCTAAATTATGACATCGCATGTTTACACTGCAGCAGAGCACAGAGAGGAGTCGGAGGGTGGGGGCTCGCCAGTGAATTGAAGATGGCATTTTAATTAGATCAGGGAGCAGAGACAGAAAGAGCAAGGAAGAGAAAAGAGGGGGAATAGATAAGAAGCAGAGAGGGAGAGGGAGAAGACGGCAGGAGCACACTTTCATGTGCATCATACACACTGGATTATCTATACAGTAAGTGGTAAAGCGTCGTCTTTCATAGGTTTCGCCAGTGATAATGAGCTGTAACACCGCATTGAAGCAAAATGGGTTATTGGCGCTACACGACTCAAACAGAATGTGAAGTTCAAACATTTACTGTGGCTACAAACGGCCTAAAGCGGAGGCTATTTATACAGTATATATACACTGAAACACTAACAATTAAATTCACAAGGAAAGCTCGAACAAAACCATATGCAGAAATGAATATATCACAAAAACACATTATTCCCAATTAGTCCACAGGAAGCGATGAAGTTTGGATCGATAATGCCACTGAGCTAATTCAATTACTGCATGCCTAACAGCAAATACTGTATATGAGATATTTGCACACTTCGGTTTGCTGAGGATCACATATAAATGTCTATAGAGGTGTAAGGGGAACACTGTGAAGATGAGGCGGGGAATGGAACATCATGGAAGGAAATTTAGCATCAGTAGCTATGATTTTCTCTCCGCTATGCTCTCACATACAAACACATATGTCATTTGCATCATCTATTTCTTTATCATGAAATAGAAAGAAGCAGAGTTGCTAGGCAGCACTGACTAACCACAGTCCATAATCAAATGTGATTACTAGTATACAGTATATACTGCATATATAGTATCTTTCACACTCCATTCATCCCCTTTTCAGCCAAGTTAATTTTCCCCGTCTACCGGTCCATTTTATTGGTCTTTGTGCACTATTTTCTGCATCCTTGGCTAACGTGCTGCTTCACAAGAAGAAACAGTCAACACAAAGACAAAGACAGATGGAGTAAGTGAGGGTGCATGTGCTGGAAGTGTCTTAGGAGGTAGAAAGACGAGGGTGTGAGACTGAGAAAAAGGGAAGAGAAAGCAGAAAACACCTGGCCGACAAACAAGGAGCACGAGTGTGAGAAGAAAGT
This sequence comes from Microchirus variegatus, assembly GCF_963457635.1. Lineage (NCBI taxonomy): Eukaryota > Metazoa > Chordata > Actinopteri > Pleuronectiformes > Soleidae > Microchirus > Microchirus variegatus. Next base: position 8,112,669 of record NC_139821.1, read on the forward strand.
AACAGAGTCAGTGACAGGAAGTCCAAAGTAAATATAAAAACAGACAAGTCCATGTAGGGTAAGTGGTGTTGCCGGAGTTGCCTGGCAACCTAAAAGTTTGGATTGAATCTCACAGCCAAGCCATTATTGTTGTGAACTAATCTGTACTTTTAATATACATCTACAACAAAGTGAGAAAGAAGAAACGCAGAGGAACACAGACGAGAGGCGGGCAGCAGCAGCAGCAGCAGCAGCAGCAGCAGCAGCAGCTTGTTAGGAAAGACCACAGACAGGGCACAGATGATCAGGACCTTAGCAGACTTTATTTATGTTAGATCTGAGGATGTGTGCATAGATGCTCAGCTTTGCAACTGCTTAAAGTCCAAATTGAAAACTTGAAATAGTTTTTTAGCAGCACCTTATTACATTTTTTTTTTCATTACCACTGTATCTCCAGGCAAAAATCAAATTCTGACTTGATTGAGTTTGGTCATTTCTAAACCTGATCTGAGTGCCTGATCTGGTGAGGTGATCGATCAATCACTTGATATTATCATCGTAAAATATCCACATATTAATAACATATTATAATATATATAAAAAACAGCTTCTTTCACAAGATTTGAATCTTCTTAAAAGCAACTCGGGAGTGCAGTCTTTCTCTTCCACCTCCCTCTTTCACCTTCTAATTCTCTAAATACTTCATATACACATCCCAAAGCAGGGGTTACGATACCATTTATTTAAACTGTCTATTTTACAAAAAGCTCTCATAGTAATGTAATGTATAATGTGAGGGCAGAGGTGTCAGAGAGTCATGTGGCCTAAAGCCTGCTGCCAACTAGTGGCCGGAGGTTTAAATACAACACAAAACCAATGTCAAGAACATTTCCCATGTCTTCCTGATATCTATATCATTAAATGATGATGGATATTGAGATTTTTTTTAGTGTATGAAGCTATTTTCTTATAGTGTGTCTGTGTTTCTGTCTTTTGCTCACCCACACACTTCAAAGCCTCTGTTAAGCAGACTTGGTGAGACTAATAGTAAAAAGCTAATGGTTAACACGTGTGGAGCCATGGACTGCCTAACCTTCTGAACCATTTTGCTCCGTGTATGTGTGTGTGTGTGTGTGTGTGTGTGTGTGTGTGTGTAAGAGAGAGCACAGACGGTATAATGTACCGTGTGTATACGTGTGCAGCACATGTATAACAGCTGACTCGTCTTAACTCGTGAAACTGGAGTCCTATAAAAATAGGAAATGGCTCAAATCGTACAGTTCTGTAAGCCTAGCTCATCGTGAATAAACACTCTGTCATCAAAGCCAGTCACATGATACCTTGAGTTACTTACTACTTAGTATTAATATTAATTAATCAATTACATGGTTATTTATTTGGCATAAAACTTAAATCACTTCAAGTCCAATGTCATACATTTGCCAACTCTCCTTATACATATACAACAAGGTTATTGTACTGATTTTGACTAGTTCATATGAGTTCATATGAAAAGATCCGTGAACATGTGTCACATCAGCACTTCAAACGTTCTACAATATTTACAGAGATTCTGATTCGAAACACGGACTTCGTCTAAATTTTGCAGATGCTCTCCTTCAGAGCGCGCTGAAACATGACAGGAAATCTGAAAGGGCTAGACATGTTTTCAGCTGCAGCAACATCTGTAAAGCATGCATATCTGGATACTTAAACGCTGTACTTTTTTTTTTTAAGGAGTAAATGTATGCATGCCTGTGGTAACCTCCTGCTTTGAAGTGAAGGGGTTCTGTGAACAGATTTTTAGATGGAGTGAAATATATTATTTACCATAGCCAATAAGAGTGTGATATCGCCGCTTCTAGCATAAAAGAGTTCAGGACTAAGATTTGAATTATGGTTAGGTGAAGTGTAGGGTGCACTTTGGAGATGAAATTTCAAAATAAAAGTCAGTCTAGTGGGAATAGCGTTTGCAATTATAGATAAAAGCTGCGTCCTTAACTGGAAAAACGCTGCTATTTGGATCAGTGATTTGCAAATAGTGGTTAGGGACAGCATAAGTCTCCATGACAGGATGTTTGTGTTTTAGCGCATGTGACGGCTACATCATGGATCAACAGGTGTGAGCAGCATTTAGCAGTAACAGCAGTAACAGAGGGAGATATGAGGATTACAACTTAGTCGCACCAACAACACACACTTTAATTTTTATATTTTCTATCTCTGCACCTCTTTCACTCGCTCACCTCTATGACTTCTTCTCCCCACCTCCACCATAACCAGCAACAACCCCTCATCCTAATACTCTGTCACTCTTTGTATCCATTATTCATGGCACAGTCGGCATTAAAGGACCTCGCAATATCGCTACGGCAACGACGCAGCAGCAGCAACCGCACTGGATCATGGGAAACTGGGTCACCTCCCAGGAGCGGGAGGGTACAACACACACACACACACACACACACACACACACACACACACACACACACACACACACACACACACACACTGATAGTTGTCCTAAAAAGCTGAAGGATTGGAGAGAAAAATGTGATGACGAAAGACAATGAAGCCAAAGAATAGGTCAAATGAGATAACACAAGTGAGATCAGCGATCCAGATACAGCAAATGATACAAATCACATACTCTTTGAGCTTCATAAAAGTAATATACACACAAATACACACACATCCTCTTATTTAAAGTCTCTCCATACACTGCTCTGTTCATAGTTAATCTGGCTTCACAATATCAAACAATGAAAGCCTCTCCTAATGCTCACTAAGCTTTGTCATCACTCGCAGCCTCTTATAGGTGTAGTAACTGTACAAAAGAATGCATCTTACACAAGTTATAGAGCTATGAATCCAACTGTGGAATAAGTCGGGTGATTATTTTTCACAGGAAGTGTCACGTTAATTTAATATATTAATATTATATTAAGTTTCATTTAGACCAAACTGTGCAAAGTTTCTCCTAAATCATGAAAAGCTCTATGTTTCGTAAAAAAATCTACTTAAAGGGTACATTTTAGCTTAAAATAAGGACATTAGTTTAAGCAATGTGCCTCACACCAGCCTCTCAACAACAAACAATAGATAGAACAATAGCAAAAGCAAAAAAACCTTTAAAACTTTAAAAACAAATGCTGGAATCAATGTGTAAAAATATAACAAACTTCTTTCCAGCATTTAGCAGCAGCTCCTCAATGGTCTTAAGACTTGCAAATCCTTTATGTGCTTCTCTTTATCCACACCTCTGTCTTTGTGGTAGATATAGATTTAAGGGTGGGGGAAGATCAATAAGGGAGAAGGACCTTTAAGTGGATGCACCTCTAATTAAAAAGCACAAGCCCTTAAGTTAATACTTTCAGTGTACATTGCACACACACACACACACACACACAGAGACTGTCTGACACATGTTGCCACCAAGAAAGGAAACGGAAACATCTGTTTCTATGGGAACCTGGCCCTTTGATGATGCAGAGCACGCTAGAAAGCATCACTCACACACAAACACACACACACACACAGCCATACGGACACACACCTTACCTGTGTACATCTATGTAAACATTCACCTTGTGTGTGCATGTGGGTGTATAGAGTAAAGAGGGAGACAAATAGACAGAGAGGAAGAGAGAGAGAGTGTGTGTGTGTGTGTGTGTGTGTGTGTGTGTGTGTGTGTGTGTGTGTGTGTGTGTGTGTGTGTGTGTGTGTGTGTGTGTGTGTGTGAGAGAGACTGCCAGATCCCAGACCAGATGGCTAAATGTCAGTGAATACCACACCAACATCACTACTTCTCCCAAACACAGTCGATACACACTGCAACAAAGCATCACCTATTCATTCAGCGAGCTGAGGGTCCATGCACTGAAGGATAATTCAGATATTGTGTTTACAGTCTTTGATGTGAGGCTTTAAAAAGCAGGAGCTGGGCGTTGCAGAAAAGCACAGTTTAATATTGCACGTCACAAAAAGGAGGGGGGGAAAGATTACTTTTACTGACAAGGCCAGCTCCTTCCTGTTACTTTTAAATGTCAGCGTTTGCAGCTCAGTAGTCTTTAGTTTTCTCACACAGGGTGGAAATCAAATGACAGGAGGCCTTTTAGCTGCTTTTCAGTTTGCTTTACTCCACTGGTGATGTCACACCGGGGCTTTTACGGCTGGTCAAATATTAGTCTGGAATGATAAAGACGGACACGGACAGACACACACACACACACACACACACACACACACACACACACACACACACACACACACACACGGAGAGAGAGAGAGTACACATTACACCTGTTTGCGTCTCTAATTTGCCCAGAGATCTACAGAGCACTTCCATTACCTGTGTTGCCACAACTCTACTGTTTGCTGTATGTGCACTTTGCTGTGTGTGTGTGTGTGTGTGTGTGTGTGTGTGTGTGTGTGTGTGTGTGTGTAATACTGGGATAGGGATAGTCAGTGATAGGGAGGTTACATGTAAAAATGTAACAGCCCGAAAACTAACCATGCTGTGATCAGGGGCTCATCGTTGGGCTTTTAGTATATAATACTATATACTACATACATATATATAATACGATATACTACATATATATACATATATATATATATATATATATATACACACACGCACACACAGTGGGCTTTTAGTATTTAATAAAGTATAAATAAATGTGAAAATGTGAATGTGCAGTGGCTGCCGTTCTCCTCTCTCAGTGACAGTCAGTCTTACAGTCCTGCCTGTGCTCGTGTGTCTTCCCACTGCTTCTGACTCGTCTGAGTGGGCTGAATGCAACGTTTTGCCCACAGAGTTTAAGCGTTAAATTTAAAACACAGATCACAAATCTGATAAAGGCACCGTTATTATTGTTCCAGTAATGACACCGGGTATGGGATTTTAGGATCCCATCTGTATTTTTGACACATATACAACACAGATTACACACAAGATTAACAACAACAACAACATTAATGGACGGTTGGAAGACTGTGTTAACAATTAGGCCCATGCTAAACCATAAAAGGGGGTGTTTTGTCCACAAGCAGAGTATAGATCAATCAATAAATCAATAACCTTACTAGTGCTTATACTGAGACAAGGACACATTGAACAGCATTGTCAAGTCACAACTGTAAAGCTCAACTACAAACACAGTGTATGATGAGGATATATCTGATGGAAACGGGAACATTAGCTCTGCTCCCTGTGGTATGGAGTACATTGAGAACTTTTGAGTTTTCAGTGATGGACAGAGACATCACTTTCTCTTTTTCCTGCGTGTGCTCTGTGGGAGCTTTAATGTGGGTCGATGTGAGGCAGAGGTGGACACTTTTAGCTCAGTAAAAATACCCTGCTCTATCTTTTTTTCTGTTCATTCTCTCCACAAACCCTCTCCTCTCCTGCCTTTAGTGCTGGCACATGCGGAGCTTTAATCTAACGATCAAGAATTCGACTAAGCCTTTGTGAAATGTTACTGATTGTTGCCTTAGCATTTAGGAAACTATATTTATTTTAGTTTCAGGACCTCTTCACCCCTACTTGTTTGCCAAGTAACATAAAACAAACCCACGCGGTTATACTGTATATATTTATGTCTCGACAAAACACGTATAGACAAACACAGCCTCAAAATCGCAGTGGTCTTAAATGAAGGTTTACAGGGTTGCAACATGGGATGATTTCCACGTAAGGATCAGGAAACATGGGTCAGATGCCTGCAGCATTCTCACAATAGCCTAAAATACACCCATGTTGTTCTAAGTTTGCACTGCAAGCAGAGACACACAAACAATGGGGGCTCACATACTAAACCATGAGTATGTTCATGATAAATGGGCTCTTTTTAAAAGATAAGGTCCCTATCTTTATCAGCAAAATGGGACTATTAAAAAAAGCGAGGAAGGAAGAGGAAATAATGTTGTAATTAATGTGGTGCCACAGGTGCCATCATTTGGTGTCTTCATCTTTTACTTTTATTGGAGGTAAATAGGGGGTGGATAAGAGCAAGGTAAAGAAGAGTAATAGAGACAGGGAGGGACAGTGTCACACACAAAAATTTGCTCACGACAGTATTGATCCTGTTTAAGAGCCGGGAAGTAGTTCTTCAAAAAAAAAAACTTGCCTTGTAGTGCCTTTTTTCCTCCACGTCCAAGGTGAAATTGTATTCACACTAAATCTCACGATACACTTAAGACTCGGGACAATAGAGCAGAACCCAAACAGTGAAACGGTCTAAAGCAGTAACTCTGGAGTTGTTGAGCAACACAATGGTGACTGGGGTATTTGTCGTTTCCTCTACGACAGACAAAGGATTTCACATTTTATATCTGTGTCCTAAATCATATACATCTCATATCATATGTACACAATAAATATACATATATGCGACGGCGACTGAATTGTAATACGCCGTTAATCGAATTCCGCAGTAGCTATTCTTACACGCACATAAACACACTTCTCCCTGAGTGGCTGCATTCCACTGTGTCACTTCAGAGGTGCATTGACACACACAAAGAGTTAGAAGAAAACACAGACCAACATTGTTTAGATAAGTGTACGTACAGCTAGATACTGATCGTTCCTCTCATCTATAAATAGACCCTCCTAGCAACCGGCAGACTCGCACCCAAAGGAACAGTATGTTAACTTGATCCTCTACAGCAGAACAAACTGAGAGAGAGAGAGAGGGAAAAAGAAAACGACTGGAGAGTGAAGAAAAGACTATCATTCGGACAGTAAATGAGGAACAAAATCTTCAGCAGACACTTAACAAAGTGATGACTTTCAAACATACTGGGTCCAAAGTGGCAGATGGTCGGTAAAAACAAAAAAACACACACATACACACAAAAAGCATGTTTTTCTTCAGGCAAACAGTCTCAATCACATTACAGCGTCGATTGCTGTAAAATCTGAAAATCTGCTCAAAGATTATAGGTCAACCAGTTGAAAAAATATGAATAACCTGACCACTATAACATGTTGAGTGTGGCTAAAAAAACATTGCATGAATACAGACTATTACCATCCGGCCGGAGGTACAGGGTTCCACAGTCTTAATAAGGTTAGACTGATAAACGCCTCTGTGCACTATGTCAATCTGGAAACTAAATATGGAACTTTAAGGAGCCTTAAACACCGTCTTCTGCTCAACTTATAATATGTGTGTATTTATGTCTGTGGTTAATTGTAATGTTGTTTCTTTTCTGTCTCATACGTTGTTGTTTTTTTTCCGCAAACAAAGCTGCTGTGATGCAAGAGAAAAATTTCAGGCACGTTCTGACAATAAAGTATTATCGTATCATATCATAGGAGACTGATCAACAGGAGTATTTATAACCCTAACCCCTTTAAGACGCTTTGGACGTCACAAAAGCGTTCTTCTGACTGTAATACAACTATGTGAAAGTTACAGTACACTCACAAGAGACCAGATAACACAAACATCAAGTGCATTGGCTTTTAAGAGGTGATTCATTGAGTGTATTAGAAAAGCCTACTGCAGATTCAACAGGTAATTCGTCACCTACACACACACACAGAGTCCTAAGTCACTATGAACCAGATTAACTTATTATTATTGCTCAGGGGCTTAGGTGTTTGTGTGTGTAAGCTTGAGTGTGTTTATTGCCTCTCCGTCAGTTAGCGCCTGGTGTATTGATTAGCTAATTGCTTGGTTATGACATCATTATTGTGTATGTGTGGAACTATCTATACTGATCTGATTAGACGGAACAATGAGGGGAAGATGGCAAGCGGGTGAACGGTGCTTAATGAAAGAAATAAAGAAAGAAAATAGAAGAGAGTAGAAGAAGTTTCTCTTGCTCAAGCTTCACACTTGAGTTTGACAAAAAAAAAACCTCTATAGTTCATTTTCATTGTTCCTGAGACTGAACATGCCAGAGTGCAGCGTCTGTTTCCTCCCTGAGAAAAAGAGACTCTCTTACACTTTGGTTCCTACCCCTTCTTTCCTCTGTAACCAAGGACAGATGAGGAGCATCACTACGGTTACCATATCCATGACAACCTCTCCTGCTGCTATTATTGGGCATGCTGTCAAGGAGACAGAGCAGCACATTATGGGATGCGGACAGAAATAGAAATCTTATTGAAGGCAATACAACAGATCTCTGCTATTACATAAGAAAGGCTTGTGCAAATTTGACGGGGGGGGGGGGGGCATATTGATTCTAAACTGGGGCTCGATCGCACAAACAGTCAGAGGTAAATCTTCAGAAGTTCATCGACGCTGAGCTACAGTGGTGATGCAGCTGTTTTGAACTCACAAGGAAAATATGGGGGGGAGACAAAAGTGTAAATGAACATTTAAAAGCATTGATGATAATTAATGATTAAGGATATATTTATATTTGATGGTTACCTTCACTTAATAGTGTTAGAAACAGGGTCACACTCTCATGCTTCGCAAATGCGCACGTGACGGTTTGGTCTGTTTAAGTAAAACAGGCACAGCTCTGTATAAACCCATCATCTAAATGACTAAAATGTGACTATAATGAAAATCACAGCAGACACTCTGGCAAATGAAGCGACGGCAAGTAATATGGATTATGGCAGTCCTAGGTTTAATTACTTGCCTCGCAAGCACAATGAAAGGACTAAATAAGGTCAATTGTCAAACTGAATGCTTATTACGAACACAATGTGTGCACAGTTAAAGATGCACTTGTGCCAATGTCAAATGAAGGCGCTGTTTATGGATGCAATGTTTTCAATTCTGACTCATGCTCGATACATGCCCTTGGCTTTGTCTTTACACCGTGCTAATGAAAAAGTCTGTCATTTAGAGGTTGTTAAGAGGTCTTTAGGCCAAGAAGAGCTGATATAGAATTCATCAAACCGTGTCGAACGTGTATAATAACACTAAAATAAAGTAGTAATAAACCAGTTCAAACTCAATACTCTCACACACACAAACACGGTTCAACTGTGTGTCTAAGCCGCTGCTACATCTGCACTTTACTTCCTGTCTGTCAGAAGGTTATAAAACTAATTGGCCACATCTGTCGTGGCACTGAATAGGTTTATGTATGTCTTCTATCTCTTTACAAACTCAAGTAGAGTCCAAAATAACCCTGTTAAAAAAATAGTAGACTATAAAATAGGTTCCTGCAAATATGTGTTTAGCTAGTTTTCAATTGAAATGGTAAAACATTATGTTCCCACTGGTAAGAATGTGATATCTGTATCTGTGCGATAATATGAAAGGAGAAGAGAAAGGGTAACAGACACAGATTGAGAAAACACAAACATGTGTCCTCCCTCAGTTCCATTTACCCTCCCACTCACTCATAAACTGGCTCTGACATGATATCATGAAAGGATAAATCAGATCACTCATTGTAAGACAAGTGAAAACAAATGTCATTTCTGCACACGCTTACAGCCTTGGAAACAGCGCGCCCCCCAAAGCAACTTCATGAGCGCAAAAATTCCATCTTATCCAGATTATGTAAAAAACAAAGCTCTCCCTAATACTAATTCAGTTCGGCAAATCGGTGGTTAGACAATCCGAGGACATGCTGACATGCGCTGACGGCAGAGTCCGTATACAGCACAGAAGAATTAGGGAATCATTCTTAGAAATTCAGAGTGACAGATGTTACATGGCCTCAGAGGGATTAGCATCCTCTCCACACTAATACACTGTGGGCTCTCACTCTCATACACACACACACATTGTACAGATACATGTATTCATATTGATTTATGTTTACATAACACACGACAGTTCACACATCCTGATGAGTGGCCAGGGTTAGGTAATTAGAGTGGTATTTTGGCAACGCAAAAACACTCACAACCACTGAGTACGTAGCAGCACGTGTCTTTGTTTAGCGGGATATGTTATCCTTTAGATTAAATTATAGTACATTTATTAAATTAGCAGAGATGACGTTTTTGCCAACCGCAAAAAAGAGTCATGTCAGTTCACCGAGAGCTCATAAAGTCTCAATCATAACAGTTATTTTCTCCTCTGCCAATAGCATTATTTCCCCCAGAAGACAATGATGCTTATCCTTTGATCAAACACAACTGGCTCTATCTGATACAACTGGAAACTCCTCGAGTCAAAGCAACCAAAACCATCATAATGACCAACTCTGCTCAATCCAAACCACAAGAATTTCTTGTCATATACCTTAATAATTAATTCATAGCATCACGTAGCATCTACTACTCCTGCTTATTAAACACATGGCAGCAAATCACACTTGAATCAGCTGGAAATGCAAATGACACGCTGCTCTGGAATGCTAATTACCAGAAAAACCTGCATAGCTAAAAAGACAAGACGTGAGTCAACATATTTCATTTATGTGTCCGGCAAACAACTGAAGCCAAGACCAAAAACACTCTCTCAGCGACCAACAAAAACAAACAAGAAAGGGAGCGTCTGCAAATGTTGTAGATATAACTCACCAGGTTGGAGTTGGTGGCGTTGGAATCATCCTCGGGGAAGGGGATGTAGACGGCTAAGGCCACGCAGTTGGCGAAAATGGTCATCAGGATAATGATCTCGAACGGTCTGAGAGCAGAGTTAAGGAATATAAACAACTTTGACAGAACAATAAATGACGTTAGACCATAACAGGTCGGCTTTTCATGCACTTAAAGGTCCAATGTGTAAAGAATGAGTGACATTTAATCTGCTGACCCCTCTGCCTAAAGTTATTCCAAAGTTACACCAACATACTTCAATTTCAATTTGCCAATTCTCCTAAATATGACACACTGGACCTTTAAACTCAAGAGTTTGACATTATCAGCATCATCGAGACAACATTCAAGACAGGGATGAGGACATTACACAGCACTAAATAATACAGTGTGAAAAAGCCTCAATAATTAGGCACATTATTACAATGAAGAGGTATTTTTTAAACAATCTTACATATACGAAGTATTTATATATCCTATATATACGCGCACACACACACGCAGCAAAGTGCACGACCAATGTACACAATGAGAGAGATCAAAGCTGTTGAGTTTGCCTTTTTGTTAACAATAGGACTCACTGGATCACTTAGGGACCTCTCAGAGTGCATGTGTGTGTTGGGTGGTGGGTTCAAGGCAGATGGTTTGAGAGAGACAGTGCATGTCCTAATATGGGCGCAGCGAGGAGCGGGCTTGTCGCGTGGAAGACGGGATGTGGACGGAGTGAGAGCGGAGATGGAATGAGAGGGAGCGGAGAGAGAGAGAGAGACACACGGAGGGTTTTTATTTGGAGCGGTCCTTGAGAGGGGAGTGACCTCATTATTTTTGGCCTCGGAGAGATACAATGTGAGAGAATGGCAGAGTGAGAGAGGGAGGGAAGAGAATGTGAAGGAGAGATAGAGGAGGTCTGGTTTTCATCAACACAATTAGTAACTGCCACTGCTGTCACCTCTCTCCACCTCCTTTTTCTCTCCCATTCTTGCCTCCCTTCCTTCCTTCAGGTCTTGTTTGGCCGCGCGTTAAATCGGTTCGGGACTCGAGCTCTTTTGCGTTTTTAAAATAAACAGCGACATACTGATGACTTGCACTGTCAGAAACTCAAATCCAGAAGATGAAGTGAAGGCAAACGTGCGCCTTTTTCAGCCGACATTCGTGTTCAACACGCTGCATCAAGCAATAAAACACAGAAGGTCAGAAACAAGGTTAAGCACGAGTGGCAGCTTTGGCAGGTGGAAAGCCAATGAGGAATCATTCCCCTGTTGCTACACTATGAAAACATTAAATGGTTGGATTACGTACAAGTGCAGGGGAAATCAGCAAAAAAAAAGAAAAGCCAGGAAGTGGCTAAAGTGGCAGAAAAAGCCTTAACATAATCCTGATGCAGTTTGACAAAATGAAATCACTAAAAGATGTTCTCACTCAGGATTGGATTGTGAAACGCTGAAACATGTGTTGCTTTAGCCCTAATCAGTTTGACCCTGGTTATCTAATCAGAAAGTCATGGTAAAATACAAAATAAATTTCCCAACAGCCTCGAGGTCCAATCATCATTTACAGAACAGAAAAACACAACAAGTGTGAAACGGTTTGTTTCCGAAATCCCCAAGCAAACCAAATCCATTTAACCCTTTAAATCTGTTTAATTAGTCAGAGTGTGACACGTGAAATAACCATGTTAAATAAGAAGTGACCTCAACTATTCACAGTCTTGTTGTGTTCTGCTCAATCACTATTTTTAGTAAAAGGCCTTAAGGCAAAGAATGAGAGGCAGAAAAAAAGATTCTTTTTTTTTTTTACAGTAGTGCTAATACTTTGTTTATGTTTGGATTAAGACTTGACCCTTGAACACCAGCGGCCACAAGATCATTCAGGTCATTTAGCTCATTCAACCGGGGACCGAAAACGCATCTAAGTTAATCACTGACTCTTGTACTGGGGGCTCATTAAAAACACACTCCAGACATGCGGGCACCCACAGACAAACAGGCCTATGACTCACTCTGGGTTCCTGACCCATAATTTAAGAAAACCCTTGAGGTCTGCTTCCATCAACATGATAATAAATCTCATGTCTGCTCTGCTGTTGAGAGGAAAGCAACACAAGAAAAAGCCTAGACAAGGAATCAAACCAAAGATCAGCCGAAATTTCCTCTAATAATACATTTAATTGCGAGTGTAAAAAAAAAAGCAGTGTAAGATTACACGAGATTTAAACGCCACTGTTGTGGGGAAACACAGTCATGTGCAGCTGAAAGACTTAATCAGCATTGTATGAACTCAATTGACAATGAACACGAATCTCAAATTTGTCGAACATTTTTTGCACTCGGTTCACAGGGATACGGCTGCCTGTTTAACATTTACATTCTGAATTTTAACGAGCTAATTATATACGCACTGAAAACTACATACAGTACTGTAATTTTACATACCAGGATGCTGTCACTGATGTTATTTGGGAAAGGAAGTCCAGAGCTGAACTGTGCTGTTGTGATTCTGGAAGCATTTATCAGAGCAGAAAATGCATAAAGACAGCGTATTCCCCCTTGTGCCACCTGATGTATAATCTGTTCGCCAGAAGCCAGAGTGTGTATGTGTGTAAATGCACTCGTGCACCTTTTAAAAACGACCACTTAGTGTGATTTCACATGGACAACACAGACATACACCTGCAGCCTGCGCTATCCTTGTCTCTCACGCTGACCTTGCAAGTCTGCAGGTAATGCTTCATGTGACAGTGCGATTTCTCTGTGTGTGTGTGTGTGTGTGTGTGTGTCTTTTATCATCCAGGTGTAAGTGTGTGTGTCCTCTAATCTACGAGTATGTCTCATGTGTACGTCTGAGCTCAGACAGGCCCCATCGACCTGTTGAGAGCAGTCATTGTTGTTGTCTTGGTAACAGCAGGAGAGGAAGAGAGGATGATTTTTGGGAGAGACACAGGTACTCACAGAATACAGGACGCAAGACACACACACACATTTAAACACACAGAGAATGAGGAAGCAAAACAAAATCTTATATTTAAATAAGTCACAGTGACGCACATCCCAAAAGACATGATATTTTCCCTTTTTCTTCTCTAAACGTGCTCTTCTTCCCTACACTCATTTCATGTGTTCACCTCCCCCTTGCTCTTTATTCCTTCCCACATTTCAAGGCTGTTTAAATGAATGACTCAGGGAATTGTGGGTAATGATCTGAACTCTCATCAGTCATTGGCGGAGATTGTTCCAGTGACCCTGAGGGTGTCTGCCGGCTAATTTTCTTTTTTCCCCTTTCTTGCATTTGCCCAGCTGGATAGTGTTGCGTGAGGTGAGTTTCTGACATCCGAGCGTTGATAATTATACATACACAAGGTGACCAGTAGAAGCGCCGTCTGTACCCGCTGTTTTACAGCCAAAAGGGTGATAACACACATTTAAAACAGCAGGCTTGTTCCCATGGGACCTTTATAGTTGTTTATTGTTTAAAAAGAGCGTGTTTCTATTGATTTAAGTGGTGTGATTTTCACATAAAGTAGACATATTATATTCTATTTCTCCAAGTTAATCCCTGGTGTCCGTGACATGCTTTGGTCAAAATACCTTAAGGATGAAGCACCACAGCAGTTCAATCACCCTGCCAAAACAGCCCTGTTCAGAAAGCTCGGTTTTGAGTGCCCGTCTCTTTAAATGCAAATGAGACACAGGAAACTACAGCGTCACTGAGGCTCCGGCAGCTAACAGCAGTTAGCATTTGGAAAAGCCATCATTTGCCGACTAGCCGGCACATTGCTGTCATATATAAAATGTATCCACTGGACACGTAAATCCTACGAGGCTGGAAGTTTGTGTAGAACTCTGTGCTGCACTGTGCAGCCAAGAATAGAACACTTCGTCGACTTCCGCTCTTCCGGATACTATTGCCCTCGCCTGCACCCTTGCGTTTTTTACGGAAAAAGCGGAGCTCCGCGAGACAACAATTCCAGGAATGTCTCTGCCTACTCATTGGGCCTCCAGAGTCCCAAATATAAGTATTAAAATGATTAAATAGTTGATTTTGCATAATAGGTCTCCTTTAAACTAAGCAAAAAAAATCGCTATTGTTGAATGTATTCTCGAATGCAGTCCAAACACACAATCATATGCACCATTTATAAATCATCTCCTCTGCCTGCACCTCCTCCCCCTCTGTACTTATTATTTGACCTCCCCCTACTTCATCATATTTTTGTTTACCTTTCCCATCCACCCCTGGATCCCTTGCTCAGTCCCTCCCTCCTCAGCCGCTCTGCTTCATCATCTCTCCTGTCGACATCCATGCCCTGCCCACGTCCCTGCCCTTCTCATTTCTCTGGCCCCTCCTCTTCCTCCCCCCCCCCCCCCCAGGACATGTGTATGTGCTCTTGGTGAGCTCATGTGGACCCTCTCCTATTATAGATCACTTTGACTGTGACTCTGACCATTTCTGTCTCTCTCCCTTATTATGTTTTGCAGCTTAAAAAAAAAACTCCAGAGGACAGGACATGGCTGGAGAGAGAAGGGCATGTGTAGGAACAGCAGGAATAAAGGGATTTGGATGGATGGAGGGAGAGAGGGAGGGAGATAATAAACGACGGGAGAGACTTTAATGTGGAGGAGCTGAAGGAGTGATAGAGGAATGGATGTACCTTGGGGGGGTAAGTGGATGAATGCAGTCGGGAAGCGCTGGGGAGGGACCTCATGAGGAAAGGTGTGAATGATGGATGAAAAGGACAATTTTGCTAAACAAAAAAAAGGCTGGTGGAGAAAAAGAAAGAGAGGGAGAAGGACCGAGAGAAGGGATTAAAACAAAGGAGTGGAAAGCATGAATCCATACTGAGTGAGGAATGGAAAGAGGAGATATTTCAGGAGAGGAAATAGGGAGTTTCATATGCCCGCCCATCATCCATCCATCCATCCATCCATCCATCCATCCATCCATAATAAACAGTATAGATAATGAATGAATGGATGATTGGATGAATGAATGAATGGATTTGGCTTACTTGATTTAAATATCATAGATAATAAAGACACAAGTATCAAATAAGTGTGAGTTAACAAGTCACCAGTCAGCCTTCGAGAACATAACTAACCATCGTTCAAGGTTATTTAAAGGATACTTCCACTCTACAATGCTGATGCAGGCCCTGCGAATGGGGTTCTTGAGTGTGAGACAGAGTAGCGCCCGTGGCGGCCTTGTGGCGGTCGTCGTTGTCTGTTTCTTAGGCTTGGAGCTATAGTGCTGTCTCTTCCGTTGAGTGGAGCTGGCCGTGGAGATGGGCCCGCCCCCTCCCGAACCAAGCCCCGCCCCTCCGCCCGACGCGGCGTTGCCCATGATCTTTGCCTGCCGGGCGGCGTCGATGGCGGCCTGCCAGCTCAGGGCCGCCCCCGGCGTGGCGATGTGCTCCGGAGCCAGGCCCACCACGCCGACCCCGTGGTTGACGCTGCCCCCTCGTCCGCCGTGGTCGCCGTGGCTCCCGCCATCGCTGTGCTCATTTGTCAGGCCGGGGGGAGGAGGCCGAGGCAGGGGGGGAGGTGGAGAATAGTCGGAGCCTGGAGTGGAGAGATGAGGGAGAGAAAAGTTAGAAAAGCACACACATCCCACGAAGTTAAATACAACACGTTGAGTAGCTACTGTGTTTACTTTGGAGGCTGCAACAGGATTTTTCATCACTTAGTGACCTCTGCATATTTTTCAGAACTCTCTTGATAGAACAGACTGTTGACTAACATACTGCCCACGTGTCAAGTACAAGTACAACAGAGATAATAACTGTACAATGTGTAGCTTCTCACCATATTGTGTTTATGTTGCTGCAACACAACACAACTCATGAGACCAGCAGCTATCGTGTGGTGTAGCGAACATGATCTTGAAAATACATCAACTGTGTTGTTGCAAGAGTTAAGTTTAAAAAAATCGGAATAATAAAACACTGATCCCAACTTGTCACACACTTCAAGTTACGCTTTTATGAGCCATTTGGCAAAATTTGAGAAAAAATCTAAAAAAATAACAAAAACATCAGCATTGCAGCAGATTAAACAATTCAAGTTATTAACTTCCTCTTTCTCAAATGAGTGTTCCCTCAGCTGTACGGCAGACAACAAATCCATCGAGTGGAATAAAATAAAAACCAAGAATGTTGGAGCAAAATGAGGGGCAGAATTACAATAATCTCCTTGAGATTACATAGTCGGAATTGTAAAACTAAGTGAGTAAAAGTAAGAGAGAGCGGATTATCCATACTGTATGCTTAGCCAGATTAAAGTCGGTAATAATAACCCCCCTCAACCACCTCTTTCACTCCGACGTCAGAATAAAAATTCCTGAAATGCTATCATCTTGCACAAGATTACACCATCACAAAAGTGACATGGCACCGTCCATGACACTCTTCTGGTCAAGACAATGCACATTCCTTGAACTTTGAGATATTGATATAAATTATAATCAGATAATCGCACTGCATCAGGGAAAAAAAAACAGAGTATGCATCAGGTTTTGTTAATCGCAAAATAAATCAATATCCACTGTGATACAATCCTACACATTAAGTGTTAACACATTTTTAACATAGGTCGTCCCCAGTGAAAGCCTGATAGTGTTACTGTATGCAGAAGCAGTCATTTTTATCAGTGCTTTGAACACCTTTTCATTATGCTATGCACTACAAATTCACATTTGAACAGAGGTAATTACCAAAATCCCATAAAGATTAGCCTAGAGAGTAAAAAAAAAAAAGGTAAACTTCAATCAATGATGTGCTGTAGCAAGAAAGATTAGGAAAGAAAAGTAAATTGAGAGACTGTTGAGGTTAGGCGAGGTTATCCCATATACTTTGTATGACTGCAGGATGGTTACAGTATCTGCACAATGTTTTGAGAGAACATGCATCAGGCAGCATTTTAAAATCACCTCAAGTGGGAATTTAGTCTAAAAACACACTTACTCAGCAACTTAAAAACATGTCAGATCTCTGACAGTCAGACAATCAAAGAAACATTACACACCAGCTGTTAATCCCCATTTACAATTCAGTAAGTGTTTGAAAACACGTGATCAATTACTCCTCTAATAACTCATTAAGCGTTGCTTTACATGACAAACTGCACTCCAGCAAATATAATTATTTGCATTAAAAATGTAAGCTTGCACTAATGCTCTCCAATTCAACCCTCACCCACACTTTTCTCATAATCTCTCATTCATAAATACATTAAAGTGGTTAAGAATATGCATTGTCTTATCACATTGAATGACTGCCAGTGTTATTCACTTGAAATACTCCAGAAGAACTTAGCTTAAGTGCTGAAGTGCTAGCAGTGCACACAGGTTGTGCTAATATTTTATATTAGCAGATAGCTTAGCATCAGGAACAGACACACATGGTACACACAGCGCTTCAGAGGGGGAACAAAAAAAGTGATAGAACACACAAAATAACTTAGCTGCTAGTCAGTTAGCATGACCAAGTGTGTAAACTGAGCAAAGGCACTATTACCAGGTGTAGTCTTCCATTTCAGGCAAAGGGTGAGCACCACCTGTGGACCAAGCTAGCTTTCGCAAGCTAGCCTCTCAGCCAGCAACACATAGCACAGGAAGTAACTGTACAAGACACCTAACACAATTTAAATCCTATTTTTCACCCCTTTGCTTGTCGCTGAATTAATAACTGTACTCTATACTCACTGAATTGGACAGTGGAATATGCGTGTGCCCTTAATTAAAGGACGCTAAATGGAACGCCGCCGTCGTTAGTTGGATTATTTACACCTGTGAGACTTGTCAAAATGGCTGCTGTGCAAACGGCAAACTACACCCACCTGTGTAAAAAAGAGAGGATAGTCTGTTATTATTAGAGATTTTTTTTCTTAGTTTGTTTATCTTTTTTTAAAGAAATTTAGTCATTATTGCACACAGACCACACGGGTGCAGGAGCAGTGGGCATCACTTACGTTGCCCCATCCTTTCCTCTTGGCCACTGGCTGCCATTTATGTAAAGCTATTATTTATTGTATTGATGTTACAGTTTGTTCGTTTTTATCACTGCATTTAATTTTGTTTTCTTTTTAATGCCAACTTAATGAATGTAATAATCGTTTCAATAAATACTAAACAGATCTATTTTATTGTTTTCATTACAGCTACAAAAGAAAAAAGAAAAGTGGAATACCCTAAAGGTAATAATAAAACAAATGTGCTGAATAAACAACAACTGCAGATACAGTATGTCTGCAGATGTTTACAGTAGGAACAGTGTGCATTGAATAGAGCAATGCAGCTCTTTTACATTCATGAGCGATGATGGCATTTAATATCAGACGCAGCTGTGCCTCACGGAAAATGCCACTTTTGCTTCGACGTGGTGCCTCTCGTTCACCTCATTACTGGGCAGGGAATCTTTTTTAAACCTCATTTTCTCAAAACCTCTGGAGCAGAGGTTCCCCGTGACACTCGAAAATGGAAACGTCAACACAAATTCATCATATACATATATATATATATATATATATATAAAGCAATGAAAACACACATTCATGCCCTGCGCGCTACTGTCCCAGATGATTATCCATACTGGAAAGAATCCTCCCTCATTCTCTCCACTGCTGACTCCAGTTAATATCCGTCTCCTGTTGCACATCATAGTCATCAACCCGCTCTCTTTCGCTCAATATCTCCCTCAAACATACACTTACACAAACAGACACATAATCACTCTGCACACTGCTGCTTGATCAGTTTATCTCACACTGCCTGCTCCTCTCGCAGGGTGCAGTCCACTGAGAGTGTGTTTATAAGTGTGTGTGTGTGTGTGTGTGTGTGTGTGTGTGTGTGTGTGCGGGGATTAGAGACAGTGTAAAACTTTAATAATACTGAGCTCAGTAATCTCTCTGTCTGACCATGTGTTTCTCTGTCCTGTCTCATGCATAAGCACAGTCTTCCTGCGTGTTGTATGATAGACTGTGGCGAGAGAGCGTAATTCCATTAGCACCCCCCCTAATACTGCTGCAGAGAAGAAGAAGAAAAAAAGAAACAACAACCCCAGCAGCCCCTGGAAATGTGACTCTGATTGAATGGGAGGAGGAGGAGAAGAAGAAAGGAGGGGGCAGGCAAAGGGGAAAAGAGGATGAAGGGAAGTTAAGATGTAAGAGGAGGGAAAGGGATGGGAGAAGTGTCAAGATAAGATAAGATAAGACTGTTTTAAATGCATGGATGTGAACATGTAAGTTGATTATCCAACAAGGATGAATAAACTTTAATCTAATCTAATCTATAGGAAGATATTGGCTGTTGATATTATAAGAGGAAGAGGAAAGAGCAGAAAGCGGAAATTCTAGCAGAGGGGTCGAGTGCGTAACCATTAATGACTGCTCATAATCCAATAATCTATTATGTCCATTAAGTCACTTTATGAGTGAAAATGAGCAATGCCAATTTCCTGTCAGTGTTGAGGGCTAGAGTGCCTTTACCATTAATGACAGCACATAATATTATTGTGTCATTTCTCCGTAAAAAGGCTGATTACGTATTAGTATTACAGTCAATTTTATACTATGTTAGTAAAGCACTGTTACAATCGACTGTAATACTAAGCATGACACACGCCGTTAACAATAACGCATTCCGCGTTTCCATGACGACTGACCGGAAAAAAACGTGCGTGACGTCATGTTTACGTGACTCCGGATTGTTAAAATGAGTCTCTAAAGTAACGCTAAACTTTAAAAGCAGAGGCACACATACGCAGTTACACAGGTACGCTGGTTATTTGTAGCGCTGCTCTTTTCGTTTAAAAAACAGACCGCTCCAGTTCGACTGTAGGCACGCTAACGGCGCTAAAGGAGCTAATGCAGCTAACGGAGCTAACTGGTAAACGGTGCCTGGACTCCGGTGTCGCGGCACGTAAACATGACGTCACGCGCGTCGTGCGTTAACCTAGTGCCCAGCACTTGTATTAACTTATACTGTATACATAATTGTAGATTAGATGTAGTCACAAGTACTAGGATGATTGTGCTACATAGTTGATTTCCTCCTCTAACGTGTCCATTGCCTCTAAGGCGAGCCAAATCTATTTGCGTCGCACATTCCAACAGCGAGGCACTTTAAAAGGTGCGATACAGAAAAAAAATATGAAAGGCATCATCATAATAAATAATCCAGAATGTGTGACAGGCCTATTTCACAGCAGACACGTTAGCTCGCCGTCGTAATGAAAGCGCAGGTGTTGCTGATAAAATTAACAGTGGCGGCTCGGGTTCTATTTAAGCGTTGCAGTGAAGCCAGCATGAGAAAACACCAAGACCTTGACAATGAAGTGGCCATATTAAATTTAGCCGTGATTAGTTTTATTTATGCCTGCTCCACTGTGACAAGTCCAAACGTCTTAAGTGAAAAAAGAGGCTCTTGTTACAATTCAACTGCAGAATTTAGGCTCTTATCAGCTATTAAAGGGGTCATATTATACCCTATTTCTCCAAGTTAAACTAGTTCCCTGGTGTCCTAATGAACATGTCTGTGACATGCCTTGGTCATAATACCATAAGAATGAAGAACCACAGCAGTTCAATCACCCTGCCAAAACAGCCCTGTTCAGAACGCTCTGTTTACTAGTATCTCTTTAGGTCCACCTTAAAGGTCCACCTTAAAAAAAGTAAAACAAAACTTAAGTGACAGCATATTACATCAGCAACAGAGGCTACTAGAGCATTTGTGGGCACATTGCCTTCATATATAACGTGTGTCCACTGGACAGATAAATCCTCTGAGGCTGGAAGTTTGGGTAGAACTCTGTGCTGCACTGTGAAGCCAAGAATAGAACTTTTTGTGGACTTCGCAGACTTCCGGTTTTCGGATACAGTTGCCCTCGCCAGCACTTTCGCATGTTTTACGGACAAAGTGGAGCTCCACAAGACAACAATTCCAGGAATTTAGCGCATTGTGACCTAGCAATGAGTGTGGAAGTCAACATCGCATGTTTTATCTCCTCTACTTAGACTGAGGAGGACCACAAAAACATGAGTGACTTATCTTTTTTCACACTTTGCTGACTGATAGGGCCTCCAGAGTCCCAAATATAAGGATTTAAATGATTAATAAAGTTGATTTAGCATCATTTGTCCCCTTTAAATGTGGTGTCAACAAAATTATACCATTGATCGTGTGTGTGACTGAGCAGAGGTTTTGTCTGAAAGGTCTGAAGAGTTCAAACTATAGGTCAGGAGATGTGCTAGGTAACTTGATCCTATGACCTTCTGCTGCCATTGTAGGGATGTGTGGCCCTGGTGTTGAAAGCAGAGATGGGTTTTTTGTGTCGCTGTTTAGTTCTTGACCTGCTGGTTGTTTTTGGATCACAAGGCTTTTTTTAAACATCCTTTACAGTCAAAGTGTGCTAGAAATAAACGTTCCTGTTTCTATGCGTCTTGTTTTGTTAGGAAGTCTCTGATCCATGAGATATTTTTAAGGTCGGTGTATATAGCCGGCTGATTTTGTTCCAGATTTATGTGTCTGAGTTCAGGATAACACTGCAGTCTCTTGCTGGAGTACGAGTACTCCGCAGGGACACGTACGTATATACATTTACATGTCGTCGGAGTGGAAAAATGACATGAAACAGAATGATTTTAGAGCACATAATAAGGCATGAATGAAGCGCATTGCGGAGCAAATATGTTTTATGCCTCTTTAAACCTCGGTTTATGCTGTAACGACAGCCAGCGTTCGCTCTCACTGAACTAGAAATGACTCTAACAGAGGTGAACTTCAGTGTGAACTGAACTGTGGATCGTAATGAGCTGTGATAAAAACGCAAGTCAGTGTGACTGATACCGACTGAATGATAAAGGCTGGGGAGAGAGATGCTATCGCTTCAACTCTAAGCACGCTGCCATTAAATGTCATTGCTACACACACACACAAATAAATACAGCTATACAATAATGATCGCACAACACACACACACTACATCACATAAACCAGACTTCCAACGTCATGAGTTGCCCTGCCTCCTTTAACTGGCTCATTGAAATCCACAGACAACGATCAGGAACAATCAAATTATGGCGCTTTAAACGATTTTCTCATGTCATCTCCTCCTGTAAAACCCTTCCCTTTCTCTCTGTTTTCCTTCATTCTCCTCCCCTCAGTCCTACAGGGATCTGTGATGGTGTCCTGCAGGTTTGGGAGAAGAAGCTATTCATCATAGATGATCGTTTGGCTATCATCCTCCCACCGAACTCAACTGGGTCAAGGGAGCAACCTGGGACCAAGCTGGTTTTTTTTAATCAGTGTGGAGATGCCACTGCTCCAGCACAATCCAAAAAAGACAGCTGATGCGACTGCACATTGATAAAAGGTCTACAGGAGTCAGGAGGCTTTGACAACTTCCTGCAGAGGGCAGCAGCATGGTCAGACCAGTCCAGTTTATTGCTTGAATGAACACCCAGGTTCTTGTCATTATAAGATGTCACCATCTTGATATCTACTCCCTGTATGTTCCCCAATGTTGGGGGTGGGACAGTTGCAGAGTCATCAGACAACTTCTGCAAGTGACAGGAGGGGGAGCTATAGAGTTAGAGTTAAAGGTGCATTATGTAATAAAACTAAAACCTTAAAGACCTCGGTATTTTGAATCGGAGTGTAGTAACCATTTTTGACCACATTATTACATATGGCGCCTTTAACAGGAATGGAACCAGAAACCATTCCCTGTACTGCAGACACACAGTCCAGGGTCGATTTAAACCATAACCAGTAACCAGTTAATCTCATGAAGACCACTGATTGGTCCTGGTAAGGTCAGTGTTTTTGCCACAAAAGATCCTGAAGAGGCAAAAAATATAAGTATACTCAAATATACCCACACACTCGGTGTGATATCCCAGCTGAATTGTCATTCCCTCCCATGCTACAGCACTTCTTCATCTCCCGTTTCCCCTCCTCTCTTCCTTTTCCTCATCACTGCCAAACCCTTCAAACATCTCTCCTCCCCTACCCCCCTTTCCATCTCCTCCTCCTCCTCTCGCTCTCCAGACTACATCCATCTCCTTGATACTTATTAACAGTTGCCAACCACAACACCACCTCTCTTTTTCTTCTCCTCCCGCTCCTCTCCTTCCTTTGTTCCTAATCTATACAGCTGTCACTCCCTCCACTGCCTCCAAAGCAGTGGACAAGTTCATTCTTAGCCGCCCTCCCTCCTCTCCTCCATCAATCTGCTCCTCCTCCTCTTTCCATTTTTCTCTATCTTGCTTGCTTCGCTGCTTCTCCCTCTCATTTGCAGACAATTATTTAGCTCTCAGTGTGCAACTAAAAAGAACATGTTTGGGGTTTTTATTCAACTTTGACTCGAGGCTAAACATAAAACGGCATAATCCAGACGAGGGATAATCAAATCTTTGACACAAAATCTGTGACTGTCACTCATTCGCTGCTTCTTTTTTTTTTTTTTCAAGGTTTACACGGCATCCTATCATTATCGTTGTCATCGTAAATACCAGTTGTAACTGAGATCTGTGTTTTATTTCAATTTATGTGCGATCCGCTCACCACAGACGCAGCACACGCTCACAATTCATATGCGTGTGCACGAGCACAAGCGATACAGAAGCACTATTACTCTTACCTGTGTGCATTCCACTCTCTCCGTCTCTCTCTCTGTCCATATGTGGCCATTATCTGGTTGAGTGAACACAGCGCACAGTCACACCTGCTCCCCTCGACACACACAAGCTCACGTATGCACCGACATATACACCTGGACACACACACACACTCGCACACACAACACACCTGCTTCTTTTAACCTTTGACCCCCGCCGAATAGAAGGTTACGGGCGCGCGTACTAGCATCTGCGCACAGAACCCACGCAGCGTGACCGCGTGTAGTTGGATTCTACTTTGAAAAGGGAAAAATGAAATGATCACACAAAAAGACACGTGTCCCTTTCTGTCCGACGTTTTTCCTTTCACCCCAACCTGTCTAGGCAGACGCTGCACATCTTTGAGTCTGGTTCTGTCACAGATTTTCCCTCCACACTGATGCCTTCTCTATTTAATAAAGGTTGTAAAGGTTTCTGCCTTACTATGGATGTACAGCGCCTCGAGAAGTGATTCAAATGGCGGCCCATGGGCCACATGCAGCACATGACCAGCTTCTTAAGTGGCCCAGCCTGTGGTTAGTTGTTTGAAAGTAAGGATAATTAAATAACTGCATCAACTGGTTGTGTTTTCCTGTACATAAATATACATATATGTATGTATATATATATAATATGTTTATATATATATATTTGTAGCAAATAAATAAGCTTTCAATGTTAGTATTCTGAGACCTATAAACCTTCCTGGTGTCCAACATTTCGTCAGTATATGAGTGGACAAAAACGGACAAAAGGTTGAATTGTGGAGGGAAATTCTTGGTTTGTTTACGACACATTTAAAATAAATTGCTTCTCATTTATTTGAATACGACACGGCAGTGAAAACACATCTGTCTGTCCCACTTCATGTTGTTTGACCTCTTTTTTCCCACTCCAGTCAACAAAAAGCTGTTATGGCAGAGCCCATTTTCTTTCCTTTCCCTTTTTAAAAAAAATTAAAGTCATAACTGAGGTCATTTGACAACAAAATGGCTACAGATACTTGTGGTGCTCCACATAATTTACATTATTTTTTTTTTTTTTGCAAGAACCTTCTTATATGCTGATATTGCATTTTTCATTGCACTGAGCTCTGGCCACAAAACCCTATCTTATATGGATTTATTCATTAAAGTGTGACACACAGTTTGAAGTGGAAAGTGAAGTGGAGAGGAAATGAAAGAGTGCATGTGTGTGTGTGTGTACGTATATGTATGAATTACACACACTTCCCCGTGAATTCAGCAGCATATATATTTTCACTGTTATGTAGATTTTCTACTTTCTTACTGTGGAGCCCGGCCCTCAACTGTCAACTGAGGAACTGATAAAGTGTCTTCTTAGTTAATAAATGGGACTTTAACTCTAGATATTAAATTGAAACTTTATCATATAAGTATACTGTAGGTGTGAATTCACCTCTATGAAAGAGTATGAACCAACACTACAATATTAATCCATTTTTGACTGGAGTTAAGGGAAGAAGAAGGCTGTTAAGATGGGGAAAACAGATCCGTCCAAGGTTGACAAAATCTGTTTAATCCAAACAAACACGAGTACGGTTCTTGCACACGTGACGTGCAGACGATTTCAAGAGCCATGAACCCGCCATCTTGTTGAGAACTTAAAGTCGTCAGGCATTTTTTTTTTCTCTACACAAATGGTTGCACTCGTGCATGAACAGGTGCTAATTTCAAGGCAACGGAGCAGATTTTTCACAGATGTCGGGTGTAAAAGTTTATGATTACATTACTGCGCAATCACGGCGAGATGAGACTGACAGAGAGAAAGAGGGGAGGGGTCTCTTTAATGTTGCTTCTGCACGATAATTCAAGTCTTCATCAGAATTATGACAAATACGAGTTCCCGATTTCAAGATGGCGGAAAGTAAGACAAGATGGTGAATAATTCCTTTCTTGTCCTTAATTGTTGATCGTGTCCAAAATATTTAGGTTTTCCAGTGTTGTAATGCAACGAAGAACAAATACTGCCGTTACCGTACTTAAGTACACAATTCACGTATCTGTACTTTACGTTAACGTTATTGATATTTCTAGCATCTCCAACTATCTTTGTTACTCGTTGTTACCAAATAAAATCAGAAGAAGAAGAGTTGAGAAGAGTATTTATATCGAGCTATTCTAGTCTTGACGATCTTTCATACACATTCACATGCTTCAACATGGGGTTAAGTGTCTTGCTCAAGGACACATATAGACTAGCAGAGCCAGGAATTGAACCCACAACCTTCCAGTTGAAAGACAATTCATCATACCATAGACTTTAAGACTTTTACTGAAGTAATATTCTAAAACAAAAAGTGACTTCAACTTCTATCAAAGTCATTTTCTGGTAACGTACTTCTGTTCAAGTATCCCTTTAAAGGCGCCATATGTAAGAATGTGGCCAAAAACGGTTACTACATTCAAATTCAAAATTCAGAGGTCTTTTAGGTTTAATTTTTTTGACTTAACTGGCAACCCGTGGTTGCTCGGCAGCTGAGACTCTACTGACTGCAAGGATTGGTAGACGGCGGTAGGTGGCGCCACATGCCAAAACATGATTTGAAAACATAAACATGATTTGCAGTCTGCAAAAACATTTTTTTAATGCAAATATTTTGTCTGTACTGTTGTTGTTGGTGAGTTCAGTTTGTTATATGAACATTATTCCTGAGTCTCTGTGACATATTAGGAGGATTTTATGGCCAGTTGCTTTAGATTTATTACATAATGCACCTTTAAGGTACTTTATACAAGACTGGTGCTTCCTCTACTCCTCTACTTCCGATTCCACAAAAAGGACGTATCGTCGTTGCGATCGCACGTGAAGGCAGCACGAGCACGAGCGTCTGAGTATAACAAAATTGCGTCCTGCTCCGCTCGATGTCTCTGCACAACAGAGTTTGACAGCCACATTACCAAGCATTATTGATACGTTTTGGTCTCGAGATGAATCCGACAGAGGAAATGTATCACATGTCTGACAAAGAGTCGAAAATTAAGTCGCTTCACTTTGATTTATGACAAAAACCCAACGCCAGCGAAAGCATCAGCGCAGAGGATGAACGCGGGGGGGGGGGGGGTAGATTAAGGCGAGCGAGATGGACAGATTACAAGAATAAAGGACGACACAGAAGTTGTGAGAAAGAAAATAAAAGTAGGGGCAAATGTGAGGAGGAGGAAAGACGAGCTGAAAGTGATGATGGAGTATGTTTGAGTGTGTGTGTGTATCGACAAGGAGAAAGAGAAGAAATGAGAGGAGGAGGAGGAATGTTTGTCCACACTGTGCCTCCTTGCCGACCTCACACACACACACACACACACACACACACACACACACACACACACACACACACACACACACACACACACACACACACACACACACACACACACACACACACACACACACACACACACACACACACAGAGTGCAGGCAGCAGATATTAATAACCACTTATTAATATTCATCTGCAGTGGAGAGATGTGAGGCCAGAGTAACCCAGTTACAAACTGTCTCCCTCTCTCTCTCTCTCTCGCTGCATCATTCCTTTACATCCAGTACTCACGATCTCTATATGAGTCAGTTGGCTGCCTCTCTTTTATCGTCTTTGCTGTCATTGAAACAATATAAAAAGCTTCTGTTCCTGAATCACAAGGGCACTCTGAGCTGTGGAGACGCCGGGATAGATGGGGGAGGTACGGAGATGATGGCTTTGCCCACTGATGTGGTGTTTTAGCAGACTGAGGTTAATTGGCATGCGGTATTTGATTTTTTTCCCTCCTAATGTTGCCACATGCACTTTCCGCCGCTTCCGCCATATTTCCTGTTGCTTCCATTTTCTCCCTCCCCTGGTCTTTCCCCCTGCTCATCCCTCTCGCTGCCCTTTACGCCACTAAAGGGCACGGTGGTCTCCTAATGTATCGTACATGCCATTCGGATACACACACTTTCATCCAAAGTGCCTCACGGGCAAAGTAATTGCATATGTTTATCGCACATGGAGTCCCATTGAATGCAACTCATAACCTTGGCAAGGTCACCGTGAGGCGGCTGAGCCCCACATGACCACCTGTACAATCAACCAGTGTCTGGAATACATAATGTGTTGATAGGGTTGTAGAGTTAGGCATTGAACTGGTACCAACAGTGGCAGCTAGGGAAGGCAAACGTGTATTGTGTTGTATTTACATGTCAATACTAAACGTGCGCTAGAACACGAATAGATCAGAATCAGCAGGAAATCTTTCATTTTCCCGCAGTAGCCTGCCCATTAAAACCACAAATGTGGCAAAAACGTCACTTCCAGGGAAGCTCGGCTTCTCTGGGAGTCAGTGGAGCAGTGGGCGGGCGGCGACGCTGCATGGGCTTCTGCACGATGATTGGAGGAACTTTCTGAGAGGCGGAGCCAGTTGTTGATTGACAGTGTGTTGCAGGATCATACATATATAAACTGTCAATGAAAACACTATTATAGCATTTCAATTTTTTGTAATTATCGCATTTTCTAGTTGTTTGTTTGGGCCCAAAATGAGCTTCTCCTGTTTCAAAGACCAGCAACTGCCACTTAGTACCAATACACTCTTAGAAATAAAGGTTCCAAAATTGTCCAGCCACAAGGGTCGAGGTTCTACCTGGAACCATTTGCTTCTGAAAAACCCTTTCCCGAATAAATAGCTTGTCAAAGGTTCTTGGTAACACTAATGGTTCCAGTAAGAACCATTTTGATCCAGAGAACCCTTTAAAAGCCCTTTCCTGGATAAAGGGTTTTAAAAGGGTTCCAGGTTCTACCTGGAGCCAAAAAGGGTTCTACTATGAGGACAAGCCAAAAAACCTTATATGGTTCTACTTAGCACCTTTATTTGTAAGAGTGTATAGCAACGCCACTATAGGATTGGAATCTACAAGACCAGATCATAACAGCAAATTAAGCCACTTTCCATGAGCCACTGTTTCATCTGTATTACCTCATTTACCTAAGTATCAGTTTAACACCAGTCACAAGAATATAGTGCAAATTATTGGGTAGTTAACAAACTTTCCGCATCAGTATTATTTTTCATATTAGTGCCAAAAATATAGCCAACCTTTATTAATTTCTATTTCTAGTTAGTTTGCCGTTTGATTCCTCATCCAGGCTTTGAAAAATATCAGCAGCCAAAATCCAAGCACTGATAGATGTCTGCTTTGGCTGCTAACGCCGCAGCTTTGGCAGCAAAACAAACCACAGGTCTCACATGCTCAATTTCTTGCGTTTAAATGTGATATACGGAAAAAATTTAAGTCTGAAAGTTTTTTTCGGGAAACCTCCTGAAAAAGGGTTACCATGGCAAAGACACAAAGAGACAATTTTAATATACTTTGACTCGAGGTTGTGTGAATCTTAACGTCCATATAAGAAAAACAGCTCTTAAGAACAACTATTCTTTTACATAATTAAAGGAATGACTGTGAACTGCATATGATCTACTGCATCAACATGCACTACAAGCATATTTTCATCTCCACCATGCTGCGTCAGCACTGAGGAATGGTCTCGGTGCACCCGATTTGATTCTGCTATTGAGGGCGAAAAAAGAAAAATATACTCTTCAACCAATAACAATCCTTTTGGTCAGCACTAAATTCAAGATGCAGTGACGGCGCCGCTGCAAAATGAATGTCAGGTTTGTACATGGGAGAGAAATCAATGTCATGACAATGACAGAGAAAACACAACATAAAAGCTGTATAAGACTTATTTTAGAGGCGAAATGGATTGTAATGCTTTCAAAACCTCTTGGCTATCAGGCTACATCCACACTATGATGTTTTCAAAAGACACGACATGACAATAACCAAGTAACTGACACTGAATCTGTAACCCTTAGTGCCGTGGGAATAATACACAAGTCCTTATATGGACATCCTGTGGGGGTGTGATTATAGGTCACATATTCAGGCTTTAAAAAATGCTGTGTTTTTTCGCATTTCCAAATTTCAAAAATTCCATCTGAGGTGTGTTTATAGTTGGTGAAAATGTTTTTTTTCCCCATCGGATTGAATAGGTTGAGCTGAAAATAAGGATATAAGACACTCTATATTGCACACTCTTATATAACCTCTGTATACTGTACGTTTAAATACAGTGATGGAGAAAAGCAGCCAAAATGCTCTGTGTTCTAAGGGCTTTATCACTTCTGTCTGAATGTGACTGAATGTCTGTGTTTGCCCTTAATTACAGGATATCCTGTTGTTTGTTCCGTCTTAAACATTTTATTACTCATTACAACATCTACTTTGATCCCTAACTATGTTAACCAACATAAAAAGTAAAAAAAAAAAAAAAAAAAAAAAAAACCTTCCATATGTTTCTAGCCTTGGCGTCTTCTGACCACGTGATCGACTTTGAGCCGGGCGCCATAACTCTTGACGTCTGCTCCGCTCCGAGGTATCACAAGGACCTTTCGTGAATGTCTGAGACGAGGGCAAAGCCGCTTTATTTATTTGTTTTCGAGTTATTTTTGTGGTATAAAGTCGTAAATACTCGGAATCTAACTGCACATGAGCAGTGTAAATTGTGAAATTCAATTAAATGGGGTGGGGGGGGGACATGAATGTTGCTGCTGCAAAATAAAAGTGCAGTAAAAATGTTTAATAACTTTGGACTGCTGCTAAGGTCACGAAGAAGGACACGCCATAAAGTTCCTCTCGAAACACTTGTCATTATGAGGATGTCCGCCTCAAACACAGATGGCCCTGAAACTATAAATTAAACTGCAATTAACCACTAATAAGATTCCTTCAATAAAAAACCTTCACCAGGAGACTCCGGCAGAGCTGAGGTGACGCCTTTTTACTGTACAGTCAATAATGTCCTCACAGGAGGAGGTGGGAAAGTTACGATTTTAGGGCTAGATTTTAGGTTTATTTGAACAGAAGAGGATTAGGGCCACATTCTCATAATTCTGACTTTAAAACTGAGAATTCTGACTTTATTCTCATAATTCTGACTTTAAACTGAGAATACTGACTTTAAAACTGAGAATTCTGATGTTAAACTCAGAATTCTGACTTTATTCTCATAATTCTGACTTTATTCTCATAATTCTGACTTTATTCTCATAATTCTGACTTTAAAACTGAGAATTCTGACGTTGAACTCAGAATTATGACTCTAAACTCAGGATTCTGACTTTAAAACTGAGAATTCTGACTTTATTCTCATAATTCTGACTTTAAAATGGAGAATTCTGACTTTAAAACTGAGAATTCTGACGTTGAACTCAGAATTATGACTTTAAACTCAGGATTCTGACTTTAAAACTCAGAATTATGACTTTATTCTCAGAATTCTGACTTTAAACTCAGAACTACGGGTGCCCAGAATTCTGAGAATAAAGTAAAGAATTCTGAGTTAAAAAGTCAGAATTCTGTGTTCAAAGTCAGAAATTCTGGGTTAAAAGTCACAAATTCTGAGAATAAATTCAGAATGTTTAAAAAGTTTAAAGTCAGAATTCTCAAAATAAAGTGATTCTGAGAATTCTGATAATAACGTCAGAATTCTGATAATAAAGTCAGAATTCTGAGAATAGAGTCAGAATAAAGTCAGAATTCTGAGAATAAAGACAGAATTCTGAGAATAGTCAGAATTTAGGCCGGATTCTGAGTTTAAAGGAAGAATTCTGAGAATAGTCAGAATTCTTTAAAATCAATTTTTTTCCCGTGTGACCCTAATCCTCTTCCGTACATTTGGGATGGCTAAGGTTACAGAATGCATTATACGAGTGTCCTTGTTAAGTTAGCGCTGTACAATTACGTGTGTGTCAGTAATCTCACAGGAGCAGATACATGAACCCAGGGAGAACTTGTGGTATAAATATACAACGCACCAGGGAGCCATCAAACGAAGCACATATGCTGTAATGTCTTTGTGTTGTTACGGAAGCGCCGACGACACACAACAGACACCCAGTCTCTGCCGCTGCTGCACAAACCCCTCCTAGTGTGTTTTTTTTTTTTTTTTTGTGCGTTGAGCGCAGTAAAAAGTGTCGGCACGCCTGTGATTAATTGACGAGATTACAAAGCCGTAAAACGCTAATGAATGTACTCTCGTAGTTTAGCTCCGCAGTCTGACAATCGCGACAGTCTCGGAGGGAGCGTTAGGTTTATGACTCAGGTCGTACCCACACTGTATCGTATCCCCCCCCTCCCTCCCCTCGTCAGGAACAGGCACCTTTTTAATTTGACCTGTGAAACAGACGTAGACTACGCGTTCAGTCGGTTAAAGCATAAAAAAAAACAGGTTACGACAATGGCATCAGCCTCAAATCATGTTATTAAGTAAGCACAGTGTGTGCGTGCACTCAGATGGCCACCATGTGTAGTCTACGGCGACTGTAGCCCATCAGCTTCAAGGAGTTTCTCAGAGAAAGTGTCTTGAAATACCTCAGATGGAATGAGCCGTAACCTTTATCAATCAATCATTTCTAAAAAAAAAAAAACCTTAAAGATGGAAAATCCCAGTTAGATCAGAATTTTAAATCACCTTTCACATCCCGATTACCGCAACTCTACCGTAGACCATTTCATTTTGCGCCAATATTCCGTTAAGGTACTACTCAACCATTTGGTCGACCACACTTTAAAGGTGCCATATGTAAGAATGTGGCCAAAAACGGTTACTACGTTCAAATTCAAAATACAGAGGTCTTTTAAGGTTTTCGTTTTCTGACGTAACTGGCAACCCGCGGTTGCTCGGCAGCTGAGACTCTACTGACTGCAATGATTGGTAGATCTGTACTGTTGTTGTTGGTGAGTTCAGTTTGTTATATGAACATTATTCCTGAGTCTCTGTGACATATACGGAGGATTTTATGGCCATTTATTACATAATGCACCTTTAAGTCACTATATCTCATTGGGGAAAAAAAATGCATCAAGCTGAACTCACTAGCACTAATTAATTAATGCTAATTAATGTGACTTGTTCTGAATGTTGTACTTTATGAATTATGCAAACCAGGTTTATTATGAACAGACATCTCAACTGTTTGGTAGAGGCCTGTAAACAGTAGGGGAACATTTTTTGACAACTCTATACTCCATAAAATCACAAGAGGTTTAACAAGCAGTTGAACAGGGGTGTCCCTAATAAAGTGGTCATATCAATCGTGGCTAAGTACACTCATTAGTCATTTTAATGTAAAAAAATATTTCCTTCTGGGAGCACGGTTTCTTCTATATGTGCTTAATCCTTGCTGAACAGTCTGTGTTCATTAAATAACGTCATTTAAAATGTGAAAAATGCGTTTTTCGCAAATCAGCGCTGACTAATGACAAATCTCATGTGAAAATCCTCACCAAACATGAGCCTAGTATTTAAAATACATAACAAATGATCTATTTTTGCTTTAGTTTCTTTTTCAGATGTAAGGTTATGAGGCTCAGTTGGTGCTGGGTTCACAGCCTCAGCCTCAGCCCCTCCCCTCCCCTCTGCTCTTTATACCACCACCCATGCATGTGAGGCCTGGGCAACAGAAGAAGAAATCA
Source organism: Microchirus variegatus (assembly GCF_963457635.1). Taxonomy (NCBI): domain Eukaryota; kingdom Metazoa; phylum Chordata; class Actinopteri; order Pleuronectiformes; family Soleidae; genus Microchirus; species Microchirus variegatus. Next base: position 8,146,303 of record NC_139821.1, read on the forward strand.
AACGCCGCTTTGATGAGAGTTTGGCTGCAGAGAACGAAAAAGGCACTGTGTGTGTGTGTGTATGTGTGTGTGTGCGTGTGTGTGTGGTTATAAATACAACAGAAAAGCCCTGAAGTGCTGCACAAGGGGCACTCTCTCAAAACACAAATATCCATACTACCACACATTGATGTTGGTGCAGATAGCTGCAAGAAATGACACAACAAAGTATATGAGGATTAGACGGATTAGGGATGAGGAGAGGAGAGAAGGAGAGGAGAGGAGGAGAGAGGACATATGTTGAGTGGGTGGATGAGCACTGAAGGGGGTGCGACTGGCAAAAGACACACACACACACACACACACAAACACACACACACCATTACATGTAACTCTCTTCACCGTCTACATGTGTCCATACATATGCACACAACACAATCATGTGTGTGTCTGTGTGTGTGTGTGTTCGCCTCAGTGTGTGTGTGGGGGGGGGTGTGGACCTTTAACGGCTACCGCGAGCTAATGAGCTCCATTTAAATCCATCCCCTCTGATCCTTCCACTCGCCCAGTTTCTCTGCCCCTGGGGCCATACCCCGCACTGGCCTGGAAAAGCGGCGGGCGCGTCAGCGGCCATTTTGGCTCATTAAGAACAAGCTGCTGAAGCAACATGCGTGTCTCGGTGAATCAGTATAAGACTAATGGACGACTGGTGCGCGCTGCTGTGTGTGTGTGCGCGTGTGTGTGTTTGTGCATGTGTTGAAGCGTGCGGCTAAATATTTGTATGTGTAGTGTGTGTGTGTGTGTGTGTGTGTGTGTGTGTGTGTGTGTGTGTGTCCGTGAGGCATCACTAGCTTATGGATGAGTCATCCTCATCCACTCCTGTGGCATCCTCTTTTTCCCGTCACACATCTAACTCCCCCCCCTCTCTTTTTCTCTCCCTCCCCCTGCTCTGCTCTTTTTTTGTTCTTCTTGTCACTTTCCATATTTTTTTTTTTTAATCTTCTAACACAGCTGCAGCAGTGGTACCACATCAGACCCTCCTACTGTGTGAAGTGAACTTTGTCTTTTTTAGACCTAGTTTTTACCACGCTATCACTTTGGCTTAAGCACATGCTCCATTTCCTGGACCACACACACACACACACACACACACACACACACACACACACACACACACACACACACACACACACACACACACACACACACACACACACATCTGTGTATGCTCAAAAACTGCGTTGTTTGCCCAAGAATTCCAAACATGTACCTATAGAGTGCAAGTACATAAAAACAGGTTTACAGGTGCTGCAGCATTCGAACAACTCCACATCCTAGATGCCCTTTTCTTTTAGGGATACTAAGAACAAAAAACATGCACATACACAACAACAGGAGTGGTAAATGTTTACCAACTTTTTTTTAGCGAGACACAGACCGCATTACCACACACACACACACACACACAGTTGTTTTTTTGCCTCTAAGACAGTGGAAACGAAAACGCTTGTGCAATCGCACAGTACAGTTTTGGGGTGAGCAGATCTTCTTGGTATGAAAAGAGTCTCTTTGGAGCAGTTCGGTTTCAACACACACACACACACACACACACACACATGCAGAGCGATGACGGCCAAAGCAAAATACCCCTGCCTGAAGGTGTGTGTGTGTGTGTGTCTGTTGTGTATGTGTGTGTGTCCGTATTTCTGTGGTATTCAGAGACAAGAAAGAAAAACCACAGTGTGTCGGTATGAGCTGTTTTTGTTGCCTCTTTTATGTCCTCGCGGAGACCAAAGCCTGGTCCTAATGAGGCAGAACCTCACTTCTGAGGAACAGGGCTAAGATTGAGGTAAGGGTTCGGGCATGAGCTGGTCACGGTTCAGGTTAGAGATAATGCTTTGTTGAGGCTCGTGTCGTGACAAGAACCGTTTTCGCGAACCTGTGTGTGTGTGTGTGTGGTTTGATGTATCAATACACAAGTGACCGCTCATGTTTAAAGGCTTGATTATAACACACACACACACACACACACATGCACAACAATAGTACCTTATGACTGCCAGTACGTCTGAGTCATTATCTGGCCACGCACAGGCTTCATTCTCTCCTGCATTCCTCTTTTCATAACCAAAGGTCTCAGTGTAAACATTTAGACTGAAGTGCCATCAGCCAAGTCATCACACATTCTCGCGCTCTCTCTTCACTTTTCTATGGAAGCCTATACAGTATGTGTGTATCTGCTTTTGTGCTCCTTTATTCCTTTGTCCCCCCCCCGTCTTGTCAAAATTTCCTGTTTAGGTAATTGGAAAATGAATAACACAGACACATAGGCACATGCTGAAGTGTTTCCCAGAGACATTCCTCAGCTTGACGGCATTTCGGAGCTGCATTTCGAAAAAAAAAGGAATTCGACACTTCCAGTTGGACTAATGTGGAATACTGGGAAGCAATGTGACATTTTTTTATGACTGGAAGTTTTCCCAGACAGCAAGGAGGTGGAGGGAGGGCGTTCAAAGACTACTGTGGACACTCATCGTTAGAAGTGAAGACATTTCCAGTTACTCGATGAGATAATAATCAATAGAATAGTCTTCCCGAGATACATCTGCTGATACTGTTTGTATTTGATGTGCGTCTCGGCAGCATTTATCTGCCATGTCCATTCCAAAACCCGTCAACGTTGACTGTCTTTTAATGGAAAGCGATCTTGCTCAGTATCATGTTGACAGCGTTGTTAGGCTGTCAACATGAGCCGACAGACAAGTCAACCTATTACCTGTTTTTATCAGTAAGCTGATGGACGGACGAGCGCGCAGAAAAACTCAAAAGACGACTCGGCAAACATAGAACAACAACTTAAGCTGTCTTTTCCCCGGAATCAATAATGATGTATTTGCAATGACCTGGGGTGCCATAGGAAATAGGTTGGACATTTGGGAGACTGTGCACAGTCAGTCTTTGTACAAGTCCTCATAAAGCATCAAATAATTAGCTTGGTTTGCTCACATGTAGAGGGAGGGACAGTGATTATACTGTACTGGACAAGGGATGATGAAGATGGAGCTGCAGGACAGGAGGAAAAGAAGAAGACCTCAAAGTAGGTTTGTGGATGTTGTGAAGGAGGACTGATAGAAGCAGGAAGAAGAATGTGACTCAGATTTGATTCGGTGTGGACACAGAAATCTAGAAATCAGATTTGTGACACTTGGATCAGATGTATATCCTATATGCGAGTAAGAAAGGTCATCTATGAATCTATGAAGATCTGCACTGGCAGCACAGCACAGCCAAACACACAGATGAAGGAGTGTTCCTTCCTCTTAAGGCAATTCTTACACATACATTGAATCCAACAGCTTCTATTTCTGACCTTTCCACTGTTTCAATAGTGAGCCGACTCAAATATAACGTTTCCTGATACGTACTGTATCAGCGTACACATGCCTGCCATTTGAGGACAGTCACCTTCACGTCAAAGTCAGACGAAAGACATGCGTTAGGGAGTCGTGAGCTGAATTTTAATTGGACAATGCGGCTGGTGATGTGAACGTAGCCAATACTGTATGTCTGTAATAAACGGAGACACACTCCACTGGTGTGGTGTGTTGAATTTTAAATATGAGCAAATGTCTGTTACATTCAAATATGTAGATATTAGAGCTGCAACTAATGATTATGTTTGTAATCGATTAACGCTGATCGGTGTTTGTCAAACCTGGAAATGATGATCTTGTTTTGTCCACAAACAAAAATGATTCAGTTTTTTTGATTTCTCTGTTAAGTGGAGCAAAGAAACAAAGAAAATATTCACATTTTAGAATCAGAAATCTTGTTTTAATCATGAAAAAAGCTTCAAAGCGATTATCAAAATAGTTAACGATTAATTTAGTAATCGATTCGTTGTTTCTGCTCTAATAGATAAACAGGAAGTGCTTTGTTTTATGTTAAGACGGACAAAGGCAACAGTAGCATTGCGCGAGTAAAGCGAGCTAAGCTGTAAACAAGTTGCGGTGTGAATGATAAGGCAAAGACACGCGGAAAAAAAAACCTGGTTCAGCTGCTGCTGCTGTATACACACACAAATGCTCCCTCAGTTTGTAGCATACACTTAATGTGACGTCGTTTCTGTTGACAAAGATCACATACTGCAGCTTTAAACAGCACCTGGACCTGCTGTAAGGTCACTCTTAATGTGCCACTGGCGAGCAATAAATAATTAGCCTCGCTGCTGAGAGTTATCGATAACATGTTGTGCCTTTCTGGGCAATTCACCAAATTGGACCACAGCAGAGTGATGGAGAGAACAAGAGAAAGACAAGCGACTGACAGGTAGGGAGAGCATGAACAGACACATTGGATAAAGAACAAGGCTGAAGAGTGACAGAGAGACTGAAAAGAGAGACTAAGTTTAGCTCTCCCCCCCTGAGGACTCCTCTCAGGTTCCTCTGCTCTTTTCATTGTCCTTCGCTCCACTCTTTTCTTTCTTTACCTCCTTCTTTTTTCGATCCATCACAAAATAATTAACTTGCTATAAGTGAAATTAATTCCACTAATTGGTTTTAAGGGTATTTTTGGACACTGGTGGAACGGAGAAAAAAAGAAAAGAAGAGGTGAGCGCAGAAAGGGAAAGTGGGTGTGTATGTGGTGGGAAAAGGATGGTTCCTGTTCATTCAGTCATGTCACATTCCAATGAGGATGTGACCGCGCTGGTGCAGGGAGAGAACTCTGTGACAGGGTGAGAAGAAAAGTGACGGCACAGTTTCTATTTCCCCCTGATCTTCAGGTGTGTTTTTCTCCCCCTTTAGCCTCGAAAGTGACTTCTCTTTCTGTCCTTTGCTCTGCTGTTAAACTGTTGCTTTCCACAAGACTGCACCGTGTGCTACGTGTGATTGTGCTGTGCAATTTAAGCAAAGCATCTTCGAGTGGCCGAAATCTGATAGGAAGGAAGAAAAAAAAAAAGAAGAAGAAGCTTTTGTTATGAGACGCTCCTTGACTGAATAAAGAAATGAAAATGACAGAGCGTATTTTTAAACAGTTTCAAAGACAAGAAGAAACGCGTCTAATTTTATCTAATTTTTGACAGCTTTATTGATGCATCAAAGACACAAAATGGGAACACATGCACACTGGATTATCATGGAAAAAAATCTGCCGACCAATCCGAACACAGAATGATATCATACTTTTGGATTTGGTTCGAAAGTAGAAGACGTAACCGACGTTTAAATTCAGACTTTTCAACACTCACGTTCATATGGGGCTCTTTTGTTCAGGTTATTATTGAAATAATGCACAAATCATTGCCCTACAGTTTCTAATTCACTCAGTGTTTTTCCAAGTCGAAACTTCCAAGTTGGACTACACCATTGAATTGGAATCCATCCATCATCTACCACTTTATCCTCCACATGAGGGTCACGGGGCGGCTGTGCCAATCTCAGCTGACATAGGGGTAAAAGGCGGGGGGGTCACACCCTCGACAGATCACCAGTCCATCACAGGGCCACACATAGAGACAAACAACCATTCACTCCTATGGTCAATTTAGACACACACAGGGATAACATGCAAACTCCATGCAGAAAGGCCCTTGTTTTACGACCAGATCGTGATGATTGTGAATCAATTTATTAAAGTAGACATATTATACCCTATTTCTCAAAGTTATCCTAGTTCCCTGGTGTCCTAATGAACATGTCTGTGACATGCTTTGGTCAAAATATCTTAAGGATGAAGCGCCATAGAGTTCAATCACCCTGCCAAAACAGCCCTGTTCAGAATGCTCTCTTTAAATACAAATGAGACACAGGAAACTACGTCAGCTAACAGCAGTTAGCATTTGGAAAAGCCATCATTTGCCGACTCTAGCTGACACATTTTCCGTCATATATAAAATGTAAATCCTCTGAGGCTGGAAGTTTGTGTAGAACTCTGTGCTGCATTCTGCACTGCGCAACCAAGAACAGAACACTTCGCCGACTTCCGCTCTTCCGGATACTATTGCCCTCGTCAGCACTCTCGCGTTTTTTACGGACAAAGCGGAGCTCCGCGAGACAACAATTCCAGGAATTTAGCGCATTGTGACGTAGCAATGAGTGAGGAAGTCAACATCGCGTGTTTTATCTCCTGTACTTAGACTGAGGAGGACCACAAAAACATGACCGAGCCATCTTTTTTTACCTACTCATAGGGCCTCCAGAGTCTCAAATATAAGTATTAATATTAATATTAAGTTGAATTTGCATAATATGTTCTCCGCTACAGTAGGTGGCGATGTGCCCTCTTTCAGTTCCTGGTTCTGATGGTGTCCAGTTGTCCAGTCCACACTGGCCTTATACAGCAAATCCGGTTCAACCTGTCAAGTTTTTTTTGATATTCACACATACACATACACATCGAGGATTAGGTTAATTCGACACTCTGACTCGACCGCGTGACCCTCATGTGGAGGATAAAGTGGGAGAAAAAGGATGAACAGGACGGCGGGAACATAGAGATTATATAATCAAACCAAACAACGACTTCCCATTGATGTCGTCTTTATCATTTTTGCGCAGTTCATTCCCCTTCTTTAAAGCTCTGTGCATCGTTTGATTTAGTGCACCATATGCTGCCACTGCCCTCACACACAGAGACTAATTACAGGGGGGGGGGGGAGGAGAGAGCCAGTCTGGGTGAGACCAAGAGAGGAAGGGTAAGGGGGGGTTGCAAGAGGGTCCTTTGGGTGAATTATTCATCTTACACTGACACCTGAAGGCAATCTAGCTCTATGTGAGTCACCGTGTTGCCCATGAGGATATTAACGCCTGTGTGTGTGTGTGTGTGTGTGTGTGTGTGTGTGTGTGTGTTTATATGTGTGTGTGTGTCCTGCAGCGTATTGTCCCCTAAGCTGATCATGTGCTGCCTTCATATTGAGACCATCTAAAGTGTAACCTGTGGCTGTCACTCTCACACACACACACACACACACACACATAGAGTAATAAGCTAGGATGGAGTAAATCTTACTCATGCTGAGCCACAGCCGTAAGCAGAGGTAGCATTAACCAGCAGGAAATAATAAAAACAAACACACACACACACACATGCACACAGACACACAAAAGGCATTCATGCTCACATACACTGTCTGATCTTTCCATTAGCTCTTATTAAATGAATAAGCTCAATCATCCTCTTTGCTGGAATAAAGTATAATCTGCAGTCAGACACACACGAGGACCACTCTGCGCTGTTGACTGGATCACAGATACTCTGTGCTGAATTATTACATCCACACATCTTATACATTCAACAGTGAAGAAGAAGAAGAAGAGGAAGAAGAAGAAAATCAATTCTGGGTGAAACGATAAACCCGCAAGAGTTCATCTGAGGGGGTTGTAATCGACGTTTGCTCTTCAAAGTAAAGTGTGGTGATTTATCACGGTGTCAGGGTTTTGTTCAAGGACACGGTAGCATGAAGCACAGCAGCTGATAGACATGTGAGCTGGCACCTTGCTGCATCTCAGATTTTTTTGGCAGCATCGTGGACGTGCTGCTCGAACACTGATATGAGTTTGATTATGTGTGTTTAAAAAGCCGAAACAAACGATGTCATCGATTGTCTTTTCATTTTTTATATATATATGCGATCCTCCTTCCCTGGCACTGAGTTCGACTTCCTACTGAAGTTAACCAGGCAGTCCAAAAATAATCCACCATGAGAGGGAGAGAGAGAGGATGGGGATAAGCGAAAGCCAAAGATGACACGCAAGAAAAAACCCTGCACAGAAAGACGTAAGAGGAGGCGGAGAAGATCTGCAGCAGTGACAGGATTTGATTGTGTGTGAATTTACGAGCGCTTCTGTGTCCAGTGACTGCAGCTTTAAATATAGACTGTCTACAGGAATAATCTGAAGACAAGACACAGTCAAAGGAGGTATAATCTGACCACTTTCTACTTGGTCTCCCAGTGGAGGAAGTCAACTGGGGGTCAAGACTGAGAAGAACGTTCGAGTCTGATGGTAAAATGTGGTTAACTTCGAAGTTACAGGGGACAAGTTACTTATAACCTATCACTCCGTTTCTTGGTATCAAATATTATAAGTAACTTGTTATATGACAGTACAATCAAAAAGTGATGTACAAGAGGTTTCTTTTGGAACTGGTTGCTGCTGCTGCCGTGTGGTGCAGGACTTAGATTAAACTGAGATTGAACACATCTAAAGTGTCATTAACAGTCCTGTCAGGCATTAACAGCACGTTTATATTGGTTTGATCCACAAACAGCGCCATATCCATGGAATTTCATTGCAATAATAACATATAAATGTCACAAAAATCTGTACTCGCCACTCACACACACACACACCACTTGCAAACCCTATGTTACTTTGCTTAGTAATTACAATAGTATTACTGTAATACTCTAATTAAATTACAGTAATTTATTACACATTATTACCCAACATTGTCCCCAAATATCCATCTCCAATAGAGATTTGTCTTTTTTCACTACATTAATAATATAGCACTTTGGTCTAAATGATGACTCAAAAAACCATGAGTCACATTTTCCTATAATATATATATATATATATATATATATATATATATATATATACATATACATACGCAGCAAGTCTATATATAGCACTACAGTGTCTTTGACTCACATGCCGACAGCAAAGCCATTGCACCCATTTGAAGTATCATGTCTCGCCCAAAAAAAAAAAGACTCTTGGACGTGGAGTTGTGGAGCTGGGGTTTGAACTACAATAGCTATGCATAAATAATATTTATGCATATATATATATATATATATATATATATACATATATATATATATATATGTATATATACATATAAATATAGATGTGTGTGTATATAAACACATATATATGCATATATACATACACTTATACGTATACATATATATATACATACATATATATATATGTATTCAGACATATGTGTAAAAATAAATCCCATGTGTACCCTATAATATCCTACCTCCGTCTGAACCAACAAACTCCCAATTAGCGGGGTTTACCTGCTCTCCAATCTGAGTCACCACAGCCTCCAGAGCTGAAATCAGTCTCCCCTCTTCAGGGTGTGTGTGTGTGTGTGTGTGCTCACTCTTGGGGAGCGGATTAAGAGACCTCTGACATTTCGAAAAAGGGCTGAGCGTGGAATATTTCCCACTTCTATATTCTCCAGCTGAGGTGGTTCAAATATTTGATATCTCGGGGGGGGGGGGGGGGGGGAAGTAAAGTCCAACTGGGAGGAGACCTCAGGAAAGACCCAGAACATGGAACAGGGAGGTGTTATCTTACAGGAAGTGCTGTCCTCTGCAGAGAGAAGCACTATATTAATCACAAAAGAAAGGACAAAATAAATTCTATGTCTGATTACTACAGGAGGATACACGCCCACCCTGGTGTGCACCTTATCAGGTAAACCGTGTGCAGCTGAAAGTCACCTTGAGCCAGCAGCGGGGATTTGTAATGCACGACTACCTTCGCCTGTATGACCGCTTTCTATTAGCCCTACGACAAATTACATTAACTTTTGTTAAATAATGCATTCAAAGCACACACGTGCACACACACACACACACACACGACAATCCATACATATTAAAAGTGTAATGTAAACCTATGACACGACACGTGTGGGGGTAAACACACAAACACACACACACGCCCACGTCGTGTTCAGTGACAATCGAACAGAATTTTCTCATAATTAATGAATTAATCAAGGAGTAATGGATGTGGAGTGGCTCCACACGGCGCTGATTAACGCAGATGATGGAGGAGCGCGCGCGGGGGGGAAACTCTGCATTTATCCTTCGTAGATACGACAGCGCTATAGCCCAGGGAGAGGCCTCCATGTTTGTGTCCCGCCACGCGGCTGAAGAAGCGACGGCGTGATTGAGTATACGTGCGTGTGCGTGTGGGTTAAGATAAACGCTGACAGTGTCACACGAAGAGAAAGTAAGCGTCCTCTGGCTTCCGCTTTCTTTTAATCAAGTGACACTGTGTGTGTGTGTGTGTGTGTGTGTGTGTGTGTGTGTGTACGTGTAATCATAGTGACTTTCTCTTCCCAATTAGAGCTTTAATCCATCAAGTGACTGTTGCCATGGCGTTTTCCCTTCCACCCAATCAACGCCCGGCGACTCAGCAACGCTCACAGAGGACACAAACGCGTCACGACTTTCGACCAAAGCCTTTGGCACGATGGACATAAAGGATAAAGAAGCGATAGTTTAAAACGAATAAGGTCAAAAACTACATCAATTCACAGGACTTCACAAACATTCACAGAGTGAACTGTATATCAACAACTGAAAACTTATTCCCAAAATATAATGATAAAATTTACTTCCTCCCCACATCACATTTACACATACACGTGTATACTTGTCTGTTATCAATGGGATTTTCTTTTACTTTTACATCTTTTTATGTAGGAGGTCAATCAGGAGAATTTTCTGATTCACTGCGACTTCACTGTGAGCACAGCTGTTCAAGCTGTGACGCATGTGTGTGTGTGTGAGAGAGAGAGAGATTGTGCAGGGATTAGAAGACGGTGGACAATAAGTGTAAGTGGACTTTTCGTCCAGATATTAGCAGCATGTTGTTTCATAAACATCTGGGAAACGCGTTACACAACTGCATGGACCTGAATTTTAAATCTATTACAAAAAAAACCCCCAGCATGAATTCTGAAACTATAGTCTGAATTCTCAGATTAAAGAAAAAAAAATCGGAATTCTGAGATCAAAGTCCGAATTCTCCGATTAAAGAAAAAAAAACTGAGATTAAAGTCATAATTCTGAGATTACAGTCAGGATTCTCAGATTAAATCAAAAGTCAGAGATTAAAGAAAAAGTCAGATTATCAGAATTCTGACTTTCTTAAAGAAATTCTGAGATTAAATTCAGTATTCTGAGGAAAAAAGTCAGAATTCTGACTTTAATCTCAGAAAAGAAATCAGAATTCAAACTTTTTCCTTAAGAAAAAATTACTGAGATTAAAGAAAACGTCTGAATTCTGGGGAAAAAAATTCCCCACTTTAAATTCTGACTTTAAAAATCTGAATTCTGAGATTTAAAAAAAAATTAAAAATCTGAATTCAAACTTTTTCTTCAGAAAATTCTGAATTCTGATATTAAAGAAAAAAGTCTGAATTCTGAGACTAAAGAAAAAGTCTGAATTCTGAGGAAAAAAGTCAAAATTCTGACTTTAATGTCAGAAAAAAGTCAGAATTCTGACTTTTTTGTGGTCCTAATACTCTTCCGTATAAACCCGATGTGGACCCTCGTAGGCACATTTTCACACGAGCCTCACATTAAAAAAAAACAAACATGTCAGGGCAGTCACTGCAGCCCTGAAAATGTGTGACATTTGCCTTTAAACCACAGCACAACAGAAGGAAGTGAAGAACATGACAGTTAGAGGGATGCAGTTGAAAGGAAGGTGGCGTGAAGGAACATGGAGTCAGAAAGGGCGGACACACACACACACACACACACACACACACACACACACACACACACACACACACACACACACACACACACACACACACACACACACACACACACACACACACATACAGTGTGTACCAGGTGTCCTGACCTTTGTCTGTTTGACAGTAAACAGTTGCGATGGCGTACAGCTGTTTCTTACTCAGCCTGACAACTCCTCCACTGTGGAGCTTACATGCCACAGCTTGGCCCTTTTTTTATTGCAACCTGGACAAAGTGCAGTTTCACTCAAAGTGAAGAGAGCAGGCACCAAATGAGTGATGAGGAAAAGGAGCGAATAGGAAAGTACTTCCTCTCCGGGTAGAAGAAGAATAATTGGCAAAAGTATTAAATGAGACTGTAACAGCTGAGACATTATTTGACCTTTCACCGTTCCTCCATCAGCTCGCACTGCGATGCATCTTCCCTCATCACGATTACCGCGGCGCAGCTCGGCTCACGGAAGGAAGGCAGCGGAGTGTCAGAGCAGAGCCTGGACCCGTCTCCCTCCCTGTCTAACTTTCATAAGTGGATTTATCATTTCCAGGCCCTGACCTGCTGTCCCCGACAGGACAGCCCTCCCTCCCTCCGCTGAGCCCTGCAAATTACTGCTAAACCTGACCATGAAAGTCTTTGTCACAATAACAGTGCCAGTGATATTGTAGTTTATCTGTGAGGCCGCTAAAGCCGACTTTGACTCTGACCTCTGCTAGGACTTATTTTTATCCTTGGGGTTTTTTTTTTTTGTTTTTTTTTAAAAGGCAGCGTGATCAATTACATGGCGTATTAGGTCGGAAATATCCACTTAATCAGACATTAATTCATCTTAAGAGGAACACTCAGCCTTAAGTGTTTGTTTTCATATGTTTCTCTTCTGACTCACACACACACACACTCACACACACTGGAGCACTCACGATATGATAACTGCTTCAGCTGTCCAGGCGTTTTCACATGGAGCAGTGTCATTATCAAGTTTACTCTCATCCCTGTGTGATGATCTGTTTTAGTAGGGCTGTTAATCACAGGGGACCTAAAGATACGATACGCGATACCACCAATATTGCGATACAACGAGAGCAAGGTGCCGATATATGCTACCGTTTGAAAAGTTTGGGGTCACCTATTCAACTTTTTTTGTGTTTTCCATTGAAAGTCACACTTTTATTCATCAAAAGAGTTGCAAAACGAATAGAAAATATAGTCAAGACACTGACAAGATTAGAAATAATAAACATAAAGTACCAACAAAACTGTTTTCAAGGGTTTTCTAATCATCCAATAGCCTTCTAACGCCATTAGCAAACACAATGTACCATTAGAACACTGGAGAGACACACACACCTCTACACACCTACGTTTGCAGCTAGAATAGTCGTTTACCACATTAAAGGCGCCATATGTAAGAATGTGGCCAAAAATGGTTACTACATTCAAATTCAAAATACCGAGGTCTTTTAGGTTTCGTTTTCTGACGTAACTGGCAACCTGTGATTGGTAGACGGCGGTAGGTGGCGCCACATGCCAAAAACATGATTTCAAAACATAAACATGATTTGCAGTCTGCAAGAGATCTTTTTTAATGCAAATATTTTGTCTGTACTGTTGTTGTTGGTGAGTTCAGTTTGTTATATGAACATTATTCCTGAGTCTCTGTGACATATTAGGAGGATTTTATGGCCAGTTGCTTTAGATTTATTACATAATGCACCTTTAACTTGTGCTTTTCCTTCAAAATTTCAGACATTTCTAAGTGACCCCAAACTTTTCAACAGTAGTGTTTCAACAAATCGACTCCTTTTCATTTTCTCCCTTCTGCGTCCTATCTCTTATTCTTTCCTTTCCCCCCCCCCCCCTCTCCCACGTGGCCTCTCCCTGACCTCCATTTCTTCATCTTGCCATGTTGGCCGCCGCCATGCCGCTCGGGTTCCTTTCCAACGTCATTTAACGCACTGACATGTTCCAATAAATGCTTTGTGTGTGCTGTTTGTTTGCATGCGCTGGTGTGTCAGGGGCAGTTATAGGAAGCTTGGATGATTAACTCTGATCGCCACCAGATGCCTGACTTGGAGGCGGAGTCACGCCGAGCACACAAACTTTAACACACAAACAGCACCGTGAGTCAGTGTTAAAAAACGATGTCCAATATTTGTATATTATATATTACATGAGGGCTGCAACTAACTATTTTCAGGATCGATTCATCTGTCGTTAATTTGCTCCATAAATTGCGTAATAGTTTGAAAAAAAAAGTCGCTCAGTGTTTCTCAAACCTGGAAATGATGATGTTCTCAAATGTCTCATATTGTCCACAAACCACAAAGTATTCAGTTTTTTGTCATACAGAACAAAGAAAGCAGAAGATATTCACATTTATGAAGCTGAAAAATCAGAAAACTAGTTTGAATTCTTAAAAAAAACACAAATTAATCAATTATCAAACTACTTGATGATTAATTTAGTAATCGATTAGTATTCTTGTAAAAACATTGCTGAATTCTTTATAGCTTTTTTTATAGACTCAGATTTTTCTATTATTGCACACAGAGACAAAAACTCTAACAAATGTTATTTTAAGTATGTTTTATACTATTCAAATTTGAATCTGGTATTCATGTACAATTGCAGTGTATTTTCTCAATAAAACTTTTAGTTTTTCTTCATTTTAAATTGTTCATATACTATTTTAATATGGCAGTAAATTGTAAATAACTGCCAGATACTTTAAGTTATTCTGGAAAAAGCACTTTTTGTGGTTAAAATAAGAACCAACATTTTGGGTCTCAGGGGTTATGGGTAAAGGGTTATGTAAAATGACTTTTAAATGACTTAAACACTCGTTAAACCTAGAAACAATTAAAATCTGAGGCAAAAAAATTAATCACAATTGTGTTTTGTGTCTGAAAGTGTTTTTTCACAGCGCACACTAAACTTCTGTCATCTACATTATATACAGTGTTAGTTAAATCCAATTAAATGTGTGTGTGTGTGTGTGTGTGTGTTTGTTTTCAAAAGGAAATGCATGAAAGGTGTGACTCAGTCATTATCACACATACAGTATATCCTGCAAAACCCTGTGTTAGGCACACAGTTTCCCTCCTGTCAGTCACGATTCATGTTGTGAACTGGGTCACAATAGTTTTCTGTACAAAAAAACAACAACAAAAAACAAAAACAAAAGTGGGTCCCTGATTAAAAAAAAAAAAAAAAGTTTGTGGGAGTTTTCCACCTGAGTTTCATTTTTGAGGACAAACAACACTGTCGCGTTTCTGCGGAACGGCCTGTGATGTGATGTGACCTCAGATCAAAGCTGTGATTGGCCAGATGCAGCAGATGTGGGTTCCTCTAAGGAACACTGTGCTGTATGTGTGTGAGAGAGAAGTAAAGAAGCTGACACTTATTTCACTTAACAGAGTGTAATGATTATAAGAGTGCATTTCAAACACATGCATATGCGAGTGCTCGCCATGCGTGCGCTCATTTGAAACCCTCAATCGGCGACGTCTATCAGATCGGACTGTCAATGAGCAGCTGGCTCAGAGTGTGAGAGCGACTGGTGATGCCTGTCTGGACTGTCTGGCCTTGTTTGTCACAACAACTTGAATAATTATATATATAAATATATATGTATATACACACATATTATATATCCATATATACACACATATATACCAAAATATGTATATACACACATATTATATATCCATATATACACACATAATATGTGTATGTATGTGTGTATATATGGATATATATTATATATGTATATACACATATTATATATCCATACATACACATATACACATATATACATACATAAACACATATATATATACATATATATATATACATATATATACAAATACATATATACATATACATATATATCCATATATACACACATATAAACATATACACATATATATGTATATACACACATATTATATATCCATATATACACACATATATACATAAACATATACATATATACATATATCCATATATACACACATATAAACATATATACACACATATATATATATACTTATATACACATATATATACATATATAACTTATACTGTATCATTGACTTATATATAACCCTGAATTTCGAAAGATATACTGCAATCTGGGAAATGTAGTCCATATATCAAGAATAACTGTGGGATAATGAGCTTAATATTCAGAGCAATAACTAATAACTGATGTCCTTGTATCGCCGGGTAAACTCTGGAACGCACATCCATCAAATTCAGCTGGGGCCACAATCTAAATTTAGAGCCGTTTAAATAATTTAAGGCAGCGTTTAAAACACGGGTCAAGGCCTCAAGTGCTCGTCTCTGGCAAGTCCCGCATATGTCAAAAAAAAAATCAAAAAGTAAATTAGCTCTGACCAGCAGCTTGATTTAGTCACTCCTTATTCAACCGTTTCACTGTGTGTGACTCAATCTCTTCCCAGTTTTTGGCAGAGACAGAAAAGGTTTTTTTTTACCACCAGAGGCACCGGGATGACATTTTTCATTCTACGGGCTTTTGACAAATGGAGATTTTTATCAGGGAAATTAATATTTCTTTCACCTGAAAGCAAAGACTTTCCATTCACGGCCTGGTCTTCCTCAAAAACGCCACCACGCGTGCAGCTTATCACGAACGTCTGACCCCTTTAGTGTGAAAGTCAACCATATTTAGGCATTTTTCAATTTCACATCCCATGGTGAGGGTGCTTCAAAGACCATTACCCCTAACATTTTCAGAAAAGGTCCCAGCACAAAAAAATAATAATAAACTAAACATCTGTGCTCTGATCAATGGCAGAACCACAACATATCCTCCTGCATCATTAACACTCTGCAACCTGCTGTCAGATTGAGCAGTTATCACTGGCGATAATTAGCATTAGCATAAGTTAATGTGGGAAATTAGCATTTATTACATCGCCGAGGCTGAGTGGGCTCTTCTGTACGCCGTGGGAAGAAAAACCAAATTGAGTCTTTTTCACACTGCAATTATTAGCGCGTATAGGTAGAGTAGACCAGGGTGAAGCCAAACGACAAAAAAACGGGATGTTACAGCTGTATTTTGTGTCTTTTACTTCGGTTCCTTGTTCAAACTCAACTGCAAGCGAACAATTTCAAGTTGCTGAGAAAATTAAGTAACATGAAACACTCTGAAGATGAACGTGCGTCTAGAAATGATACCAGATTTTACATTAACGCTAAAAGATTCTACAGATCACCCGGTTCCTGCATTCCAACTAATGCTGATCCCACTAATGTGTGAATATCAATTATACAGATTCCCACAGGTAAATAATACATTTCATTTCGGTATCGGTGGATATTGGCTTTAAAATGAATTATCGGTAGTGCTGGGCACGTTCACGGCGTCAATGTTAGCGCATGGCGCGTTTCCATGGAGACTGACCCAGAAAAAGACGCTTGTGTCTGTTTGATGCTTATTTATTTTGCACCAAAATATTTTATATCCACATCTGCAGAGACAAATTCCACTAGAGAAGAGACTAAATGGCCTCTGCAGTTGGGCAAAAGGAAAGACGTATATATTGGTATCGGTTATCGGCCCAAGCACTCTCGATATATCAGCAAATATTGTGCATCCATAGTATTAGACATACAACATTCCACCAAGACCATTGAAGTCAACACTACAGTGTGTAAGACAAGGGTCAAAGGTCATGAGTAGCTACTCAATGCATAAGTCGCTCTTGTAGTTGGCTGCATGTGTCACAGTAGAAGGGAAATTTGGTTTAGTAAAGGTTTACGGGTGCGGTGTCTTCAAGTTGCAAAAGGTGACCTACAAGCAGGCACCTGATTGGACAATAGCAGGTGTCAGTCATACTGTGTGTGCCATGCTTTATCGTCTATAAGAGAACTGAATTTTCAACTGAAGAAAGAAAAGCTAAAAGTTGAGATTCAGGCTCATTTTTTCATAGACTTCTACTCAATTGAGTTCTTTTTGCCACTTCTATCCTTCTCCACAGGCTTCACTCTTCAAACCTGAAGTCTACGTCCATTTTCATAAACATATGTTCCCGTAACTCGACCTTAGTTCTTCTGTATGAACAGCCTGTGATCACACAATGATTTCAAACCCGCTCCGTTGTTGCATTTGCTAAAAGACGTCAAATATGGTGCATATGTGAGGTAATGAGAGGGCCGAGGAGTGCAACACATTTCCCAGTGTGAGTGTTAATATCCAGACGCTGGCAACTGGCATAGAATATTGATAGCGAACAGCCCGAGGCAGATCCCTGCTTCATTAGCAACAACTAGAGTCACGGAAACAGGGGAACTGGTAGCAAACGGGGAGGGAAGAGTGGAACGGGAATTAAAAGGAGGGAGTGGGGGGAGGGGAGGGGCTGGAAACGGCAAAGGAAGTAAACATGAGGAGATGGATACAGGTTGTTTCAAAGCCTATGTGGGTTTCTAACCACTTTCAGAAACCACTACTTAGTGCACGAGTGGCCATGAAGCTGTTCCAGTAACAAATAGAGAAGCAGTTATGTCACTCCTTCCTGACATGGCGAGCGAACTATTCATTATTATTGAGTGACACGAGCCTTTAAGGGGCCGTGCCGTATTCTGACTTCCTCTGCTGATGGAGAACAAGCTATCAGGGCATCAAAACAGTGAAGAATAGCAGATCACACAGAGAAACAACTCCCTTAGCCCGCCCTCCTTTTTCTTTCTGTCCCACCTTTTTCATCTAATCTCTCTCTCTCTCTCTCGTGGGGATCCATTTCCTTCCCTCCCTCATCTATCCATCCCTCTTTCACTGTTCTGTTTGTTTAACGCGCCATCGCCATGGCAACGGGGGTCTGCCACGTTGAGGTAATGCCGTTAATCATCAACTTTATCACACTGCGTGCACACAGAAGACGATATGACATTTTACAGTGAGCGCGGTGCCGCAGTAAACACACTGAGGTGTGCGTGCGTGTGTGTGTGTGTGTGTGTCATGGAGATAAGTCTGTGTTTTCACATGCAAAACAAAAACACACACGAACATTTCGAGTCCTGCGTCTGACACGTGCTCAACCCTGTTCCTCCTGTTTATCTCTCTTTATATATATATATATATGCGTGCATGTTGAGTTGCTTTTTGGTCGACATGACAACAGACGGGCTGATGACATCACTACAGGCGCCATGCCAATCTCTCTATCCCCCCCACCAAAAAAAAAAAAAAAAAATCCCATCATCTCCTCTTCTCCCTCCGTCAGACATTATTGATCTGGAATACAAAGCACAGATTTGAGGAGGAGATGAGCCCGGAGTACAGCGTGAAGAGGGGGAGATGAATTGGGATGAGAGCAACAAGAGACGAAAAGGACTGCAGAGGAAGAGAGGAAGAGGGAGTGAAGGAGAGAGAGGGAGGAATAGTTACATTTCAACTACTGCCACGCCCACTCCTCGCCCTCCCTCCGTCTGCCCGAAAAATGGAGCGAGTGTTCACCCTCATTTCCCATGCTGCGAGACTTTGGCATGAAAACACAGGTGCACACACACACACACACACACGTGCAGAATCGATCAATCGTGCAACAAGGAGAAAAGCAGACGTGAAGAAGATGCTTTGCATTCTCTGTCTGAGAGTCTGAGTCTGCTCATGTGCTCAAGAGGCAGAGAGTCTTGAGGCCACAGTATACTCCTGCGTAAAGTAACAAGTAACAAAATATTTTTTAAGGGTCCGTCACTCCGTCAAGGGACAACGGAGACGGCAAGGGCTGCGATTGGTCCTCAGGACAGGCCGAGCTAACGCTGCTCTGTGCCGGCCACTGTGCGCACCGAGCGTCCACAGAGGCGGAGCTGATCACCGCCGACAACGTCGCTGCCAAACTATAAATGCATTATATCTTAATACACAAACCACAATGTCATGTTTAGACTCTAAATGGCAAATTTCTCGCCTCAAATGATCTTAAAACTGCGTTCCGGGACACAGAAAAATATTTATTTCAGGTGAGAAAGGGCCACTGTTTCAATGTTATTCAGCTGCAACAACAACAACAACAGTCTTTCTCTCTCGGATGCCATTGCTCACTGTAGCAAGAAGCACAACAACCTTGCGTAGCGACCCCTACTGATCGGGCGGGAAATTGCAGTGCATATCCGGCACCACGACGGGGACCTATGAAGGCTCGAGGGGTCTCCGTGGTTATGCAGTTTGATAATGCATTACGCAGTCGGAGAAGTATAATGTGGCCTTGAGGCCCCGTCCCAATACCTCCCCTAACCCTATATTTTTGCCCTAACCCTAAGCAAGGGCGAGTGCGATTTTGCCCTTATAATCAACCCTTAAAATGTAGTGAGCGATTGGATATCTGTTAAGATATTTTTAGTCGTTGACCCTCAAAGTGGCACGAAAGAAACAGTCAAGAGGACCAAAAAACAGTTACTAAAACACATCATCTAAGAACCCTGAATTGCATTTAACCAGATTTCCTGGGTAATCCATTCAACAGTAGGACACAATTATTAGTTATTTTAGTAGTACGACATTTGTGAGATTGAACCACAAAGACACACAAGAATCGCAAAAATAGTTAAACCAGGCAGTTTTTTCTCCTCTTTCTAGAGCTGGCTATAGATGCACCTCTGGAGATGGAAACACACACACACACACACACACACACACTGTAGAAAGAGTACTGTAACAAGCCTGTTTTAGCCATTATAACTGCAGAGTGTGAAAGTGAGTCTGGTCTTTTGGGAAGTGGACTGCTCTGTAGAGAGCGCGCGTGCACATGCACGCACACACACACACACACACACACACACACACACACACACACACACACACACACACACACACACACACACACACACACACACACACACACACACACACACACACACACACACACACACACACACACACACACACAGTGTGGTCTATGGGGAAGTGGTCCATGGATCACACACACATCAGACTGGCCTAGATAGATGGGATAGCAGGACTAACACATAAGCACACGTGCACGCACGCACGCGCACACACAAACACACACACACCAGGCTCCTCCTCTGTTTTACACACCTACATAGTCAAGGACAATCTCTGGCCTATATAGTTGGGCTGTTTCATAGCAGAACGCCTCACCCCTGTCGTACAGTAATAAGAAAAGAGAGATGGAATGAAACCGAGGGAAGAGGGAAGGAGACACGTGAATGAAAAATACTGAGACAGTTGAGGTAGAAAGAAAAAAAGAGACTGAGAGAGAGAGGAAAAACAATTCCGCAAATAAGAAATAATAATAATGAAAGGGAGGCCATGGCAAAAGAAAGAGATAAAAGAGACCAGCCCCGGTCACTATGGTAACCACTTTTGAACAGAACAGAACGTAACAAAGCATAAATGTAGACGGGGGACGGAAATAAACACGCACAGAACAGAACTGAAGTGAACAGGACGTCGAAAAAAAGCACATAACCGTGATTACAAATTCCTCGTCGATGACGAACTTTCGTTAGCGAGTGACTGCAGTCGCCGGAGTAAAGGACAGGTCACGTCAGATTTCTCTGTGAGATTTCTCTGTGTTATCGCTGAGAAAACACAAGCTTCAAATGGCTATCATTAAAAACCAGAGTCACCGTTCTTAAAATAGTTTTATGTCAGGTGACTGTTTTTAGCATTTAAGTCAAATTAAGGACTAAAAAGTCAGTTTTTTTTTTAGGTTTTTTTTTTAAGGCATCTGCTTTAGTGTCTCCCTGTGAAACACAATAAAAAAAAGCTGGATGGCACAAACAAACACATCATGGAGGCTCTCAGGTATGATTACCTCCTCCTCCCCCTCCTTCATGGAAATAAAGCCAAGTCATAAAGGATCAGCGCTGATGAGAACATCACAACACACCTACAGCAGTGCAATATTCACTGAGACGGCAGTGTTGACTTGATTGACGGATTTTGTCTTCACATTTTTTTTATGAATAGTAAAATAATTTCCCTTCATCTTTACTAAGTGTTTTGTTGTCTAGGCTGTTACCAGAGCTTAAAATTCCACCGTGAGTGAATTAAATCTGGGGTTTTCTTGTTTGCTTAGAGCAGGGGCCACATACTCCAAATGTTTCCCTTTGTGTTTCTTGAGCAATTTCTTGAGAAAAATAAGTGCAATTACAACAATATTATGTCTAAGTTTACACTTTACACATGTGTGTAGGTATCTGGATCTGAAAAATATAGGATTTCAGATTATTTCACATAGATTGTGTGAAGGGAAGTTTCACAAAGTCATCCTGCGGGCCCGGATTGGACCCTCTGGTGGGCCGGTTGTGACCCGTGGGCCTTATGATATGTTTGACACGCCCTTCTAAGATCGGCAGACATTCACTCTCCTATGATGAAGTGTGAGGTGTCTCCTCACATGTGCTTGATGAAGCTCATTTCCCCCCATATTATTCAATTCCAGCTGCGTTCTGTCTTTAAAAACCCAGTGGAGTCCTCCTTCCACACAACCTTCCTAGACTTCACCTTTTTTTTTCGAACAGCAAGCCTCACTTTCACTTTTATGCACAGTCTATGGGTGCAACAGGGAAAATAACAGTAAACTCAGGCTTCCCCAGGCCACACAACAAGCCTGTATTCGGTTACCCACAATTCTTAGAAGCAATAAGTGATCCGACAACTATTGGCCCCCAAAAACACACACACAGAAGAAAGTGTTCCCACTGCAGAAATGCATTTACACAAACACCTGAGGGCAAAAAAAACAACAACATTCATGCACAAAAATCTACATTATTTCATAGTGTGTTCAAAATGAGAGAAATCATGTGAATATATACTGTATATGTGTGTGTGTGTCAGTGTTTTGGGCATAAACACTGGTCTTGTCAGGACCAGTAGTCGCCATGGAGACCAAAAACCTGGTCCTAATAAGGCAAACCCACATTTCAACATTCAAGCAACTAGTTAGGCTTTGTTTAGGCCAGGTGTCTGCAACCTGTGGCTCTAGGGCCACATGTGGCTCTTCAGGCCTTCTGCAGTGGCCCCTTGTAGCTTTTTGAAATAAAAAAAAGTGCATATTTTTTATTTTACTTTACGATGTTGTACAACTCAACCAAACTTGTCAAATAAGTGGGGTTTGGCTATAAACAGCAATTTTTATAGCTCTTAATGCAACAAACTATCGATTTTGTACACAGTATATCTGTATAAAAAAACTTACATGTGATATTATCTTAATTTTATGGGTCAAATGGGTTTCATGGCTCTAGATCAACTTATTTAAACTGGAGAGGGGACATAAATGGCTCTTTTCATAGTAAAGGTTGCAGTGTCCCAATAAGAATAGTAGTGTAAACCCATATGTGTGTTTGTGTGTGTGTGTGTGTGTGTGTGTGTGTGTGTGTAGGCCTACAGCGACAGACTATCCTATGGCGTCATTATAGTGCCATATTCCGCGAGCATAAAAACATAATCAGCGAGCAGAAAGACCACTCTCCGCGCGCTCGCGAACACTCTCTACGCTCTCGCTGTTTCTCTCTGTAACTTCTGCTCGCTCGACTTTGCTGACTTTTGGCACTGGGGGGCGGGTATTGAATAGACGCCCCGTAACACCCCCCCTTTCTGATTGGTCACTTAAACGCCTGGGTCAGAGCCAATCCGAGGCAGAGTAGGGCGGGTCATCATTGCAGTTGGTGGCAGAAGAATGTGATTTAGAACGGAGAAAAAATAAGTAAGTAGAGGAACAGACAGATATTTAAATTAAGAACTTGCTTCAAGGGAGGATGGAGGCTCCTTGAAATCAAAGCACATGGGTTATCAAAACAGACTAGACTTTCATAGTTCCCATAGTTTCTGTAGTGGCCGTTTGTCAAACAAATAATGATTTCAAATCAAACTTCAAATTATGTGAATCAAAAGGCCACTGTTGCACAGAATAACCAAAACTAACTACTCACTAAACAAAAATACTAAACTAAACAGCACTAAATAATAACAATAAATAAATAGCTCCAACAGTTTCTATGGAAGCAAAACGTGTCTAACATTTAAACTGAAATGCATTTGCATTTCATGTTAAGAATAATAAATCAATCAATCAACCTATTTTATTAAAATCTCCTTGTCTTTTTCATTTTTATTAAAATGTCCTTTTCTTTTTCATTTTAATTAAGTGAAAGAATGAGTAGTTTTGAAAAAGTCAATTTTATTTATACTACTCATTCTTTCACTTTTTTCTCTGACATCTCCGTCCGCCGTTCTAAATCACATTCTTCTGCCACCAACTGCAATGATGACCCGCCCTACTCTGCCTCGGATTGGCTCTGACCCAGGCGTTTAAGTGACCAATCAGAAAGGAGGGGTGTTACGGGGCGTCTATTCAATACCCGCCCCCCAGTGCCAAAAGTCAGCAAAGTCGAGCGAGCAGAAGTTATAGAGAGAAACAGCGAGAGCGTAGAGAGTGACCGCGAGCGTGCGGAGAGAGATCGCGAGCGCGCGGAGAGAGATCGCGAGCGCGCGGAGAGAGTTCGCGAGCGCGCGGAGAGTGTTCGCGAGCGCGCGGAGAGTGGTCTTTCTGCTCGCTGATTATGTTTTTATGCTCGCGGAATATGGCACTATAATGACGCCATACTATCCATCCATGACCAATCCACCGGAGGCTCGACTAACAAGACTACTGTAAGTGTAAAAGCCCGATAAAAAACACACGTGTCAGACGAAACAGGGAAACGACGTTCCGCACACGCTACGTACGATTGCTCGTAAATGCGTTTAAAAAATGTAATAACGTATAATTGGAGGCCTCTCTTATTCGCCGCTCGAGCACCCAGCGTAAACGTGGTGTGTACGTCTCCTCGGTGGTCATGTAAAACACTCTGCTGTTCATAAACGTATTTATTATTCATGGTGCTTCGATATGAAGAGAGAGAGAGAAAACAACACTCAACAGGATACAAAGTCTAATCTTCGCACATTCAATTAACCGCTTCACTGGTAAGAATGTTTAGTTGTTAGGGGACATTTCTCCTTAAAGAGACGGGGTCACTTTTGGAGTAAACAGAAGCACAACATGAGAGTGATAAAGGTGATGAACAACCTTCCATGACTGACTCGTTCTTTGATATTTGTATTTCTAGCAACTTTTACTCTACTACATTTCCTCTAACTATCTTTGTGTATTTATATAGAGCTTTTCTATAGTCTTGATGAGCTGCTTTCCACTATACTGTTGCCATTCACACATCTTTCATACCAAAGACAAGTTAAGGCCATGTCCCAATACCTCCCCTAACCCTCAATATTTGCCCTAACCCTAAATTTTGCTCCTTCTCGTGTAGGGGGGAGCAAGGGCGAGTGCGATTTTGCCCTTATAATCAACCCTAAAAACGTAGTGAGCGCTGATGCGGGCTTAAAACGAAGTGGAAGATAAAATTACCCATGATGCTTTGCAAATTCAGCAAGCCAGCTGATTTTTTTTTTCAAAAACTATGGCGGGAACTATGGAGGAACAATTTTGTTGTAAGTATATTTTCACAAATAAGCACGTTACAATGTCGAAATGTGTTGGAATATGTTGGTTTGATATACATCCAGAGGACCGTTGAGCTTTGGACACTAATGTCACAAAATATGCTAACTAACTAACTAGCTAACTAGCTAGCTAGTGGCTATTCGCCGAGTGCTTCGAGAGAGTAGTAGCACACTCCACCGGTAGAATTGTCAACATGTGACTTAGGTTATCGCGTTTGTTACGTTCACTACGCTAATGTGCATATAGTGATGTCCCAATTCCATAGGGAAGCCACTTCCCTCAACGAGGGGAATTTACGGATGAGGGCACTCCAAACCAAGTGGAAATTTTAAGGGGGAAAAATGGGACGGGGCCTTGCATACATAAAGACTAGCAGAGCCAGGAATTGAACCCACAACCTTCCAGTTGAAAGAAAACCCCGCCCTTCCACAAAAATAATGGCAAAACGCAGACTGACGAGGAAACTGGATTTACGCTACAGTTGGTAGAAAGACACGGAATTGCACTGGACATGGTACCACTAAAGTTGTTTTGGTCTGCAACGGAATATGTCAACAGGAAAACGCAGCGTTCTAACGAGCTGAAAGGGTCCTTATCGCCTTATTTTTGGGGGAGCTGAGCTCTCCGAGTGCTTTTCTAGTTCAATAGATCTAGTCGTCAGTTAAAAATCATAATCGAGACACAACTGAAGCTGGACTTAACTGTGCTTTGAAACGTGTATATGTGTGTGTGTGTGTGTGTGTTACTGCAATCAGAGCCACTAATGAGAGCATGCAGTCATTTCATTGTTCCTGAAGTTCACACAGTTCAGCCCCAAAAGACTGAACGGCTGAAATAAAGGGCAAAGCTCCTCTTTTATAAACACACCTTGTGTATATGTGTATATGTGTGTGTGTGTGAGATCCTGACAGCTGATGCTTGTGTGTGCCCATGTGTAACAGTGGTCAAAGTTCAGCGTGACATGGCAGACAGCAGTTCAGCTCGACACAGACTGAAAGAATACGGTATGCTGGAAAATAATAATAAATAGAACGAAGAAACCACTCAAATAAATGAAAATTCAGCCCATTTAAAAGCATTAATGTGTACTTTATAGTTCATTAAAGGTTCTAAAAACCTACTTCCTCAATTAGCGTCTTACTTTGACCACAGGGAACTAACATAAACACAGGAATTTTACTGTTATTGTTGTGTTGTGTTGTGTTGTGCTGAAGAGGATCCATAGAATGGTTTGGACACTGGTCAGAAGTAATGTATGTAATGTATAATGACCTCCAAATAAAACTATTATTTAAACTCTTATTAGAGCTTAAATGAATAAATAAACGCTTACAATTTCCCAGGGTCAATTTTGGTAAGCAATTTCAAGCGGCTTTATAAACAGCTGTAGATTTAACTACACACAGTATAGGCCAGCAGTTTACACTTGAATGCATAAGACACTTAATGCATTATACACTCTTTAAGACCCCTTTGAATCACATTAAACACCAAACATTCAAGACGTAAGGTTCGTGCCCAGTTCGCAGAACAATCGATACACAGGGAGGTCGTCTTGTGAAGCCTTAATCCACGACATGTTTCCATTTAAAAAAGACGTACTCCAAGAGTGGAAAAGGATTTCCAAAGAAAGAAAGAGGGGGAGAGCGGCGCAAGGTAACGGTCAAACTAAATCGAAAGCGAGCAGACAGAGACATTGAAGCGACCTTCATGTCCGTGCTCCATCATCAACTTATATGTTCGTAATAAATGCTTTATTCTCCACAGGACTTTAAAAAAAAAAAAAAAAAAATCAGTTTCTTTCTATTTTTACTCTCACTATAAAGATAAACGATAATATAGAGTAGTTCTCCTCGAGCTGATCTCCGTTCTGCCAAAATGCAAAACACTAATTACAAATTATTTACAAAGATTTCAAAAGAAAGTGAAGCATTTTGTGTCTGTGGTAGATTTAGAAACATTTGAAAGCTGGATTCCAGAATTACTTACAATTAAGGACTTTATTTTTGACAATTAAATGTAAGACTTTTTAAGGATCCACAATAGGTACGTAGTTTTTTGCGTTTTCATTAGGAACCGTACCAAAATGACTGCTTCCAACCGTTCCATTTTTTGCTACCCTTCCTTAGCGGTACCAGAGTAATGGCACGATACGATGGAGCTAGAGCCACACTTATTTGGAAATAAGGGTTCCAAAAGGGTCCTTCTACAAGGGCTGAGGTTTTACCTTGAACCATTTGCTTCTGAAAAACCCTTTCCTGAAGAAAGGGTTTTTCAAGGGTTCTTGGTAACACTGATGGTTCCAGTAAGAACCATTTTGATCCAGAGAACCCTTTAAAAGCTCTTCCCTGAATAAAATAAATAAAAGTGTAAGTAGAACCATACAAGGTTCTTCGGCTTGTCCTCATAGGAGAACCCTTTTTAGCTCCAGGTAGAAACTTTTTAAAAAGGTTCCATCTGGAAATCTTTTGGAGGGTTCCACCAAGAACCCTTTTAAATCCTTTATTCGGGAAAGGGCTTTTAAAGGGTTCTCTGGATCAAAATTACTGGAACCATTAGTGTTACCAAGAACCTTTGAAAAACTCTTTCTTAAGGAAAGGGTTTTTCAGAAGCAAATGGTTCCAGGTAGAACCTCAGCCCTTGTAGAAGGACCCTTTTGGAACCCTTATTTCTAAGAGTGTACCATTCCAAACCGTACAATACCCTACCAAACCGAACTATACCATGATGGAAACACGCCATTACTCAGCTGTAGAAGGCTCTAGATGTTCTTGTAAGAGGATAGAATTGTGGGTTGTCCACTTTGCGATGTGCAGGTTTTTTTGTTGTTGTTGTTGTTGAGTGCTCACAACTTTGAGAGCCTGAATTCTCTGTTGGGACAGTAAATGGTGTTTTTGTATCCTTGGCTTTCCTGCGGTCAGATCGACAGCAAACGCCTACTCGACTTTTACAGTAAAGGCGGATGAGATGAGGCCAATTAATTCACGGGAAGACAAAATAAGTGCGGTCTCATTCCAGAGAAGCAATAATAACTCAAAATGGAGGGTGGGTTAGGGTATAAAGGGGAAGAAAAGGAGGCAGAAGACAACAATTATCTACTAAAGGAGGGATGATTGAAGTGATGTTGTCAAACAGAAAGGATGCAGAAAGGAGAAGGAAGATACATGACAGGGCATAAATAATATAAACTGCATCAAACTCTTGCCTCGCTACATCCATCAGCTTTTACAAGACTAACACACGCATACATGGGGCACGCATGGTTTGTTTACGGCGGCATCATAGCCTCCAAACACACATACAGCTCTCTTTAGAGAGGTCACGGGGGTCATGTGTCACATGCACGTGTACGTCGTAAATATTTAACACGTTTCTTCACAGCCAAGGGAGGCAATGACATGGTTTGGGTTTTAATGGGTCCTTCTGCAAAGTATATAGGACATTATGACATCCTCGTGAACCAAATAAAGGCAACAATAATAATGAAATAACAATAGTCTTGTTATCCTACATGGGAGGTTTTAATACCAGTTGTTTTATAACTAAAACGACAAAAACATGAAGTTCTAGATTCTTTTTATGGGGATATAGTGAGTCAGTTACCTATAATTTGAGAATTACTGAAGAAGATTAACAATGAGAGAGAGACAATATGTGGTTTAAAAAGGAGAAGGGGCGAATATTAGCAATAAAAGAGATGATGCTAAAGGTCTGGAGCCATTATTTCCACTTGTGGCTTCAGCCAGATCAATAAAAATGTGTGTACGTGTGTCTCCTATTCACTTGGAAAGCCCAACCAAAGCCTTAACTTCACTTTAAAGGTATAATATGTAATATTTTTTGCATTAAAAAAACAACACTTTCCACCTGCAGAAATGTGTGGTGTGTTTTTATAACACAATACAAACATAAAATGTGCAATATTAGTGTCTTGTCTTTAGTTTTTCATATCACCGTGTGCATTTGTCACTAATGGACCAACGACTAGTGTGTTTGCCATGTGCGGCACGTTCTGCAGCTAAGCTAAAGCTCTCTCTGTAAAGAGCAAACACACAGGGGAACCAGAACGGAATGAGTGATCCCTCCTGTGCCTCACAAATGAGGTTCTATACTTCAACAGGACCAGGCTCTAGTCACCACGAGGACTAATGGTCCTGAGAAAAATCCATGTTTTTAACCAGAAAAGGAACACACATACACACACATACACAGTGCTGCCAGCATCGCTGTACCATCCTAACAGAAATAAAAAACTGAGGCCTGATAGCTGTGGAGCAGAGGAAAGCCTCTGGATGGATTTCCAATACACAACCAGAAGCTTAAGAAACACAGAGTCACAGATAATCCTCCCTCTTTTTCCTCCTCCTCCTCCTCCTGTGCTCCCTCCAATCTCTCCCTTTATCTCACTGGGTCCACTCATTGTTTCTGTCATTTCATTCCTTCCTCTTATAGTATCTCCTTTAGCCTGTGTCCCTCTTCCAAACATGCGTGTTCTTTCTTTTTACGTTAAGAGCATCTGTTGTTGAGTCACATCCTTAACTTAAAGCTGTAAAAAAACGCTTTTCCCGAGGTGCCGATGTAAACTTCTTTAAACGCGTACACTGTATATATGTAGTACACTCATTGAAACAGCAGACCTTTAACAAGTAGCCATCAATTGGTGCAGCAGTGACACCCGAATTATTAAGCTGCATTATGGATGTTAAATGATCCAGAAGTATCCCTGACTCATACTTGAATCCGTGCTATTTTGGCTCATATTTAGAGTCCTTCTGTCCTCGCCTGGGATAAAATTTAGTTTGACCTTTGAAGCAAAAGACTAAAAAAAAAAAAGGGTATTAAAGACGAACTATAAAAACATTATGGATAGTGAAAGGAATCAATGTTAGGTTAAGAATGAGGTTAGAGATGAGACGAGTGTGAAATATCACATCGTCTATATTATGGGAAGTATCTTTTACCGTCCAAATTGTCGGGAATAAAAGTCATTTTCTTGGTGTGGGGGCATGTTTTTGCTACTTTTGGTGGTTCTGTCTTGCAACCACGGTGTTTATTGAAATTGGATACGTCTGTGCACATTCGCACAAGCGCTCAAATAAAAGTATTACAGGCCAAAAAAAAAAAAAAAAAAAGGCCTTGCATTTCCAAAACAACTGGATAACTATGTAGTGCCCACCTGCTTATAACAGCTAGTAAATCAACAACAACAAACAGCAGATTTTTATCTCTGATAAAATGTCTCACTAAAATGGGTCATGTTTGACTGCACCACACCAGCAAGGTGGCGTCTTTGTTGCTGATTTTAAAGAAAGACAGTGTCCCCGATTGGGTTTGCTGCCTCCAAAAAAGTCCATCCTAAAAACTACATCTCAACACACGCGTGGCAGTAACTCCTTCTTCTTCTTCTTCTTCTTCTAATGACAATCACCGAGGTTAACGCAGCGTGATTAGAAAAAGGCGCTGGACTCTCACAGGCAGGTTTACCAAACACTCGTCATAACAGAACGAGTCGCGATCGGACAGAAAGTCAATCAAGCGCAGTGGCTCGGGAATGTAAAGCGCACAGACCATGTGCTACATGATTAGACAGCGATGTGTTTTTCATCATTGTGACGGAGCGCCTTTCAAGTCGCAGATGAAAAAAAAACGCGACGCAATCCCAACCACAGTCGCAGTCGTCCAAAGACCGGTTTCCAATCGGCACCAACTCCACAAATACTGTGATATCCGTCGGGCAACAACTGGATTGATTAGTGGCAGATTGGTGCTAAATTGCCCAGATTTCCATCTAAGTCGAGGGCGCTGATAGATGGCTTTGCTCGCTTAACTGTTTCCCTGCCCCTAGTGTGGATTCTAATTAAAGCATGTTTGAAGGAAAGACTTGATGAGGTTGCTGCCTGTGTTTGAGGACGGCAGCCACTTTGCCACCTGCTGCTGATTTATCCATTTAAGAGGAGTTGCTGCGTTGATTGGATTCTCTTGTAATCGCCGACTTTCGCACGCCTAAGAAAACTACATCTACCTTAAAGTCATCGAATCAAGATGAACGTTATGATTACTTGTATGTGTTTTCTATTATATTGTTCTATTCCATTTAAAAATGGATTAATTAAGCTTGACTTTAAAGGAGCTGTACATATGAAATGTATTAAGTCACAATATAACCATGAAATTAAGAGCAGCTATATTCACAATTAAAATGTTAACTTACAGAGCTGCAAATACTGTTTATGTTTAGGAAAATGCATACACTAGAGCTAGAATCGGTTTGAAGCTTTTTTCATGATTGAAACAAGATTTCCTATTGTTTTAGCTTCTTAAACGTGTATATTCTCTTCGTTTCTTTGCTCCACATAACAAAGAAATCATTAAAACTGAATAATTTTGGTTTGTGGACAAAACAAGACATTCGAGAACATCGTCACTTCCAGGTTTGATGAACACTGATCAACGTTTTTTAACATTTTCTGGACCAAACGATGAAACGAGAAAATAAGCGACAGATTAATCGATCACAAAAACAATCGATAGTTGCAGCTCTCGCATAATATAGCTCCATATAGATCTGTCTTTCAGTTCATGAGGAATTGGATTCTAAAACTACCTGGCAACCTTGAGTCTCTGGAGAGGAAGGGGGGAAGGTTTTCCAAAATTTGGACTGCTTTTGTCGAATATCGCACATATCGCCCCCCTTTTCAGGGATGATATCACTAAACAATTGCAGACATGCGGCGGCGGCGTCCTCCGTCCACAGACCGGGGCAACAGAAAGGCGACACGCCGTACGAGGTGAACAGATCCGTGCGGGTTTGTTGCGACACGTCTTTTGAGGTGGCTTCAATGGAATCAATGAGAGTTATCAAGTCAAGTCATTAGAGTGAGGTGATTTGGCAGACGGCCAGCACCCTTGGGTAACCATCGGAAACCAATTAATATTCCTAACAGAGGTATCATGTCTCTGGCACAGTGCCCACAGGGAGAATAATCTCGCTGATTACACTGCTGAACACTGCTGCTCAGATCTGTGTTTGTGTCAGTGTGTGTGTGTGTGTGTGTACTTTCAGCATTTTCATATGCATGCAGTAGATGCTACAGGTGTGAGTTTGTTGCACACCAGCAAGAAAAAGACATATTTTTGTGTGTGTGCTGTTTCTGTAAGAAAATTTTCTGGCATAAACACCAACTTGTCAAGGCCTGTAGTCCTCATGGAGACAAAACCTGGCCCTAATGAGGCAGAACCTCATTTCTGAGGAAGTGGTTAAGTTCAGGGCTTAGGTTAGGTTAGGGTTAGATGGTTATGATTAGGGATGACGCTTTGTTTGTTAAGGCTGTCCAAATGAATGGATGTCAAAAAGCTGCTTGTGTGTATGTTTCCATTTGAAAAGAATAATAATAAGAAAGGGAGAAAAAAACAAACCCTGATGTCTAATTGGCTCATTAAGTGAGCATTAGCATTGAGCGCAATCATGTGGAACATCAGCTTGGTTTGAATTATGGAGCAGATATAAAGCTTGTAATTGACAATAAAGAGAAAATCAGACACCAGTGTCAACGCTGGTGTTGGGTATCAGTATCAGGGACTGTAACATTATTAGATATCATCTGTTCTGTTTGTCCGTGTAGGACTTTTTGTCCCCGGATCCCTGAAGGAATAATTTGTCTTGTTTTGGCTCCACTGACAGCGCGAAGCAAGGTCGGGGTCAGATACAGAGCAGCGTCTAACAGGATGATAGAGGTTTCATTGTGTTGGCAAACGCTTGCTCGTGTGAGTTAGGGGTAGGACCGAGTTGCCGGGACTTTTTCCATCAAAGGACGCGACATTTAATTTATAGGAAACTCATTAGGTTTCTACAATAATACATCCAACATGATAATAGCCACTTCACCACTGCCCTTAAAGCTGTAGAGCGGAATTAAAAAACAAAACAAATGAGCCCATTGCTCAGATCTGAGAAGTAAACAGTGATATTTACAATCAGTGATATCTCAGGGTCAAGCCCCCCCCCCCCACCGCCCCGTCTTTGCCTCAGTAGCTGTCACGTATAACTGTCAACAGACCAATGAAAAATGAACTGTCCGTGGTGCTGAAACCACCACCCAAGTAGTTTCCTCAATGTGATAGAAATCCCACAGCGGTTTGGCTTATAGGCGTCTCTCAAGCTCTAACAATGAAACACGGGGGGGTTAAAAAAAAAAAAAAAAAAAAGGCTTCCTCTTGAAAATCAGATACACTTGACTCAACTTGACATTCAGCTGATGAGTAGAAGTGCAATGCACTGTTTTACAGCTGACTCACAGGTGTGTACATTAATTCACCACTGCTGGCACATATAAATGGGCAAACGCTGGTGCTGTCCTGCAGTC
The DNA here is from genome assembly GCF_963457635.1 of Microchirus variegatus. NCBI lineage: Eukaryota > Metazoa > Chordata > Actinopteri > Pleuronectiformes > Soleidae > Microchirus > Microchirus variegatus. The sequence continues at coordinate 8,179,659 of NC_139821.1, forward strand.
CTGTGTCTCTCTCCTCTCACCGAGCCACAGCGGCGTTCTGCTGCAACATTTGAGCTCATTAATTATTCAGAATTTAGTAGCAGACCAGCCACCTACAAGAGGGCAGTACTAATAAGGTAAGACAGATCATGTCATGTCATGCAGAATTACAGGACCGCCCAATTATTTGTCCAAGGAATTTGGCTGAGATTCTCAGTGGTGATAAACTGATTTTTCACCTCTGATATGATGATGATATTCATTATTTCTTTATTATTCTGGGAAGTTTATTTTCATGGGACGGTAGATTTGGGGAAAATATCTAATAGCAGTTTTTTTTTCTGACATACTGTATTCCGATTTTGACTTGATTTGAAGCCTCATCACAAATACTTAATTAAACAAAACTGAATTTGAAAACTGAAAATGACAAATCGTTCAACCACACTTTTTTAGAATAAGAAGGAAAATAAATTGACATAATGGTAATCAGTCTGGTTACCATGACTTCAGAGGCCATTGCATTGACTTAAACATAACTACTACTGACCTAACCTTAACCCTAACCATACAACAGGTCTTCACCTTAAAATGTAGTCATTTACGTTATAAGGACTTGCTTTTTCTCCCTATCATGTGACTGCGTAAACAGATTTAGGTCCCCATGAGGTACCATGAGTAATACCTGGAACACACACACACACACACACACACACACACACACACACACACACACACACACACACACACACACACACACACACACACACACAGTGGGAGAGAGAGGTTCATGCAGCTATCCTTTTAAGGACATGCATTGCCTCCCATTCATTTCACAGCCTAAACAAAGCGTTATCCCCGACCTTAACCATAACCTGTAAATGTTCTAATCCTGACATCAAATACTCGCCTTAAACTTTACTAGCTCCTTGGACATGAGGTTGCGCCTCATTAGGACCAGGTTTTGGTCTCCATGTGGACTACTGGTCCTGACAGGGTCAGTGTTTATGCCAGAAAAAGAGTACACACACACACACACACACACACACACACACCTGGCCTGGCCTTCATGGTGATGTTTAAGCTGTCAGTATATACAGTGGTAGTTGGTTGAACATGAGAGCAGGTAGTATAGGATGTGCAGGTTTAAGCCTGTGATTAGTTGCTCCCCGGAAACAAACTGTTGGTGGATGTGTCTCGCTGCGACACACGCACACACACACACACACTTGCACAGCCTACAAACACACACACACACACGCACGCACACCCCTCTCCTCATCCCCTGTTGCTATGGAACCTGTCGCCAAGGCAGAGAGGTATGTGGTTGTGGTGGAAGTGGTGGTGGACGACGGCGACGGTGATGATGATGATGATGGTGCTTATGAGGGATGATAATAGTGATCGGATAAATAATGCCCCCCCACCTCCACCCCCATCCTCCTCCTCCTCCTCGCTGGATTGCAGGAGCCGGTTGTGCCGTGAACGAATACATACTGAGAGCTTTGCTCTCTGCAACGTGGGTGGAAGGAGCGACGCGTAATACTGCGCAATGCAAACAGACCCTTTCCTCACCGTACAACAGAGACCGCAGCCTCGGATTCTGCAAAGCACTCTCTCTATCTCTCTGTGTGTGTGTGTGTGTGCAGTCTGGTCGCTTTTGTAAACACTTGGAAAGTCGTCACAACCCGCAGTCCTTCCAAAACTGTAACCCTCCCCCCCTAGAAATAGCTCGCAATCGTCAACCCAATTCTCAGCAGACACATGAGTCCTGCAGGCCCTCTCTCCTCCTGCCACCTGTCATCCCTGTGTCGTTTCTCTCTCTCTGGCGCGTTGCTCTTTAAAAAAAAAAAAAAAAAAAACACCAGCTGGGAATATATCACGCCAAAGTTGCATTCAACCCCCCCTGACAGATTCGACTATTGATTATAGGGGGAAGTGATCGGTTAATGGTGCGCGTAAAAGCGTGCGCTTTTCAATCCCTCGCTCCCTGTGTGTTTATTTCAGGACGCGCAGCCTCAAACATACATGTGCACTTTGGTTTAATGCCCTTTCATGAAACGCTTCTGCCGAACAATGTGTCCACCACACGCGTGTGATTTTTTTTTTTTTTTTTTTTTGGTAACTGGAATATTTTCAGCGTCTTGGACGCGCGCGTTCCCAGTGCCGTTTGGCTCAACATGACCACTGCCCACCCAGTGTGCCACACTTCTCCCGTGGGCAGGGCCTGTCAAACCCACACGCTTGGACTTAACCACAGCAATAAGGAATAAGGAAAATAAAATAACAGGCCCCATCATCACCATCATCATCATCATCCATATCTGTGGAACTGCAGCCTTCATCATGGCACAAGTTCACATGCAGCAATAAGTGCGCTTCAGTAAAAAACAAAAAGGGAAGCGAAACAGAGTCAAAGTGGAGGAAAGAAACCAACATCTGTCCATCTGTTGAAAACCACAGGGAGCTGTACCCTCCTTCCTCCTCTTCCCCCATCCCATCCCCATTTCGGGATCATCATCACCTCTCTTACACTCCCCCCCTCCTTCCTTCCTTCCTTCCCTCTCCCCTGTGCCCACTTATAAGACATTTGTCACCTCCAAATAAAAAGAAATCAAACACACATCACATACCTTGATGGTTCTCAAGGGTGTCCTCCGGGATGTACATGTTTTTGCTTTCATTTACCATAAATGTAGTCCGGCGTTATCCCTATAGGTGAATGAAGGAGAAGGAGCAAAAAGGAAGGAGGGGGGGGGATAACAAGAGGGGGAAAAAAGCCCCCCCAAAAATAAAGAAATGTAAAAAGGGGGGGAGAAAAGAGAACTGTCTGGCACGGACAGTTTTTTGGGGTTTATCCGTTTTCCTTTTGTGGGGAGGGTTTCTTCCGATGGAGTGAATATTACCTAATCCCCATGATGGAGGTGAAGGCGAGAATAAAGAGGGAGCTTTCGGCGGAACCGGTTTGGAAAACGGACCGGTGCATCCCTCGGTACATCCGGGCCCTAGGCGAGAAACATGAGACCAGCACCGCGTTCAATTCAATTCACACCTCTCTCTCTCTCTCTCTCTTTCTTTCTCCCTCTCTCCTTTGCTTTCTTTTCTCTCCCCCGCTTGTTGCGTTTTAGAGAAGGTTTCCCCCCCCCGCCAAAAAAATAATAATAAAAAAAAATATTACAAAGCACGGGCGCTGTCAGTGGCGGTGGCGATGGAAGTGCGCAAAAGACGCATTCGTGCGCATCTTCAGCAGCAGCAGCAGCAGCAGCAGCGTGTCAAAATGTGAGAGGAGGATGATGAAGGAGAGGAGATAGAGGTGGTGGTGGAGGGAGAGAAGGAGGAGGAAGAGGAGAGGAGAAACATTGGGGAAGGAGAAGAGTGTAAATATTCCATCACGGGTAGCGCGGGGTTAAATCTCCCGATGGGCTTTCGGTTATTCCACGAATCTACAGCAGCAGAGTCTCCCCCCCAAAAAAACACAGAAGGCAGGCCCGTCCCGTCTCATCCGGAGACTGCTTTCTCAGTCCTGATCCAGTCCATGATGATGGTCCGGCTCTGTCTGTCTGTCTGTCTGTCTGCTTACTTGTCTGTCTGTCAGTCTGTCTGCCTGTGTCTCACTGATCGGGAGTTGGAGCTCTCTCTCTTCTCTGCCTGTGCTGCCCCTGCAGCTCAGCTCTGCAGTGATACAGAGAGAGAGAGAGAGAGAGAGAGAGAGAGAGAGAGAGAGAGAGAGAGAGACCCCCTCCCCGTGCATGTAGACGCTTTGACTGTTTCCAGATGTGTGTGTGCGCGTGTGTGTGTGCGTGTGTGTGTGTGTGTGTGTGTTTGCCAGTGAGAAAAGGAGGGAGGGAGACTGCACAGGCAACAGTGGAGAACAGGCGGCTGGTATCCAGATGATGATGATGATGATGATGGTGGTGGTGAGGACAAAGATGATGAGTGTGTGTGTGCATGTCTTTATTAGGTTGTGAGGACAACATTTTGGTTCAAAACCATCACTGTGAGGACATTTTAGCAGGACTTCAAAGCCTGTTATTGGGGTTAAAAATTGGGTTTATACTTGGAATACAGGTAAAAGTTAGGATTAGGGTTATGATACCTGTGTGTACATGTCTTTATTAGGTTGTGAGGATATAGTTCTTTGACTCTTTAGTTGAAAACCATCATTGTGGGGACATTAACAGGACCTCTCAACTTCAAAAATGTGTTTTTTGGGGTAAAAGTTGGCTTTATACTTATATATAGGTATTAAATATAGGTAAAAGTTAGGATTAGGGTTATGTTACCTGTGTGTGCATGTCTTTATTAGGTTGTGAGGACTACATTTGATTCAAAACCATGCTTGTAGGGACATTTTAGAAGGATCTCTCAACTTCAAAAGGTGTTTTTTTGTGTTAAAAGTTGGCTTTACACTTGGAATTTAGGTAAAAATTCGGATTGTGTTACTTGGGTGTACGTGTTCTTTATTGGGTTGTGGAGAGAATGAAGGATTCAAAACCATCATTGTGGGGACATTTTAGCAGGACCTCTCAACTTCAAAGGGTGGTTTTTGGTCTAAGAAGTCAGCGTTTTGGTTAAAAGATGGCTTTACACTTTGAATTTAGGTAAAAGTTAGGATTAGGGTTATGATACCTGTATCTACATGTCTTTATTAAGCTGTGAAGACAGTGTTTGGTTCAAAACTATCATTGTGGGAACATTTTAGCAGGACCTCACAACTTTAAAAGGTGTTTCTTGGGTTAAAAGTTGGGTTTACACTTGGAATTTGGGTAATTATTTTACCCGTGTGTGCATTTTTATTAGGTTGTGAGGACAAAGTTTGGTTCAAAACCATCATTGTGAGGACATTTTGTGTACATGTCTTTATTAAGCTGTGGAGAGAACGTTTGGTTGAAAACCATCATTGTGGGGACCTTTTACAAGGATCTCACAACTTCAAAAATGTGTTTTTTTGGGGAAAAGTTGGCTTTACACTTGGAATTTAAATTAAAGTTAGGGTTATGATACTTGTGTGTACATGTATTAAGTAGGTTGTGAAGACAAAGTATGGTTCATTGTGGGGACATTTGAGCAACTTCAAAGAGCCTTTGGAGGTTTGAGACTTGGTTGTAGGGTTAGGGTTAGCGTTAGGTCTAGGTCTTGAGATGGTGATAAGGTTGGTGTTGTGTTTTTAGTGTCCTTGCAGGAGAACACAGGTGTTGTAGGTGTTGTGATGACGCTGTGCTCCATGATCTGGCTGAAGTCAATGAACAGTTAACGTTGTTGCATAATCGGTTTCGTCGTTGATTCGTAACAGTTAGGGTTACGGGGCTGGGGAATGAACTGTAAGGCATTAACTAGTTATGATTATGGCTCGGGATAAGGCTTTGGCTGAGTGTCCACATGAAGAGAAGTCAATGCAGTGTGTGTGTGGAGGAGGACTCAAATAAAGATCTTAAAGGAGGCAGGAAAAAGTCCATAACAAAATAAACTAAGGTTGCCAAAATCATGTGCGTTTGCGACGGTGAGCACGATCAAATAGAAAGAGAAAATGTGACATTGTGTGTGCATGCATGTGTGTGTGTGCGTGTGTGTGTGTTGATAATGATCCATAGCGAGCTTGCACTGGCTCTGCAGGAGGAAGCAGAGATCAGAGCCGATGTACCTACTGTACATCTGATTTGCCCCTAGTCGTTCCTTCACATCTGGACTCCTTTAGCCTCATTCTTTTCTTTGGCCACGACTGTGTTTACACACACACTAAATATCTGCTTTTTCAACTCTTTTATGACTGAGCCTCTGATCCTTTCATGGCTCTCCTAAACAAGGAGAAAACCACAAGGAAGTTGATTTTCTTCTTCTTCTTCCTTTGGTTGCTGTGTAAATACTGACTCAAATATCTGGAATATGAAGAGGACGGACTCGGGAAGGTCAATGCTCAAAAGACTAAATGAAAACCTTTTCATCTCGCAGGCAATAAAACTGATATTTAGAATTCAATTATGTTGTTTTCTTTCCTTTTGCCCTCAGGACAGTGAAGTATGTTTCGGCATTGTTCTCCATGGTCAGGAACAAATTTGTCCCAGCCCCTACAGCATACGCAGACATGGGCCAATTTTCTGAGGTAACACAACAGCGAAATGAAGCTCATTTAGGAGGAAAATGTCAAACACACTCAGAGCAACATCAGCGCTTAACTAAATAACCGTGGAGCAGACTCTGATGACATTGAGTCAGCTTGGCTCCACAGCTCCTGCTGAGGCTTTTTTTTTTTTTTTTTTTTTGGACAGACATGCACAAATACCACACCGGCTCTTGAATTGATCTGTTTATTTAAAACCTGTTGTGAGTCACTTGTACACATCAACAAATGTCCTGCTAATTCAAACCACTGTCAAATGAGTTCACGCAACGCAGATTCAGTGAACCACAACTCAACTCTCTGTGTGTTTGGACAGCGTCATTCACGCACTGCACACAGGAAGTGATTTGTTTTACGTAGAGGCAACAGCATGCACTACCATTCAAAGGTTTGGAGTCATTTAGAAATGAATCAGAATACACTCTATACATTGTTAATGCCGTAAATGACTATTCTAGCTGCAAACGCCTGGTTTTTAATGGAATATGTACATACACTATTAGAAATAAAAGTGCTAAGTAGAACCATATAAGGTTCTTCAGCTTGTCCTCATAGGAGAACCCTTTTTGGCTCCAGGCAGAATCTTTTTTTATAAAGGTTCCACCGGGAACCCTTTTGGAGGGTTCCACCAAGAACCCTTTTAAAACCCATTATTCAGGAAAGGGGTTTTAAAGGGTTCTCTGGATCAAAATGGTTCTTACTGGAACCATCAGTGTTACCAAGAACCCTTGAACCATTTGCAAATGGTCAAATCAAGCAAATGGTTCCAGGTAGAACATCAGCCCTTGTAGAAGAACCCTTTTGGATACCTTATTTCTAAGAGTGTAGGTGTATAGGGGCCCATTTCCAGCAACTATCTCTCCAGTGTTCTAATGGTACATTGTGTTTGCTAATGGCGTTAGAAGGCTATTGGATGATTAGAAAACCCTTGAAAACCTTTGCGCAATTGTGTTAGCACAGCTGAAAACTCAAAAATTTGAATTATTTCTAATCTTGTCAAAGTCTTGACTGTATTTTCTATTAATTTTGCAACTCTTTTGATGAATAAGAGTGTGACTTTTAATGGAAAACACAAAAAAAATTGTAAAGGTGACCCCAAACTTTTGAAGGGTAGTGTATATACACAAACGCTCCCTCAGTCAGGTCTGAGTAATCACCAAAAAACACACACTGCAGCTTTAAGTTCTCCATGTGCAGCATGGACACATGCTTTTGTCAAAAGGTTCTTGACCTTTTTCGACATTTCTTTTCTCCTTCCCTGTGTCCTCTTGAGTTTCTCTGTCTTGTATGTTGTTCATCCCCTGAACACGGCACACTTGTGATTCAGCACAACAACTACTGTACACTCTGCGTAGGTTGGTGCTCCTTCCTGAAGGGCATCTCACCAGCAAACCTGCCACTTCCTGCTACACCTATGTCTACCCGCCCGGTTTGAAGTTGCTGTGTGCTGCACCATCTGCCTGCCCAGCACAGTGGGATCCCAATCTCAAGAGCCAGCATCCCTGCCAACACAGCCTCAGCTCACCGACAAGTTTTTTTTTTTACAATAAAGAACCTTCCTCTGAACAGAGCTTGAACCTCAACACCAAACACTCAAAACGCTTAATTAAATGATCAAGATGTCAGACGCGTCAAAAAAAATGGCTTCACAAAACAAAATAATTGGGCTCAATAAGCACGAGGAAGTATTATTGAAGGCACTCGAGGAGCGGCATTTTTCATATTCTAATTATAGCAGCGACCGTCCCGTGTAATTGTCTTTGACACTGAATAGGAAACATCACAATGTGCAGGCCTCATGTCAGTCTCACTGCGGGCGATAATCAAGAGGTGAATCTGATGACTCAACCCAGCCTGCATTCATCTGTTCAGAGCCATAGCACAAAATCACCACCCACCAGCCTGTAATAGAATAAAGCACTTCTCTACATGTGTCACTAAAGACATAGTAGAGGCGGTTAATAAACCATTCTATTTAGGATATCTGACAGATGCATTGTCTCATGCTGAACAATGTATATATTGTTGCATTTAAAAACTGCACATTTAAAAATGAAAAAATCACAGGAAACAACCGTGCAGATTGAATTAAGAAAAGTATTAATATTGATGCTTCAATGTCCAATGTCCAATGTGTGGACTTTGTTGCTTATTTTGACCATGACCGGGTCAGAAAATGTGCGTTTGCTCATTTTTCCAGAATAACTTTCAGTATCTGAGTATGTTGAGTCTTCAATGTGCATTTTTCCCAAATCTCTCCTGTCTGTTGACAAAGACGCTGATTCGCCAGCTTCCTGCAACAGTGCAAAATAAATTACCGTAATAACCACACGTGGCTTAGAATTGCAACAGTTGGAATTGTTTCCAATAGCACCGTCAATAACCGCTGCATAATTACGGTAATGCAAAATGTCTCGTCTGCGATACGTTCGGTGTTAAAAGGGTTAAGTCGAATTTTACTTTTAAGGTCGGTTCAAGGTGAAGCCAGTGCTTTTCTGTATTGTAATTTAACCCAGCGGCTCCAAACTCCAAACTCATGGTTTCAAATTTGTTTTATGGGGAAATTTAATCCGAGACATGATATCGAGAGGAATTCTTGCTCAGCAGAAATGCTTTAAAAAAATGCCTCTATTGTGGTACTGAGACAGATGGACAGCAAATGGCATAATGGCAGTCTTCTTGCCAAATCAGTCTCCGTTTAATTATACTGGCCTCCGAAGGGAAAGATAGACGGAAGAAAGGACTGAGGGAAGGAAGAACAGTTGGAGGGCAGGTCGTGGGAACAGACACTTGTGCCCAGGGGACGGACAAACACACAGACGCACACACAAAAATGTCCTCTGTAATTCTGCCTGCACATGGAATATCAATTCTATTTATGACTGTTCTATATTTGTAGTTCCCGACCCCCTTTGTGTGTGTGTGTGTGCATGAGTGTGGGCGACTCTAAAGCCCAGTTGGTCTCTGGGAATCTCTGGACAGACAAACACTGAAACACTGGTACACCATGTGGGAAACTAACAATATTCTGTGGACAGTCAAAGGGAAATCCCCCTCCTCTATAACAGAGGAACGTACTTAATTTAGCTGGTAGAACTTCCCCTCATATGAATATGAAACGTTCCAGTCTATGGTCAAACCAAGAAATATTTAAACTCGTCATTTCACAAAATGAATTATTTCACATTTACATAATTCTCTATCTCCATATTTTAAACATGTCACTCATAAGAGTCATTTTAACCTTCATTTTTTTTATTATTTAAAAGGAAATGAGGGAGAATTCAAAAACGATATATTTATATGAGAATTAAACGAGCAGTATTGGGAAGATAGTTGTGATGTACTTTCTTCTTGGTGTAAATATAACATTTAATCTTTTACTGCTTTTTGGGGTCACTTTGTGAGGGGTTTGGACTACCTGTCGGGGGTTGGAAGCTCATTGCCTTTTCACGGTGCTTGATCCTCTTGAAATGGAAGGATGCTGCCCCCCCTACTATTTCACATTGGGTGAAAGATGTATTATATCATCTTAAACTGGCAAAAATTTGATTTGTGTTGAGGGGTTCTGAAAATACATTTTTTATCCGGTGTGGGGGCCTTTTCTGACTTTTTTTTTAACCAACCATCGACAAAGGTACACGAGTGACTGTTTATTCAGTATTCTGATTGATTTACTCACTAAAAGTCGATATATATCGAGTTTCTTTGTCTTTCCTTTCTTGAAAAACTGTTGTTATTGCTGCTTTTTGCACACGTCTGTGTAAAGATTAATAAATATATTAAACACTATATCAGAATTACATGCACCTATCATCTTTCCACTGCTTTCCATTGCACTATGGTGTGTAGCATGCTGTATTTGTTTATTCCTTGTTATATGATCCGGATCAGCCTCTTATATATAGTAAAAATCAGCAACATCCCTAACAATACAATACAAAAAATACAATACAGAGGTCTTTTAGGTTTCGTTTTCTGACGTAACTGGCAACCCGTGGTTGCTCGGCAGCTGAGACTCTACTGATTGCAGTGATTGGTAGACGGCGGTAGGTGGCGCCACATGCCAAAACATAATTCAAAAACATAAACATGATTTGCAGTCTGCAAAAGATTTTTGTTAATGTGAATATTTTGTCTGTACTGTTGTTGTTGGAGAGTTCATTTTGTCATATTAACATTATTCCTGAGTCTCTGCGACATATTAGGAGGATTTTACGGCCAGTTTCTTTAGATTTATTACATAATGCACCTTTAACATCATCATTTTGGCCATCCTGTCACCTGTGGGGAATAGCACTTGAGGTGAAACTGTATCGTAACATACTGAGTATTGCGTAAAGGTGTTGCAGGGTCAAACAAATAAAAGTGTTCCAAGCGTTAATGTCTTCAATGCCTGGAGCCAAAGCTAATGATGCACTTTAATTGAACACTACAGACAAGATCATCAATCCTTCATTCACTATGCCTCTTTACCTTCAGGGGCGATGACAAAGGATGGCCGTGCCGAAAAGCCTTACTGTGGCAAAAAAAAAGATCAGTAAGCTGTGCAGTGGTTTCATCCTATTGTCCTTCCTACCAGTGAGCCTGTCCACACCAACAAGAACTACACACTCAATCTTATCTGAACGGTTATAGACAGTATTGACCAGCCGATAGATAACTCATTAGTCTCATTATTGATGAACACGCAGCCCCTGACAGTTATATATAGATATCATCCCGACAAAAGAGACACACGTTGCGTACGTTTAAGCACACATATCGCCGAGGCCGACCGCGCTGACAGCAAAGTAATAGACACACTTGTCACGAGGAAAAAAAATACACTACATTCTGAATCACAAAGGAGCCATTTTTATGTTAATCGAGAGAGGCAGACGTGTCGGAACCTAAACGGGAAGTGATTCATTCATATGGAAGAGGAGGGGAGGCTGTGGACAGAAGTGGCAAAGTGGCACTTCCCATTTAAAACAGACGTTTTCATCCAGTGATGCTTAAAGTGAGTGAGCAGTCGGGGAGAGGGGGGGGGGGGTTCATTGTTGTTCTCAAGTCCTCTCTGACGTGACTGTAAGTGGCTTGTATACAGTTCATTGCAGAGGAGAGGGGCCATATTTACTATCACGTATGCACTGAATGCATGTTCACTCCAAAAGGTGAATTTAGGTGTCCTTGAAGAGAACAGGATGTGTTGAACTGAATATTGAATTTGCACTGTCAGGTGACTCAGCTCATATTTTTGCATTTTGCTCATATGGATTCCAAGAACCGACAGTCCTGAAGGTCCAGTGCCTGTATCAGTTACTGCTCTGTCATTATTGGGTGTTCATTTCCAAAAACAGGAAGGGGTGTGCATTATTTCTGAAACTGAGATTCAGTGGATACAGTATATCCATAAGAAATACTGCATCTGTACGAACAAGGAGACACTTCAGTCTTCACTGTTAACAGTATGAACATACAAGTGCAGCAGCGTTGTTGAATGGGAATTTGGAAAATTAAAAATGTGTGAACCAGAATCTACAGAATGAATGTGACCTTGACAACAACTATTGTAATTATTGTCATGTTTATTGCTAGAATTTCCACAGAAATAAAAGCAATTATATCCTCAACTGTCCATTAAGTGCACATTTCAATGATTCTCTTTGAATGGAAATGTATTCCAGTGAAAAAAAGGTTTCTTTTCTTTTCTAGGTTTTATATTTTAGGGAGATACTGTACTTACAAACACACATGCATGGGGTCCCTGCTTGGTTTTAAGCTCAGCTCCAGCTCCTACAGTAAAATAAGACAGAATGGATGATGATGCTTAATATTTATTATCCAACCATGTGATGCCCCCTAGTGCATCTAAAGAGAAATGTAGCTGTGATTGGGGAGACATCATCAGTTATAATCAGTGTTCATGACGCCACATACACACAGAAATGAAAGGGAATCACCAGCTGCTGATTTAGATGAGGTGAGGTCAGGTGACAGTTAGCTAAAGTTAAAATAGCATAGCAACAACAAATTCGTGGCGTGTCATAAATAGCCCACTGACAATGACTTTAACTCACCTAGTGGACGTGGAAACTCGTTCCTAAGTGATTGTCTTCTGGTGTCGTCTCCTTTCTCCTGGAAGTGCAGCTATCCGTTTGAATAACTGAATCTTGAAAGTTCATTTATTCACATGGCAGTAGAAAAGCATCTTTTTTTCTTCACTCGACTAGTACGTCTGCAATCGAACTGCTGCCAAACGCTCTGGGCACAGCTACTCATGTCTGGTTGTTTACAAATCTTTGCTAAACATGGCCGCCAACTAACACAGTTATGACAGTTAGAGACCCATAAGTCCTTAATTTAACGCATTTCCAGGTCTTAAAATACAAAACCAAATACGGACCGTTTTTTAAATCAAACAATATTTCCAGTTTGTTGCTATTTTGGATATTATCTCGTCTTTTTGCAACTCGGTCGCCGCTTAAGCTAGTTAGCGAGCTAGCTTTTTTCATTGGGAACAATGACAGCGACTTCAGCAGGGAGCTGCCTTACCGCAAAAGGACTGGATATAAGTCTGGCTGCCCTGAAACGACAAGACCCCTACATCAACAATATCGTGGACGTGGCCAGTCAAGTGGCTCTGTACACTTACAACAACAGGTCAAATGAATGGGTAAGTCTGAACTTTATTTAAAGACGTTGTGCTAACTTAGCTTAGCTTCGTCTCCCTCCCGAGTATGCGCGCTTTGCCACACAAACACACACACAGATTTGCCACGCTAAAAGTTATATCAGTTAATAAACACAGATGGACGTGATTCTTCGCAGTCCAGCCAGTTATCTTTCTCAAAATAGAATGATTTATTGTCTGCTTTATTTTACCTTTTACATAATATTACTGCATGGTGTAGTTAACTTGTACCGTTGCTGCAAACGGCATATTGTCAATATTTAAGTTCCTCGGGGGTCTGTCCGTTCCTGATGTAATTTCATGCAGAACTAGGATATGACACTTCGTACTTTGGTTTGCCAGATTGACATATTTTAATTTTAATTTAATTCATTTAAATGACCAGGTTTTTGTGTGTGTGCTTTTCAGGAGAAGACTGAGGTGGAAGGAACACTTTTTATCTACACAAGGTAAGGCATGGGTTGCAAGACAAAACTTTTTAATATCTTCCCATTTTAAAGTCATTATAATGTGGTCTGTACTTGAATTAGGCAGCATGTTTGTCATTTATAGAACAGGGTTCCCACAGGTCTTTGAAATCCTTTTTTTTACATTTCTGAATTTGAGGAAAATTGTTGGGTCAGAAAGAGCAAATTACATGATGCCTGGGAAATGCAAATCAAAAAATTTGATGTCAATCAAGGTGTGATGAGGTTCCATAAAGGTGATTAACATGCAGAATTCTCCCTGAATTTGTTCACGAAAAGACAATTTTAGCCACCATTCTGACTATTATCATACCTCTGGTGTCTGGCTGGCTAAAAACTCAAGTTTTTATGATAGAATATAGTTATTTAACACCTTTCACATTAGTTTTATATCAGATATTATATAAAAGTCATATTATAATAGTCTTAATAGGAAACTCCTCACTAAATAATTGGTAACTGTGTAATGATAGGAGAAGTGTTTTTTTCCCTAAAGTTTGTCAATGACCAGTTTTGCATGAATTATTCACACATATCTACACTGTTTCCTCCATGTCTTTCAGGTTGGCGTCTCCCAGGCATGGCTTCACCATAATGAACAGACTCCGCATGGAGAACTTGACAGAGCCAATCACTAAGGACCTGGACTTTCAGCTCCAGGACCCCTTCCTGCTGTACCGCAACGCACGCTGTAAGGAGACACGTAGACCTACTTCTTATGCCTTCATGTCTGTGCAACTATTTTATTCACAATACTCACTGAATACAGTATGTAAACTGACACTTTTACGACCATTTCATTCTCCATTTTGGTGCAAGGTTCATTGCACTGACTGAATCATCATAATAAATCAGTGCTAGAGTGAGATGTCTTAGCTGACAGTTATATTGCCCAGCCACTTTATATGTAGTTTAATCTATGTCAACTGTTAACCCAATACGTCAGATTAGTACATTTGATATAATGCATCACATCGCACACAAAACAACAAATGTTTTTCAGCCCCAGTGTGCAGCATTCAATTCAAGTGAGTGGGAACCACTTGCTCCATATAAGGAGCAAAGGTAAAGTGGTCAATTCTATCAGCCTGACTCCCTCTCAGACTTGCTTCTGACGTAGGCACACACACACACACACACACACACACACTCAGACACGTTGCAAAGTGGGCCCGTGGGACAGGAGTCTGACAGCTCTACAAAACCAGCCAGCCCGAGATTAGATACACCACACCAGTCACTGATAGTCTAAACACACATACTCACATACTGGAATTGCTGACAAACACTGACCGCCCTCTCTCTGGTCGCACAGTATCCGTTAGACTCGGTAAGAGGCAGGTGGAATGCAGAGTTTAGATACGACTGGATTCCTTTCGCCTACTTTGCTGCATTTATTGTAATACTTCATCAGTCTTTTAGTCATTATTAAACAACCTGAAAACGTAGTGGAATAACATGTGATAGTACTGGTATCTAGTTGTAGTCACCACATCAGTAATGGGTCATAAATTACAACTACTTATTCACTGGTGCTGGGAAGTGTGGAATTTAAAAATGTTTAAAGCTGGTTATCACAACCCATTTGATGACTATTTCCTCTGATAAAAAATAACTATGGGCTGAGGTAATGGGTTGTTGGTGTTTATATAACAAAGTTATTAGTCAGTTGCTCCAGATGATTACTCTGAAGCTGAATAATTTAACACCCAAAAAAGGAGAGGTAAAAGTTATTTGGCAAGGTTTTCCCTAATTTAACCAACAAGTCCTATGTATATATATTTGAGAATCATCACCTGTTTGTTCTGCCAAAAAGTCAAGTACTTCCAAAGTACAGCAGGAATGGGCTAAACATTGAATCACTCTGACTGGATGCTTGTTTCCACTAAGCTGTGTTCACAGGAATGCATCTCATCTCAGGAAAGATGTGTTTGCAGAGGCAAACGTTTGATGTGTGGTACTATTTAGACCCCAGGCTGCTGGTTATGCTGCCAGTCCCACTGTGTCACGACCTCTGTGCGCAGGGGTCGTGGAATCTTATCAGAAGACAAACAACTAGCTCTCAGTGCTGCCGTAACTTCCTGGAATGGCAATTGGCACAAAGTGGCACCCTGGGCTAAAAATAATCTGTTGAGATATACCACACAACTGGGCAAGATTCAAGGAAGAGAATTTAGCCTGAGCAATTCATTTTTCTGACAAATACAGTATCATTATACAGCAACTGAGGAGACTTTTTATATTCCTTGCTATAAAACTGGCAGTTCCTGTTAGTGCTTTATTTGCCCGGTTATCTGCATAGGAATGTGATTCTTTGACATTTGCAATTTAATTGATTCATTGGCTGTGGCTGGTGAATGTGTCTATTCCAGTGGCTAAAATAATACATTAGGCTTGGAACAAACCCATTTAAAAGATTTAGATCTCAGGTCAATATAAAGGTTATGTGCAGTACTGCACAATTTTAAAGACATGTTTCTGTCCTTAGCTCTTTGTCACCCTGAACTCCGCCTCATGAAGCAAATCCAGGGCCTTTAAGTGCAGTTTCTTTCTATAAATTAATAACTGAGTTCATTTTATGAAATGCCAAATGTAACGTAGTTTAATTTTATGATTTAAAATGTTTCGCCTTTATTGGACAGGACAGTGAAAGGAGGGAGCGAGAGGGGGAAGACATGCAGCAAAGGACCACGGGTGAAATCAGACCCGGGTCACTGCAAATGCCCCCCATCATTTGAATAGCTTAGAGATTTGTGAATTATAGGGTTGTTAAAAAATATAGCTACACTAAAATAACAGTGAATGGTTTTCAGTTTTAATGATTTCATTTTTCATATGGAGCTGGAAACCAGAACATATTCACATTTAAGAAGCTGAAAAATCTAAAGACTTGTTGTAATTATATTTAAAAAAAACATTCAAACCAATTAATCGATTATAAGATTAGTTAACAATTTACTATTCGAAAAGTACCTCATTACTGCTTTGTATGCATATAAGATTTTATTTTTAATGACTTTTATAGTGGAAAGTAATTATAATATTTATTTCATCATCAGATTCTTGCTCGTACATTAGCCCTAATAAATACTGAAAACAATCATGAGCTGCAGGCTTTTTTATTGTATTGTCAGCCCTTACGTTTAACACTGATGTTAGGCTGATCTTGCTGCCTTGCTATGAGACGCATACACGCTGGATGTGGCTGACACTAGCACTCCAAGTAACACAACAGTGATGCTCTCTTTCTGTGTATCAGGTGTATGGGCAGTCTTACCTCCAGGTCGCACATATGTGTATTCCAGGTCTCTCTCTGACACCAGTAAGCCTTTAAATCTGACTTCAGGTTCCTCCTGCAGCCTCTCATGTTTAGGTTTCCTCTGAAACAGTCCTCGCAGCATGGCTCCACTGTAGTCTCGCCGTCAGCAATGTTTTTTTCTGTAGCAAAAGGTGTCTCTGCGATGCACGGCTGCGGTCGGAAGGTCACACTGAGACAAAGGCCTTTTCGTCAGGTCACAGCAGGAATGGCAAAGCCTCCTTAGAACAGGACTTCAGGAGTGAACGATCTCAGGAGGGGAAAGGCACACAGTGCTGCAGTTGTAATAATATTTTTCGTAGATGAGAGTTTAAGTCGCTGCAAATTTCAATATTTACTCCTCCTTCGATGCTATGAATTCCATTTCTGCACGCAAAGGAAGTGATTCTTCTTCTCATAAAACAATCATTCAAGGCATGGATGTGCATAACTTTGGTAGCACGCACCCCTGTCAAACCCCCAGGAAACTAAACACAGACAAACAGCACTGTTCATTATTACTGATGCTGCGAGCACTCTACACAAATGATCACACACACTGCAGCGAAAGCACACCTAATCCATCTTCAACTATAGTGCGGCTTACCAATGCGACTTGAGAACTAAGTGTATTAAAAGGTAAGAAACAGCATAAAAAGTGTTCTTTGTGGAGTCCCAGCCGTGCAGTTTGGGTTATAGTCAAACTCGCATGTGTTGTCGAAGCACATTAACCGCTGTGTCCTTGTACAAGTCGAACAAAAACACATAAACCAGATGTGATTATAAATGTCTGACTCCTAACAGAGTCGTAAGAACGACGGCAGGTTTGAGAGCTGCTTCCCAGGCGTAGAGAAAATCTCAAATGAAATCTAAAACTAAAAAAGAAATCTCACACTGGTGTCTCATCAGAGAGTTTAGTGGAGGTCTGCTGCAGAAAGCACACGTGCGCCCAGAGCTCACCGAGTTGCTGCTTTGTCGCGGCTGCTTTCAAAGGACCACACAGCTGAGGTCCCCGGATCATTTATGGTCTTCAGTAGCGTGAACAGAACTCCTCATCACTCACACTGTGAAGAAGAGATAACGTTGTATTGTGAATTGACATTTCTCAGTCGGTGACTCATCCAAGCAAGTGATCTCAGCCTTTGGCCATGGTCCCAGTGTAGTTGTTTGCCCTTATGATGTTGTAGTGGAGATAGTTCCAAGCCAGAAATTGTCCTTCACCCTTCAACATGTGCAGATGTTGCTCCGTCTTTCTTCCTCTGGAGCCGCCCCCTTTGACTTTTCCTGTTCTGTTAACATTTACTGTGAGAGTTTATTCTTGTGTCCATGGCCAAGTCTTTCATGGTGCTACTGGTTTCATTCCTCCTCCTCCCACTCTCAACTTCTCACTGCCCCCCCTCACCTCACCCCCTTCAACTGTTTTTGTCTTGTTGAAGATCATGAAATCCCTTTTATAAAAAAGACTCTCCTATCTCCTTTTTTCATTATTCCCTTGGATATGCCTGATAGCATCAGTGTCAAATTGACTGTCTAAAAATCACTGGTTCTTGTCTCGCCATGTGTCTTTTCATAATATTTTTAATTCACTGGCAGCGTTTTATTTTCCCTGACAGCTAAATAGCTTTGAAAACTCGCTGTTTTTCTTTTGATGGACTGGTTGATAATCTCTGCTCTAAAGCGCGTCACTCCTATTTTATATCCGACTCACTCTTTTCTTTTCCTCTATTTTCCGTCTCTCTGACTTTGACTGTGTTTCCCTCTGTCTCTGTCAAACAGTCTCATCCCCAGTGAGCACTAAGTGGCTTTGGCTCCACTGCGCAGTCTCCCGCTGCAGTGACTTATTTGGTTCTGGATTATTTTCCCAGGCTCAGCTGAACCCTGTGCATATGTGTGTGCGTGTGTGTGTGTGCGTGCGTGTCATTGCACAGTTTAGAAAAACTAAACTGACCTCTGCGGCTTGTCCAACTTCATCAGTCTGTCTCTGTGGGAATGCGTGTGTCTTTGGTGGTAAAACTGGTACGAGCTATAAAGCGTATAAAGCGTTTTCATTCTCCCTTTCATCATCTAATTTCTTGCCGACTCTCATTCCTTCTTCTCCAGCAGAGACATACTGTACAGTTTCTATTTCCTTCTACTTTATCATATCTTAACCACTTCTCCTCTATCCTTTTTGCTTTTAGCCTTATCTTTCCATGAGTCCATTTCAGGAAGTGTGTTGAGGTGTTACACGATGCCTTGCTGTCATGTTTAAGGGTGACTGAAGCGTGATTTTGCTTGAAGTTTCTCTCTGGCCAGTATAACAAGCAATACTATATACTACTATACTTGTTATTGTAGAAGACCAACCTCTAGTCACATAATTCCAATCCAGATTCTGGCCGTAATAGACCTTTTCAGATAAGTCTCCACTGGTTTTACCAATAACACAAATTAGGGTTCCACTCCAAAGTCAGGGTTGTGCTACTGTTGAAATATAAGGGTATGTCTCACTACTTAATATTTGACACTTTAACCTATTTAATTATTTAAAAACTACATGTTTACTGTATTTTTTGGATTATACTTAATGGTCATTAATTACATTGTAAAAACAACAAAGCTAAGAGTTTTGCTCAGTACTCTCCCTCTATATATGTTTGTGTGTGTGAAAAACAACATGTATCTGCTAATTTTCTACTGTATTTTTAAGGCACATAGTATGACAGTTTGTATTAGATTTTGCTTGGTATTTTGATTTGCAATGTATTTTTTAAGACAATCTACAGCTCAGCATTGGCTGTGTGATAGATATAAACCTTTATGGTGCAATATGTACTTTTTCATGAATTGAAAGCAAGTAATTGTTGAGTCAATACATAAACTACTGTTTCTGTTTCATGTACCCCGTTACTAGAATATATGATGCTTTAATATTATTTAAAAGGAAATACTAATGAAGTCAACACAAATGAGTCACACTGTCATGTAATCCAAACCTACCCTACCTATTTACAGCTGTGTGTAGGCGTTTGTGACCTTCCTCTCTTGTTGACCATGTTTATGTAGTTTAAGAGACTCCTGGGCCTCGTGTTTCATTGTATAATGGCACTGCTGCTTCTGTTCCCACTGGCCTGACTAGAGCAGACTCATTTCAAGCTCAAGGTTTACACGCAGCAGCAGAGCTAATAATAAACCATTAACATGTCTATCAAACCTGCACTGATGGTATAATAGTCTAATTGTACTATAACATGTCTGTGCATTGATTTGATTTTACAGGAATGGCGGGTCAGTCTGGAATTTGATTTTCTCGGTCATGACACCAAACTATGAAATGGTGTATATTTTAAATGTTCAGAAGTCAAGTTTCTGTTTTCCTCTCAACCTAAATCTATCCCTCTCTTTCTCCCTTACCAGTGGTGATCCATGGGATTTGGTTCTACGATAAGGTGGATTGTCAACGAATTGCCCAGAGAATGAAGATGTAAGTCCTGCATTAACGGCTCTGTGTTTCAGGCAGCTAGCACATGTATGGTTAGGTGAATTATATATAATTGAGCATGGCCTTATTCTGAACTGTGATTTAATTTACTGTATTTAACTGCATTTATTATAAATGTTTGAAGAACTACGAGTGTTGCCCATGTATGTTTATATACTCCTTTTTTGTAGTCTAACCCATCAGGAGCAGGTCCTGGCTCAGTCTCAGGGCAGCTGGCTGAACCCAGCAATAGTAGGAGGAGGAATAGTTGTTGGAGGAGGGGAAAGAGGAGGAGGACAAGTTGTTGGAGGAGGAGGAGAAGGAGGAAGAGGAGAAGTCATTGGAGGAGGAGGAGGAAGTGAAGGGAAGGCAGTCGACATCCTCCAGATGTTGACTAAAGCACGGACAGAGTATGACAAGGTAGGCAAAGCCCATTTAATAGCACCTTTCAATGTGTTATTGATACACCTTAAAGGCCACTAAGACAGAACATGATTTAATTCACTACAGTGCAGTGGAAATAATGAATAAATTGTCCCAACAACAACAAACCTCATTGTTTTCTGGTACTTGAATACAACAGTTATAATGTAACAGATTTAAGTTTAGGATGGCATGAATAAATGTTTGTTAATTATTGTTTCCCAATGTTTTATTCCATTTGTTTCAGGTAAAGTCTACTTCAGAGCCAAAAGAGATTGGTGGCAGCAGTGTTATATATGGAAACCCGAACCTGATCAAACCAATACCTGTTAAACCAAACACTCAGGTGAAACTCCCAGTCCCTACCAATTCGTTAATCGACTCTTAATGTCTTATTTTCCCGTTAAAGATGAAAGCCCTTATTAAAAGATTCTTGTCTCGTCTGCCACAGGACAGTGAAGGTGCAGAACCCAAATCTCTCTCTCTGGCCACTTTGTTTGGTTCTCAGCAACAGCATCAACATCACCACTCGTCCAAAACGGGCACAGCCACAGGAGAGCATTGGTCAGCGGCGGGGAAAGGCTCTCGCCCACCAGTGGCCCGCACGCTGACCTATGATGACACCCTGATAAAGTCTGGCAGAAGTGTTCAGAGTTCAGATGGAGGGAGCAGGCCAGTAACTGGGGTGGGTGGTGGAAATGTTGTTGCAGGTTTGCTGCCGAGTCCCAGTACATCCCAACATCATCAGCAGCAGCAGCAACAGTTACAGCAGCAGCAGCACTGTCCAGCCATCCAGAAGCTCATGCAGGGACAGAGAGGTGTCCTTCAGACCTTGTCCGAGTCCCCCGAGAACAGGCTGTGTGACAACGGGGTGCCACTGGAACATCACCATCATTACCATCATCAACAGCACCATCATCATCCTCACCATCAACAGCAACAGCTTCAACATCACGACCCAATCCAAAAACTTTTCCAAGCTCAACTGCCTCCTCCTCCTCCACCTCCCTCGTCCTCCTTCGCCCCAGCTGCTCCCTCTTTTTGCGCCGTCCCGCCTCCTTCTCCTCTGCAGCAGCACCCCCACCACCTGGTGGATTCTGGGTCTTGTTCCCACCATCAAGTCCAACAAAACCAGCAGCTGTTTTTCAGCCTTTCTAAGCCTCAAACAGACGCCCAGCACAACATTATCTCATTATCAGCTCTACAGAATGCAGGTGAGCAGTAACTGCATTTATCGATGTACCACAAACAAACAGCATGTGATGAATAAGTGTACCGTAAACACTCTCTTTGCTACTTTGTCAGTGATGCATTCCATATTATAGGAAAATACTAATATCAAAAAGAAGATAAAAACATTGCATACATACATTTTTACTACTTTTTCAGGTTTGTTGCCATTTCAGGTGAGAAATAATAAAATCCTTCAATATTCACACATTTCCTTTTAAGTAAACACTCACTTTGTGGTGTCTAATTTGTGTCACAGATACAAGGGTGACTCTCTTCAGATCCTGTTGCCTTTATTTTTGTGTATCTAATCACTATTCATTTATTATATTTATTGTCTTTAAAACTGATTGAATACCTCTGTAATGGTTTTACAGGCATTTGCACATGACATTTGTGTCTCCATTACTCCATGTAAGCCGTAAGATGCCCAATGTTATGTGTGTACGCTGTTAGAATAACTACATTTATAGGGTCCTTTATTTTCTTTTGTCAGGTCTGTCTTGCCAGATGCCTGGCGTGGTGTCTCCACATGAGCTCCTCCAAAAGCTCCAGTTGGTTCAGCAGGAGCAAAGCATGACTTCCAGTGAAGCTCCTCGACACTGTCCGGGATTGGCCCCTCGGTTCCTGGGATCCACTCAGAGCCAAAGTGCTTGCTCTGTTGTGGGTCCAGGCGCAAATCCGATTGCAGCTACTGTCGGTCAAAAGGCTGCTACGCAGTTGCCAGTCATTTCTGAGGTAGGTCTATTGCTATATAATTTGAATGTGGAGTATAAGTTTGAGCTGTAACCTGTTAAAATTGCATGCTGCAGTCTCATAGACCACTTGAAGTAGTACTCTGTAGGAATCAGCAGAGGGCGCCTGTAAAGTTTCCTACCATGTAATATGACTGTGCAGTCCTACTGTAAACTGTGTATATAACTAATAACTGTCCCTGTCTGTCCAGGTCGTCTCCCCTCATCGGATACCAGCCACTGTGGCCCCCAGCCTGCTCCTCTCTCCCAGTGTGTTTTCTCAGGTAAAGCCAAGCAGTGGTTCATCAGCAGTTGCTCAGGAGAACCGCCCCGCCCCCTCGACCCTGCCAAGAACAGCGCTAAAGGATGAAGTGCCAGTTCTGTCCAGGTCCCAGCTCCAAGCCACACTGCTACACCTGTTCCAGGTAAAATTAATATTAGGCTGTGGTAGCATCTAGGGGTCTGACTTCCTGTTTTTGTGTGGCAGTCTTAGTATTTGTTTCCTTCACGTATCTTTGAACAAAGTGAGTCTGTGTTCTTAGAGGTCCCAGAGTGGGAGAACATGATGCTGATGCTCGGCGTGGATGGTTGAAACTAACTGACACAGGAACAGTGTGATTTTGTGGCCGATGAACAAAACATTCCCGTTCCATTAAAGCGTTTCTCTTAAACCAACTGCTGTGGTCCTGCCTTCTGTGCAAAGCTACTTGACTACAGACCGGACATGCCAAACCGGAAGTCTCTCGCAAAATAATGGTGGATGTCTTCCTATGAAATCGTCTTCCTAAGTCTGTATCGTGATGACCTTTTGTTTGTGTGTTCCAGACTGATGGCTCATTCCTGGACACCATCCATAAGGCCTACATCAGCCGTTGTGCTAACAGCTCCAGCACCAAGTACCAATGACTCTTGACACTCCCTGTCTCACTCATATGGATGTACAACTTCCTCTTACACGCACACAACCGGACTCCCTTCACTTCAAATTATGTGTGTCCACATTTATTTACATTCTCTAAATCTGATGACCATTTCTAAACGTGTAGTTCAGGGGAAAATGTAGCCAATACTGTACTCCACTCTCACTGACAACAAAAGGATCTGCTACCTCAGTCTCCCCATACTGTTTTTACCAACTTTTGCAGATGTTGTTTTGTTTTAAATTGTACATACAGTAACAAACAAGTCCTCTAATTCTCAGAGCTCGTGCTCAAGATAGGTTCAAACTCGTACAAAATTTTCTGTACATTTGGAAAAAGAGTATATGTTTAAATGTCATTTTTTTAGACTTGAAAGTAGATTTTGCTTTGTGAAGGAATTTTCCAGCAAGAATGTCTTACCCTTCAAATGTTTATCGAAAATAACGCATTGCAATTTTGACTTCTTTCTTTAGCACATGCTAGATGTGAAATCTACACTGTTATTTTAGTTAATGTCGTTAAATTGTGTTGTTCTCTAACACATTTTGTTAACCCGCGAAAATCGTGTTTATACAATACAATCCCAATGTGTGTTTTTTCAGAAAACACAAAGGAATATCCGGTGCGTAGGAGACAAAGTCATTGAACTTTTGCACTTTGTAAGTTAACTAGTCATCTGTTAGTTATTTAAGTGTAAACTTATTTGGTCAAATTGAAGAAACGAGAACTCGGCCTGCACTACCTCACAGAGAGCTAGTTTTTAAAGTGCAACTGTGTTTTTACTTAGTCGTAGCAGATACTTATGCAATTGGAAAACTTGTCAGGAATTTATAGATTTAGAAAAAGGCGAAATAAAACCGCAAACTCATCGGATGCATAAATTAATCACTTAAAACGTTAAATTGTCTTAAAGTGACAAAAAGCAAAACAGAAGGGCTGTACACCTGTTTTTCTAAGTAAAGAAAAAATATAACAATCACATCAGATCTGTTTTTATAAATAATTTTAATATTAACACACACACTCACTCTTTTTGTCAGTAACTACAAAAAAACAGTAGTCACAATAAAAGCAAAACAAAAAAACAGCACATTTTCAGAAAAACAAAAATATTTTTCTCCCTATTTTTCTACTGAAGAATCCAAATGTATTATTCTCATAGTACAACAAAAAAACAACAACCGTCATGTTGCATTATATGTTTATTGACAGTTATGTGACAGATGCCAAAGTTTTATTTAAATTTAAAAGATGTCATCCATTTTTCTATACACATCATTCAAATGTTGACAGAAACAGTTTTTGTTTTTCAGGAAGATTTTTGCTTTTTACAGAAACTGGGATCTATTTTAATTGGATATTAAATATTCTCCTATTGCTCCTGTTGTTTCTTGTCTTCTTGATGTTTTCATAATATAGGTCTGGGTGGCTGATTTTGGTATTAATTACTGTTATTAACAATGGATACACTACTAACAGTACTTGACAGTACACTTCATAATACTTACTAATACTTTTTCCGATAATAAACCATTCTCTGTCTCTTGTCTCACAATAACAGAGTTGTTGACAAGAGTTAAAGTCTGTCATAAACTGTACCTATAATCATTATTACATCTCTTCCACAAACTGCTGGAACAACAACCCACCCGATTTCACCAGGGGGAAATAAAGTCAAACATATATTTACAATTTGTTAGTTAAATAAATCAAAATTACATACATATGACATCAAAAAATAAAGACTATCTTTTCTTCCTCACTTCTTTTCTCACATCATCACCACATTAAATCTTTGTTATCCAAAAGAAAAAAAACGTGACTTAATTTGCTGCACAGTCGTCAAACTGACATTGACTGAAAGTGGCTTCTCGGTTCACTGTCCCTTGGCGACCACAGGGGCTTTTTTTGTGGTCAATTGTGATAATGACTTGTCAATCACCTACTCCCATGATAAGTAGACTGATTATGGAAAACACAGCAAGGAAAAAATCAAGAATGTTTTTAAATAAAAAGTGCTCTTGTCTGTTTCTATTATATTTTCATTCTTTCAGGATTCATCACGCTCTTTGTGTGTTGTGTGTTTTCCTGCCTCTATTATACGAGTCTATTAGCACCAATTTGCCTCGTCAAAGCCCTTAATGGCTGCATAATGACTTGTAAAGAATAAAAACACTTGCAGGAAAACCCGCAGGAACCCAATCAGTGAGCTGTCACCATATTTACTGAGGGATTTTGCTGCCACTCCTTCTCTCCCTTTCCTGCCTGTTTTCGTCTCCTCGGCACAACACCGTGGGAATACATCGCAAGTCATACTTTTATTTACAGCAGAGGATGCTAAACAACTTACTTAAAGTTTAACATCAATTCGTAGACACAAATCTCAGCCCTAAACTTAACTAGTTATACTCAGTCATAAGGTTTTGCCTCATTAGGACCAGGTTTTGGTCTCCATGAGGACTACTGGTCCTGACATGGACAAATTCTCACACACACACACTGTTTCTGTGACCCAGAGGTTCCAGACCATTGGTTTAGCTGATGGAGCTAAAAGTAAAAGCTGACTATTAGCCCATGCTGAGACTAATCAATGACTGTGTGTGTGTGTGTGTGTGTGTGTGTGTGTGTGTGTGTGTGTGTGTGTGTGTGTGTGTGTGTGTGTGTGTGTGTGTGTGTTCATTCCTAGAGAGGCGGGGTCCAGTTTGAAAAAGAAAATCCAAACCTCTTGCCACTCCGCGGTTTGTCCGTATTCTCCGACAGGACAG
Source organism: Microchirus variegatus (assembly GCF_963457635.1). Classification (NCBI taxonomy): domain Eukaryota; kingdom Metazoa; phylum Chordata; class Actinopteri; order Pleuronectiformes; family Soleidae; genus Microchirus; species Microchirus variegatus. Next base: position 8,205,726 of record NC_139821.1, read on the forward strand.
AGGTTGTGTCCTTATTAACGACGCAGCAAACTGAACAAAAAAAAACATTGAGAAAGTTGAGTTTAGAAATCAGAAGCTAGAAATAATTATACATAAGAATGGCTGTGTGTCAGAGGTGAAACTTAAGAATCGTCTCATGTCATTTTCCAGGTTTCAGGAACCACAATCAAAGAAGCTCCACAGACGCACAGGTGAGTGACTGCACACATTTATGCTTTTACTTCTACATCTACACAAGGTGACGAGCATGTAAATATGTCAATACAAAAGTGGAATAATGTCCTTTAATGCCTTAAAATGCATAAATAAAACAATAGCTTTGACAAGTGAAAACACAAATGCATGACTGAGATGACTAAATTAGATTAAATGAGTGAAAAAACAACAGAAACTGACTCTAAATTTTCAGGTATCAATAAACGTATAAACAAATTTAGCCAAAACATTATTTTTACATGTATATGTTTTAAATACTGTATTTTATACACTCACAAATAATTGTATATGTACTGTTTTGACAGTAGTGGATTATGATGCGCGGGGTTCTTTACACAAACTTCTCCATTGACACTGACGAGCTTCTCTGAGCTGAGTTCATCTCCATCATCAGTGATCTGGGTCAGTGGGGGAGGAGGAGGGGAGTTACAGCTGTGTGTGGTTGGATATACTGTGTGTGTGTGTGTGTGTGTGTGTAAGGATTGTTTGTATTACACTTTCAGTCTCTATTGTCTCGTATTAATCTGAACCCTTTGTGTTTCCATGGCAGCATTCAGGGGTTTTGCGTGCCAGATTGTGTTTTCACTGCGTTTTCATTTCAATAACAGCATGAACAGATGTTTTACAATGTGTGTGTGTGTGTGTGTGTTATTGCTGTATGTGTGTATATGTTGTGTGTGTGTTTCTGACTGTTCGCCCCTCGTATGTAGTTAAATGTGGATTAATGGTCCCAGCAGCAGCAGACAGCACCATTTAAGAACTCCGCCTCTTTTCAGCATCATGTCTTTGCTCTCATATAGTTATTCAGATTGTATTAAAAAAACACACACACATTATACTGCTCAGGAGGAATGGCTAAAATATGCAAATAAGTGCAAATATTCAGAAAAGGTACACGATACAAAGTTTATGTTCACTGCAAAATCCCTACAATATCTAATCTAGACACAGATATTCCTAAACTGTGCAATGGCTTCTACAGACTAAATCTATATGCATTACATAATGTAAATGTATGCTCAGTAATCCCATAGGATGATACTTTTTACCTATGAACTGGAGTCTTTACACACTTTCACCCAGAAAAAACGTAAAATATGAGCATATTTTTTATAGACTGACATTTGTACGGGTGTGAGTTGTGTATGTAATTTATGTGTGAAAGACAAGTGTCCACTAGGTGTCTCACTGTGTTTATGTTGTAAATAAGTGTTAATTAAGTGCATCTTCCTCCACCAACAATATCACGACTCTTTGTCCTTTGCTTTGTTTCCATTTGTCCGTTTTATTTGTCTTTTTTCATCATTTTCTTTGCCCTCCCCCTCCCCCTTTCTTCCAAATGATAATTCTTAATTGTAACAACTCATCCTCTGTTTATTTTTGTCGAGAAAGACACAAAAGTGAGAGAAGAATGGAGAAGTGTCAGGTGAGAGAGAGAGAGAGAGAGAGAGAACGCCTGATGATGAGAGATTAAGGAGGGGAAAAAAACAGAGAGAAGGACTAGAAACACAGTTTAGGTCAAAGAGCATTAGACAACGATGAGAGAGATAGCATTTGCGTTGATGTGTGAGTGAGCGAGTGAGTGAGTGAGCCAGAGAGATAGAAAAGGAGTAAGGAGGGGTTTAATCCTGCCTGGATTATGGTATAAACTGATGCCAGAGAGCAGGGAGAGATGTGCTATAGAGAGAGAGAGAGGTGGAGGAGGAGGAAGTCCTTCTATCCCTCTGTCCACTCCAACCATCTGACTCTCAGGTGTTGCCTGATTTTAGGTTTGGATCCTTCATGGGTTTTGTGATGTCAGCAGCAAAATGTGAAACTTCAGGAATCTTTTGGATGTGTGTGTGTTTTAGTTCAGGGGAAACACCACACAAGGATTGAGCTTGTGAAGTCTTACCAGGACATCCCAGTTCTCCTGAAGATCTACTGTAAGAGAGGGAGCACAGAGAGGAGAGAGGTGGACGATGGCAGGAGCAGAGCTAGGATCAAGCGGTGAAGTGAGGGAGGTGTAGGACTATGGCGGGACTCTGTTTTGACTCCTGGTGCGAAGAGGTGACCTTTGATTTCCAAGAGAAACTCTTTGTAGACTCGCTCGTTGGCCGAAACAACCTGCTCAGCTGACATCGACTCATCAGACACTTTTTTTAAAAATTCTGTCTGTTTTTAAACGACATGACACAGTGAGTAAACGGTCTGTGCCGTCCAGTCTGTCATTGTTTGGAGTATGTCAATCTTCTTGCAACCCACTTTTATGCTGCTGTTAAATTTGCACGCCGCTGCATTTCTGGACAGCTCTTGGGACCTTTTCACTCCTTTGTCTCGTAAGAAAAAGCAGCTTCAAGTCTTTCTGTGGCTTCTGAGTATCATTCATTCATTCTAAGAAGCCACATTGAGTCCTAATTCTGTGACTTGCTTTTATCTACACTCTTAGAAATAAGGGTTCCAAAAGGGTCCTTCTCCAAGGGCTGAGGTTCTACCTGGAACCATTTGCTTTCAAGGGTTCTTGGTAACACTAATGGTTTCAGTAAGAACAATTTTGATCCAGAGAACCCTTTAAAAGCCCTTTTACTGAATAAAGGGTTTTAAAAGGGTTCTTGGTGGAACCAAGGTTCTACCTGGAGCCAAAAAGGGTTCTCCTATGAGGACAAGCCGACGAACCTTATATGGTTCTACTTAGCACTTTTATTTCTAAGAGTGTATCGTCGGGTGTTCCTGGATCCTTTGCTCCTCTTGAGCAGGATGTGTTGAGTCTTCAGTGACAAAGTCTGTTGACAGTTTTGAAAATTTGAACTCCACATGAATGTCTGTCAGAAAACTCGACTGAACTTTAAACTTTGTGTAACAATTACTTTACCAGGCAAGTTGAGGAAAAAGTTTTTGTGGTTGATTTTTAGTGCAGCTCTGATCACTGTTTTCATTCACTCAAGAAAACACATACGTCGTGAATAAAGAGGGCATATAATGCAGTAATGCCTCCACAGATATCTGCAGTCACCCTCAGTTTGAATGAACTTAATAGCTTCTTTAGACTTTGCAGCCTGTTCGGATTCATTCATTCATTCATTGTCAACCACTTTATCCTCCACTTGAGGGTCACATGTGTTTGGACTGTGGGAGGAAACTGGAGAACCCGGAGAAAACCCATGCACACACGGGGAGAACATGCAAACTTCTTACAGAAAGGTCCCTCAATCATGGCCCTCAAACATGGCCTTCTCTCTGCTCTCATCAGCATCATTTTCAGCCAGGGCAGGAAGTTATTTCCAAAGAACAAATCTCTGTAGCACCACATGACACATGGACAAAGTTAGAATCTAACTGGTAAATGTAGGTGCTTAAGAACCAGATATTTTCCCCAGGAGTTGTTGTAGACCAGTATCCATCAGAATCCCCTAGAATTGGCCAGTGCCACGTTTTGCAACCAGCATCCTATTGGATATATACTGTATACATGCACATGAGTATATTATGATCTATTATCCACTAAATGGGAACACAATTTGCAAAATTGACATCATGTTCTATTGTAGAGTACCTGAAACTAGTTCTGTTCGAGACCAATAACTCCATTAACGAATTATTTTTTATATGATCTATTGTTGATACTTAAAAGTCTAGTGACAAGTTTTACTTTTCAAGCATTTTTTACATAGATAACACATGTTTAAAATGTGTTTCTGCTGCCTGTAAATGACTAAATAATAGCTAGTTATAGTTCAAGTCAAAGCTGGTATTTGTTAAAGATGTAGTGTTGATTGACAGCTGAACCACTTACACAGACGATGTCTTTTATTTTTAAAGTGTGAATTTAAAGGGTAAAATAAGTTGAGTACAAACATGAGTTATTCATCTATACAGAAATTCAGTGATGTAGAGATTGCTAAAACTGTATGAAAGTTAAAAAAGTGTTACAGCAGCTGTGGTCAGAAAGCAGTAATAATTTGTTTTTGTTCTGGCCATATGATACAAACGCTCCCTTCTCTGATTGTATTTATTTATTTCAATGTTTTTGCACTGTAATCTGAGCATGTCTAATCTCAGTTTCGTTTTGTCCCGATTCCGTCCCTTTCTTTTTTGGCGCCAGTGTGCAACAACCGCTGGACTAATGCAAATGGCAGCAGCTGCAGGGATGAAGCGCCGGAATGCCGGGAATGCCACTAAATGGGATACAAGTTGGCCGCAGAGAGGGAGGCTGACGATGCTGATGTGGATTATCCTGTCCGGCTCGCTGTGCCTGATGGTCGACGGTCAGATGAAGATCCCACCAGAGACGTGAGTACAGTTCGCAGTAGAGAATTTGACGAGGACACAAATGCAGATCACAGTTTTTGGTTATTTACTCCAAAAAAGACAACAAAATGTATATTTATAAAGACATTACATGAGCTGTTTTACCAAATATGGACACCCTGGGACATCAACAAGTAGCTTTATATCCTTGAATCCACATGTCAGATGGATGAGTCAATAGAGTTCCTGTTGTATACTGTATATATATAAATATATATGGGCCATATGGGCACCTGCGGGGCAGAACTAAACTGCCAAACTCTCGTCCAGTTCCTCTGCAGCTTCAGCCAAAATAAATTGATGTATATATTGAGCTAATAACCAAACACATTCATTAATTCATTTAAAATAAATAGGTATATGACAGTTTATATTTCATATTTTTATTTTCACAGTTTATTTATCCAAGCTGATACAAATCTGTGGCTGTGTTGACCTTTTGACCTTTCCTATTTGTGCTTTACACTATGTCCCCCCGCTTCATTTCTCATGAGTTATATTCCCTCTCTCGGCAGAAAACACATACATTTTGTTATGAAAATATCAACAAGTTAAGTTTTTTTTTTTAGTACCAAGGCTGGCAGGTTATCCGTTACAATGCTGCCTGCTGACTAGCAGCAAGCCGACTGGCTCCCTATTGGTCGAGCCATCTGTCACATCCTGTCTACTCCCTGACCTCTGTTCTGTTTATCTTACCTTGGCTGCATTCACTTGGAGGATTTGCAGAATGACTCCATATTATTGAACACAAAATGACTCCGTGACCTGGAAGCATGTCAGCTTTGACTGTCACCTTCACTGTAATCTCTCTTAATCTGAAACTGGTGAACGCTCGGTAACCTCTCAACATGATTGGCTGATCATGTTTTCCACCCTTCAGTGCAAACCATTTTATCAGCCACTTATTTTTTTTTTAAACAAGATTTAGACAGAGGTTGACATGAACTGTATATAAATGTTTGTATTGTCTTTGTTTTCTTGAATAAGCTTTTCTAACTCCTGGCACTTTTTACTTCCAATACGTTTATTATAATGTGTTTCACTATTTCTGAATTCAGACATGACTTATATTGCAAAATGATACTAATAATGTGGCAACAGCATTTTTGTTGACACACTTAGAGCTGAGCGATATGATACGATAAGATGTGGATGGTTGAAAAGAACCTGGACCAAAATCCACTACATGATCAACCATCATCTCTTGATGCAAGAAGAAAAGCCTAATCATTTGTGTATCTGATGGATTTTGTTTCCTTCCGTGTCCAGGGTTCAGCAGTGGGCTGTGTCCTTTGGCAAAGAGATCGCCGCTCTGTCTGCTCGATACTCTGGAGCTAAACTGCTGCAAAAGGTAGGAGAACACACAGAATTTAAACATTTTAACTGATTATTCCTATGATAGTGTATGATCCTTTGCATACCTTGGTTGTAACAAGTGATTATTTGAGTGATTGTTGGGAGTTACTGATGCCTTTTTATAGTTTTTAACCAATTGAGAACCACATAACTGCTGCTACGTGGATACTTTCTTTTTGTCTACCCATTCTGTATAAATTCTAGATGGTTGTGTGTAAAAATCCAATTAAAACATCAGTTTTGTAAACTCGCAGACGAGCCCCAAAGGACCAACAACCACACTCAAAGTCACTTTCCCTCTCTATTCTGGTGCTCGGTTAGAGCCTCAGCAGCACGTCCTGATGCCATGTGATTGGCTGATTTTGTTAATGATGATCAGCTGAGCGGTTGTACCCAATAAAGTGGCTGCTGATAGAAAGGTTTATGTAGATGATTTTGCGATTGCATTACCATTATTATAATTTTTAAATTACAGTGGGAGCGCAGAACACAAACAAACCCAGATGCGAAAACAACAAACAAATAATCATTTACAGGGGGATGTTGATCAAAGGTCACATGGCTAATCCCTCCTCCCCCCTCCTTCTCCCCCTCTGCCACATCAGCCAATGAGAACACAACTGACTGGCATACATTTGGTGTGTAACATCTGCACATGGCCCAGAGACCCGCAGTGATGGCACGCTTGCCCTAACCTTAACTAGTTCCTCAGAAGTCAGGTTCTGACATAAGAACCAGGTTCTGGTCCCTATGAGGACCATTACTGTTGTTTTTGTTCCATAATGTTGTTCTCTATAAGATAAGAAGTCCTTTATAAGCACGTATACATACATTTCTGTGTTTCTTACTGTGGAGAGGCTCCAGAGGAAGGAGGTTCATGTTCGTGTGTGTTTTTGTAATTAAAGGATGTGCGGTCTCTCCCTGCATGGCCACATTGTACAATCCCCAGCAGGCCCATTCACCATCTGCCACAAACACACACACACAAACCGTGTCTCTACAGAAATGTGCACCGACTCACCGTCTCTCTGTTTAAACTCCAGATTTATACTTATCGCTCTTTTATCACACGGTTTGAACAGCGCTCACCTGTGTTGATTTTTGTTATATCGTACATGTTGTGGAGTTGCAGCTGAATATCTCTCACTATGTGCTATTGTAAACACATGGATGTCCAAAAGACCATCTCCGAGGAGCTGATATAAATATAAAAGGTTCATTCTGGTGTAATGACAAACAAGTCATGCACTCAGATGATTTGATTTCACCCTTTCTCTGTTTTATATCTATTTGTTTGTCTTATCTGTTGTTCCGTTCCGCTTGGTTTGTTTTGTCAAGGAAATTGAAAAGCGACACCAGGGGAAGAGCTGTAATATATCTTCAGTTTAAATTCAAAGACTTGTTATGAATGGACCTTTTCTGCTGGAAATTTTGAGCACTGGCTATTTTTCATGAATCCAATAACCTTGACATTTTAATAACCTATATCAGAGCGCTGAGCAAGGGCAATAAATAATCTTACTGAAGGTGATGTAAAACGACTCCAGCAGGGAATGAGTGTTTCAGTCCACAGGTAATAACACGGACTATATATAGCCACGTAGACGCTTAAGTATGTTTAGTTCTGTGATAAACACTTGACGTTGATAAAGTAATGTTTGTATGTGTGTCTGGTTTTTGAAGAAATACAAGGATATCGAGGGCGTGGTGAAGCTGGAGGAGGTGGACGGAGAGGAGCTGGTGAAGAAGTTCGCGGAGGAGATGGAGGAGATGCTCGGCAGGAAGATGAAATCCGTGAAGGTCAACGTACATTCTGTAAACGGACAGTTGTGTCAGTCACCATGAGCCTTGTCTCTAAAAACCAGTTCTGTTTTATCACAGAGGTTAGCAGAAGCAGCGGAGGATGCAGATTTGTACCACGATTACAACGAGACGCTGGAGGTACGTGACAAAATACCTCCGTCTGTCATCTACAGACTGTCTTGTGACACTTATTTGTCTGAATGTATATGTACTAAAGGCACTTTTTCAGTTCACGTAAAGTCCTTATTTGTTATTTTTCCATCTAGTTTGATTATTACAACTCCATGCTTATCAACTCGTTTGACGGGGATGGGAACTCTGTGCCGCTGGGAGGAGAATTCCCTCTGGAGGCGAATGAGCACTTCAATTCACTTCCAGTCAACACGCAACTGAGCAACATACAAGTCCCCACTAATGTCTACAACAGAGGTAACACACGCACAGACATGTACAGCACATTATAATGCATCCTATTACCATCAGCCATTTCATTTGTTATTCTTTTTCTCCAGATCCAGACATTATCAATGGAGTCTACATGTCTGAGGCTCTGAATGACGTCTTCATCGACAACTTCCAGAAAGACCCGACGCTCACGTGGCAGTACTTTGGCAGCTCTACGGGCTTCTTCAGGCTGTACCCAGGCATGTACATATACAACTCTGCCGTAAACAAACATCAGTCTCCTCCTCCTCTTCCGTGGCTCTTTCTCGCGAGCCGTGCAGAAACATCCAGCTGCACAAGCCGAATGGAACGACTTACGCAGCAACTGACAAAGCAGGAGGCTGTCAGTCAAATGTGATGACTCTGTCTTTTGCTGCAGCGTGGCTGCTGATGAGCCCTCTTCTGTGTGTGTGTGTGTGTGTGTGTGTGTGTGTGTGTGTGTGTGTGTGTGTGTGTGTGTGTGTGTGTGTGTGTGTGTGTGTGTGTGTGTGTGTGTGTTTGAGAACTAATTAGCAGAGGATTTGTGACACAGCCGATCAATCACTCCCTCGTTTGACAGCCCTTTACCACCCGCTTTTACGTGCATTTGTTTCTTTCGTCATCCATCCATTCAACCTGCAAGCTAAGCATGGGCTCTGTCATCTGAGTGTCAGTGTTTGATCGGTCCCTCTTCTCTCTCTGTAGGGATCCAGTGGACTCCAGATGAAAACGGCGTGGTCACTTTTGATTGCAGAAACAGAAATTGGTATGTCCTCGATGAAATCTACCTTTGATGTCTGTGCTTTATGAGCACTGTTTATCATCTGTAGGTTGTTCTAGTTCTACAAGTTCTACAAGTGCTCCTTGGGATCTAACAAAAGACTAAGCACACTAACTGGAAAATAACATAAAGCAGGAAAAAAACCTGTCTCAGGTTGTCATCATTGTTCTGCGCTGACAATTTGCTATCAGTGAGATACTTGGCTAAAATACCCTGTAAATCATCCATCCATCCATCCATCTTCTACCACTTATCCGAGGTCGGATCGCGGGGGTAGCAGCCCAAACTTCCCTCTTCCCGGGAAACTTCTTCCAGCTCTTCCAGGGGAATCCCAAGGTGTTCCCAGGTCAATGGTCCTGGGTCTTCCCCGGGGTCTCCTCCCAGTGGGATGTGCCCGGAAACACCTCACCAAAGAGGCGTCCAGGGCCCTGTAAATCAACTATCACTGATTTAGTTTTCGCTCAGTAACCCACAATACGTTATTCAACCAGGAGCCAAAAACTATCCTCTTACCTCTCTGCTTGTGAGGTTGGAAGGCACTTTGTCAGTGCACCATCCACACTAATCACATTCATGACCAGAAGCATGGTCTGAAATCGCCTTGAGTTTTTCTTGTTCAGTGCTTGACATGATGCCCTCAGTCTGTCTGTCAGTCTTGATAACTGGCCCCTTTTTCACATTTCGACTTCTCCGAGCGAAGGAAAAGCTCAGGTGTAACTAATAACATCGTCAACGGCTTTGGCCTTTGCCAAGAATGAATCATGACGCCGCGACAGCAGCCATAACGCTGAGTGACACCGACACAGAGCTGTTAAATAGACCTTTTGTTACACAATTTTTCCGACTGTGACGTGTTAAATAGCTTCTGTGTGAAAGGTCTTCCGAATGAAACAGGAGCTTGATTGACTGACGGAACATTATTGTACAAAGGCGGCTCCGATTTTGAAAAAAAATTGCCCATCACAGCCTGTGCTGGGGGAAATCTCATTGATGTTAATGAGCTTGGGAAAATCAAGGGACGGTAGTAAAGAGATGAAGGGAAGACTGGACAGACAAACAGGGGAACATATAAAAGGATAAGGATTGAACTCTGTCCTTTGTCTGCTGTTAATGACGCTGTTATTTGAGTTACATGGTCTGGTCTGTACTGCAAACAAATCCATCTGTCTGTCTCTCTAGGTATATTCAGGCAGCCACATCCCCTAAAGATGTGGTGATTGTGGTGGACGTCAGCGGCAGCATGAAGGGACTCAGAATGACCATCGCCAAACACACCATCAATACGATCCTGGATACACTGGGAGAAAATGACTTTGTCAACATTATCGCTGTTAGTACACACACACGCACACACACATGCATGAGCAGTCTGCTAACGCAAGTGTTTCTAAGTCGCGGCGACAGACAGATTAACACCCAAATGCACTGTCATGCTAAGATGCAGGTTCTTTAAAAAGACTAAGGTGAATACATTCATCATGGGGATCTGAAAATGACATTTTTAGGTGTTTCACTATTCGTCGCTGCACTTAGTTGCACAACTACATAGTGGTGTAATAATAAGCATGGTTTATCCTGGTGTGACTGAAAATCCGCTGCCTTTAAGCTGTTTTAACACATCATTTAAAGCTGCAGTGCTTCACAGTGGAGATGCCGTGCAGCAGAATGAGAATGAGTTATTACTCTCCGTCAATAAAAGGGTCTTAATCAGGAATAACACGCTGCAATTTGGACTTGATGTGAATTCTAGAAAGCGGAAGAATTCATTTATCTCCGTTTTTGTGCAACAGAATAAGAAACTCATTAGGATTGATAGTGTAATATTGATTTTTCTATTATACATTATTGTATTGGTTGCTGTGATGGTTGATTATATTGATTTTTTCTGTGTATGTGTCTTCTCTCTCTCTCTAGTACAGTGACTATGTTCGCTATGTTGAACCCTGCTTCAAGGGCACGCTGGTTCAAGCTGATTTGGATAACAGAGAGGTAACTCGTGCACGCACACACACACACACACACTCGAGTGCACGCACGCTCACATGGGGTCATACCTAATTCATTCACTTAACCTCCGTTAACCTATTAATCATAAGCCGTTATCTCGCTAATCCTCTCAGGACAAAGTCTTCAGATGTCGTCAGATGACTCTTAAAACATCACAGAGAACAAACACTGGAAGGAAAACATTTCTTCCCAGGATTTAGCGAGGAAACTCGCACTTTATTTTCGAAACCACAGATGTCTCTCCTGTCTTTATCCTCCACCTCCTCCTCCTGTCATCTCTTTTCCTCCTATAATCATTTATTTCGTCTCTTTCTTTTGCAGCTTTATGAATATCCATGCACACCTCAGACAGATTTCCTCATCTATTTTAGTTTCATTCTCTCTATCTCACCACCTGCTTAGTTTGATCAGTCCTCTGTGTGTGTGTGTGTTGGATGCTTGCCCTACTTCTAACCCCCCTACCCCCACCCCCACGTAGTGGTAGATCAGGTAAGGTTGCTGCTTGCCGACAATATTAAGTCTGTCACATGACCCGTCAGCGAGGGATTGGATAGGCTGAAAGCCTTGTGAGGCAAGCAGTAACAGAATGGGCTTACAGATGTTGGCTGAAGTGCTCAAGCATAAACGCGTGGCAAGCACACATTTACAGGAGGAGGATTTTAAGTTTTGTTGTCGTTATACAGAGTCTCTGTATCGAATAACAGTGATTTTTAGCTCGTTTAATCCCACTGTAAGTCAAAAAAGAGACTCAACATCCATTAATTCATCTTTTACCGAACTGGACATAGGAGAAAAACAACCATTCACTCACACACAATTAACAATTCAGAACAATTATATATAATAATATATATATAATATATCATTCAATTTCACTCGTCGGATGATGCATATACAATGATACACTGCGATCTAGTGGCGGTGCCGTCACTTTGCGGGTAACACAATCTCCATGCATTGTGGGAAATGTAGTTTATGGTCAATGCATGACTTCAAGCAGCATACCTATTTTAACACAGATTTTTAAGACCAATTAACCACTCGCGGGCCACATAAAATGACGTGGCGGGCCACATCTGGCCCCCGGGCCTTGAGTTTGACACGTCCTCATAGTGACCTGACAGTGTCACTCTTTTGTATCCGCTGTGTGTCTCTCTCCAGCATTTCAAGCTTCTCGTTGAACAACTCCATGTCAAAGGAGAGGGCAAAGTGAAAAATGCACTGAAGGAATCGTTCAAGATCCTTAATGAGGTATGCTCCTCTTTTCAACAACCACAGAGCTGTGTGAATTGTGTGTAGAACCCAGTTCGTTGTTTTCTTATGAATGATACCTTACAACACGTTGCATAATTGTGTTCTTGTGTGACTTAAGGCTGCTGCACTGGGCCAGGGCAGCCTGTGTAACCAGGCCATCATGCTGGTTACAGACGGAGCAATGGAGGACTTCCGGGATGTTTTTGAGGCGTTAAACTGGCCAGAACGAAAGGTATTAACACACACTCTTACACACAAGCACTGATGAAATCACTTGTCACTCACATCTTTTATGAGGTTAAGTGGGGAAATCAAATGGATGCGCTTATATATATGTTTTTAATTGTCACTACAGGTCAGAGTGTTCACCTATCTAATTGGACGAGAGATGACATTTGCAGAAAATGTTAAATGGATTGCCTGCAACAATAAAGGTAAAACAAATGTACAGTTGTGTACAACAATGGGAAATCCACTGCAGTCAACACTTTTCTGCTTCATTTTGAAATAAAAAAGCTCCCCCCAGTTGGTTGATTGAGGTAGTTTAGTATATATATAACCGATGATGTGAAAGTAGTTCTCATGTGGTGAAAACATGTAAGGCTTTTATAAAACAAGGCTTTGAGGTTTTACTTGTTTTTAAGATAAAAAGGTCTTTTTGTCCTCTGTAGTGTTCCCAGCTGGTGCTTTCCTCCTGTGAATTACAGCAGCTCATGTCTGAAAATAATCACTTTATCCTGCTCTGAGTACATCAAAAACCCTCGACTAAATACCTGATTATAAGCACAGATACACTATAAACACATCCCCAGCCAAAAACACAATATCTGTTTGTGTGTGTTTGTGTGTGTGTGTAATGGGTAACAGGTGTGTTCCCGTCTGTTGTGTACACTGGCAGTTGCCTCTGCCAACAACAAAATGTCATAAGCAGATAAACATGCTTATTGTTTTTACGCTCTCCCCCAAAACCCATCTGTAGGCAGCATTCTTAAGGTTACACTACGTATTAATGAAGACACAAATTCACATATCCTTACCTGGCAGTGCTTCGTAATCCTGTTGTCACTGGCGTCATTGTCTTCCATTTGTAGAAGATAAGACACCTATTGCTCTTCAAATAATACTGAAATTATTGAGGCAAAAAGATAACAATAACATGAATATAATGTGAATATAAGTGAATATAATGTACATGTGGGTTTGTGTGTCCTGCAGGCTACTACACACACGTCTCCACGCTGGCTGATGTGCAGGAAAATGTCATGGAGTACCTCCATGTTCTCAGCAGGCCTATGGTCATCAACCACGATCATGACATCATATGGACCGAGGCCTACATGGACAGTGTGGTCAGTGTCTATATGTCGATAACAAACACCAAGCACTACGCTCAGTAAATGACCGAGCAAACAACCTTATATAGAGCCCACTAACGGCAAGAACAATCAATAAATCATTCACTTTATCCTCTTTACCCAGCAGCACCATGTTATGCACCATAAAACTCATCTTCAGTAAATAACAACCAGTGTTATATTACTTTAAAAAATGGATATACTTTATTGATTCTTGTTTCCTTGCTTCTATTTAATAGCGCCTTATGTGCATCGTGTTTAGCACTTGCTTTCTCTGCCATTGTCATGCATTGTGTTGTCTTTTCCTCCATCTCCATCTTCAGTTGCCAAACACAGAAAAGGTAACCGTACAAGATAAAAAATAGCATTAGCAGTCTAATGCAGTCTATAGCATTTATAGTATAGTATTGCATAATTAAATTGAACAGTTTCTAGTTGTTTTCAGTAGCATTAGAGACAAACTAGTATGTATGTATGGGACAATATAAAATTACTTCTTGATTCACGATATTATTGAAATGACTGAAAAACTATATATACTTTTTAGATTCTTGAATTCAAACAGGCATAGCTTTCTGTCCTCACCTATTTTTGTGAAAAATAATTAATACAATCACATGAGGAAAGATGCAGCTCCCCCTTGTGGCACATAAAAGAAAACATCACAAGGACTGTTTGTGGGTGAGTTATGCAGGCTCTTCAAGTAAATATAAATGTTTTTATCTTTTCACAAATATCACGATAAAACAATGTCATCACAATTAATGAATTAATAAAAAGTGATTTTTAACACAATGAGCGCTAATATCGTATATTGTCCCATCACTACTAGCTTAGCCTCGGCTTAATTTTTACCCAACACCTGCAGCAATGTGGGTTTCTTTTGTGCTAACTAGTTGTCAGTTTTGAATTGTGTTCACTACTTTAACTCTAACTCAACTCATTTTGTTAGAGAATATCTTCCTTTTTTAAATAAACCCAAAAACATACTTTTCCCCTGTGTTGTTAACTATTTGAGCTTCACGTGCTAACGTTAGCATAGCTCACCCTCTACGCTAACCTAGCTCAGTTTAATTTCCATTTTTTATCCAACACCTGTAGCAATGTGGGTTTCTTTTGTGCTAACTAGTTGTCAGTTTTGAATTGTGTTCACTATGTTAACTCTTACTGAACTAATTTTATTAGACACTATTTTCCTTTTTTAATTAAACCCAAAACCATACTTTTTCCTTGTGTTAGCTATTTGAGCTTCACATGCTAACGTTAGCATAGCTCCGCCTAGCCTTGCTCAGTTTATTTTCAGAGTTTTAAATATTGTCTGCACCACCACCACATCCCTAATTATTTTCAGTAATGTTTCTTCTTTTTGTCAAACATTTCCCAACTTCTCAATTATTTCCTTTGTGCGATATTTGTCATTAAATGTACCAAATTAAGCATTTCCTCTGCTCCACACATCATCATCATGTCATGGTCAATTTCACTTTGCTGAATAATTTTTTCTGCTGGCCTCATTTGAATTTCGTCATTTGCTCATAATATAACAACTTTGAGTGAGAATCAGTGTGTTGTGTGTGTGTGTGTGTCACAGCTGTTCAACACTCAGGCTGAAAGCCTGCTTCTGATGACCTCGGTGGCAATGCCTGTCTTCAGCAAGAAGCAAGAGACTGTAAGTCTTCATGTTATCATGTTGTATTTATGTCCATTATTTTCATGACTTCCATGGCTTCTCTGTTCGACAGTGCAGTGTAATGATAACAATAATCCATATAAGCTGCTTGTATTTCCTGTAGCTATCTCATGGTATTCTGCTGGGAGTGGTGGGAACTGATGTGGCCCTGAGAGAACTGATGAGATTAGCTCCAAGATACAAGGTAAATGTTCAGATATAGTAACCTGTTTAGTTTGTACAAACAGAGCTGTATGGCATGCAGTTTTATTTTTTAATAGTCAAAATGACGTCAGAGATATCCATAGGGACACTGCAGCTTTTACTCAACTGTGAAAGTGTGTAGTATGTGGGAATAATGTAGTCCATGTGATGTATGTGTGTAAATTGCAATATATAAAGAGTATTTTAATCCCAGTCCTTTTTATTATCAGGAAGTTGGCAACCCAACAACAGATCTATTGCTTTTCCTGCTGTAACATGTCAAAATGGCTGCTGTGCAAATAGCCCTCACTCGTCAATGATCTGTGACGCTTATACTCAATGCTTTGTCTTTTCAGTTGGGCGTCCATGGTTATGTGTACCTGATCACTAACAATGGCTACATCCTGTCTCATCCTGACCTGAGACCTCTGGTAAATTAGTATTGTATAATACACTGGGTGATTGCAGCTGGTGAGCTCCTCTAACTTTATATACTTGTTTGTTTATGCTTTTGTGTGACAGTATAAGGAGGGGAAGAAGCTTAAGCCAAAGCCCAACTATAACAGCGTGGATCTGTCTGAGGTGGAATGGGAAGACACTGAGGAGAAAGTGGGACACATTTATTTTTCTTTCTTTCCAATTCGGTTTGCTTTCACTGTATTCACTGATAGAAAATATGTAATGTCTGTGTTTCAGCTGAGGACAGCCATGGTTAAAGGAGAAACTGGAACTCTATCTTTAGACGTGAAAGCTACTGTGGATAAAGGAGTGAGTGAATATCCTATCAGAAATTCAATTTACCTGTATTTTATTAACTAATTTAGTACTTTTTAGTATATCTTCTGTGCCAGCTGTTCATACTTCTGTCATCTCTTTTTCTCTCACAGACAAGAGCGATGTTCCTGAAGAATGATTACTTCCACACTGTCATCAACGAGACGCCATTTAGGTTTGTTCAACTGATTTTGACTCAACAGGGTTACTGTGTCAAATTTAAGATTATATAAATGCTGCCAATAAGTTTTCTTTTGTTTCTCTTTTTATAAACATAGAAAATAGAATAATTTACAGCATATGGTACAATTAAAATCATTTCTCTCTTTCTGTCTTTAACAGTCTGGGCATAGTGTTAACTCGAGGATATGGAGAATATATCTTCATAGGGAATGTCTCTGTTGAAGAAGGTAAATATTTCTGCTTTGTCTGTCTGTCTATTTATGTCTGACTGTCTTACTGTTCTGCATTTAAAAAAAAAAAATAATAATAATATTTTTCTCTTTTCCCTCAGGTCTTCATGATTTATTGACTCCAGATCTGACCATAGCCAATGAATGGTAAATAGAACTAGTCCATCAATAGTATTTTAAGGTTTCACATGATATAACCAGTTGTAATTCTTGTGTGTATGTGTGTTTTAGGACGTATTGTGAGACAGACATTGACCCGGCCCATCGCAAGCTGAGCCAGCTAGAAGCTGTAGTGCAATACCTCACTGGTAAAGAATTAGATCTTGAGTGTAAGTGAGAACTTCCGTCTCTGCACATCTCTTTTCTCTTTGTAAATTTGATGTTTGTTTGCAATTTGCTGAATTTGATTCTGTCCGTCCTGCGTGAGGGATCCTCTCTCTGTGCCTCTCCTTGAGGTGTCAGGGTCTATGGATAGAGGGTGTCACATGCTGAACAGACTGTATAGCCCTTTTAGGCAAATTGTGTTTGTGATAAATAAATACAATTGTTTATTTATTCTCCTCTGTAATCTCTTAACATTAATATTAGATTATATTCAGTTTACCCCCTCTGGTTCCTCTCCACAGGCGACGCGCAGTTGTTGCAACAAACTCTGTTTGATGCTGTGGTCACAGCTCCAATGGAAGCTTACTGGACTGCCCTGATGCTCAACACATCTGGGTGAATAGCAACACAGGCGCATCTAATTAAATGACTATTCTGATAAAGACATTTTATTTGTATTAATTCATATTCTTCTCATCACACTCCCGTCTTTGTCAGCATGGACGACGGCGTAGAAACAGCGTTCTTGGGCACTCGTTCAGGCCTGTTGAGATTACAGCGTTACGCTGGGACTGAGAAAAGAGTTGCCAAGTGAGTACGAGTCATATCAAATCAAATTGAATTATAGTCAGCGAGTAAACTTTTATTGATATAGCGCTTGTAACAACACTTGCAGGAAAGTGTATTGTCACCCTCTGGTGGTCAGCAGAAGAACTGCTTTTGTTACTGGATGACAAACACGTTTTTATTATCTCCCTATTAATCCTTTTTCTTTAATTATCTGCCTCCAGATCTTCATGTCCCTGTCCTCCTTTTGTTTCCTTCCTCTGTCTCAACCTTTGTCATCATTCTTTGGCCATGGATCGTCAGTGTTTTTGTTCTTTAAACTTATTTTTGTCTCTCCCCAGGTCTTTCCTGACCTCCGCAGACAAGGAGAATATGTTCACCCTGGATCATTTCCCAGTATGGTACCGCAGAGCAGCAGAGTACCCAGCTGGACAGTTCCTATACTACATGCCAAGACGAGAAACTCGAGGTATAGGAGGCGCCATTATTACTAAAGAAACCTCTTTTTTCTTTGGAGTATTTAAAATTCAACGTGTTTCACTGCACACAGCTCCACAATGACCATTTTAACAGCCAATCTATCATCACATTATACTAACAATTAACTTCATTTTTAAATTCTTGTTGAAAAGGAACATTTAAAAAGGGGGTTATTTTGCTGGATTTAAATTACATGTAATTTTAAACACAGCAGTCAAACAAATTGACCTCAGACTGCTTTAGGTGGCAAGAAAGGACGGGGATTTCAATGTTTGGTGCAGACACAAAAAAATTACATTAAATGTAGTTTGTGTAATGCATGCACCAATGAATTGTGATGAAGCTGGTTTGCTTTATCTAATAATCTCTTTATGTAGAAGATGTGTATAAACATATGTTAGAGGCTCTAAAGTTAGTGACTTGTGTTTCATGTCATTTTATATGGATGTTTTGTATGGATTTAAACATACCATCGTCCTTTATTGCTAAGGTGGTGATGAATATAGTGTTTTATGCTCAGATGTGTTTAAGGACTATGACTTTAGCACCACCTTGAGCGCAAAGGAGGTGGAGCAACAGATGGAGGAGGGTGGGAGGAAACGAAGGGAAGCAGAGGAGGAAATGGAGGAGGAAGAGGAGGAGGGTATAGGAAAGCTGTTACTGATACTTGGCATGCCTCCTGTCTTTATTAATCCCCGTGTTCCTCACCATTTCAGTCACTATGGTCACCATTTTCCTCGATTTTTCTTGAGCTCTACTCTGTTTTTTTTTCTTCTCCATTGCATGAGCATGTATTAGAAGTATTGGAACCTCCTCTCCTTGGGCCGAATATGTTTTGGCTTGTCTTTTATTATGCTGATTGTGTGAACTCTTGAAAAGTCGGGATCTGGAAAGGTGTTTGTTGGCCTAATTATTATCTTACAATATGCAGTAGCTCAAAAACTAAATAAATAGCCATGACAGAGTCTCCAAAGTTCAAGCACACTGTTTTTTTTGTCCTAGAGGAACGAATAAGAGAAATACATGGTGTCCAGTATCACATAATACACACAGAATCCCTGTGTTATGCGTGTATTAGGCGATTAGCTCTTATAATCTCTGTTACATAATGCCTAAAATGATAATCTGGCTGGAATCTGTGGCTCGGTGACAGTTGGCATCTGCTGGCGTGAAGGCTGTGAATAGACATGCTGACAACAAACGCATGACCTCATTACCTATTACCTCATCCATCTAAGTCAATCTGTTACACACATACAGTATTTTTAACAAATTTTTGGCATATTATCTGACACGACACCTCAGCTGTCACTATCACTGTGAGTGCTCGCAAAACAAGTATTAACAGAAATATGTATATTGTGATATATGTTTTATATATACTGTATATGAACGTGCATATCCTCATGCATGTGTCTGTGATGTACCTGCATGCACCCATGTGTTGACAAAGTCCTCTTTTTTTATTGGAGTTCTTTCTAATTGTTATGTGTTGTGCACACAGCAGGGAGGATTGCAATCGCTACCACTGCTGTCACTGTGACGGTTGGCAAGAAAACCGCCATAGCTGGAGGTAGGATTAAGTTTTATTTTTTTTGCTTTTGATACACACTCTTACATTCTATCTCTTACCTCCTGCTGTCTCTCACATTTAAACGTGCTGGCAATAGACCTCACTTGTTTTGCTTTATGTAGCTCTATGTTTACATGTATAGAAAATATCTCAATAGAATACATAATGAAATATAAGATTAGGGGTAAAATTAAATATGAAATTTGAAAAACTAAGAAACAATAATGGCACAGGCAAAGATAAAACCTGATGTCCAATTACCAAAAGCTCAAAAACAACAATTAAACGGACCTTGTATTATTTCTCAGTTGCTATTTCTGATATTGCACCTAATAATATCAGCCCTTCTGACTTATCGGGAACACTACAATTATAATTATGTTCCTGAAATGCTGTAATTTCTCTCCTGATGATTATGTGTGGGATATTTTATCATAGGAAGGAAGGAAGGAAAAAATGTGCTGTAATTAAGTGATTGTGTGTGGTGTTTATTTTCTACAGAATCCCTTAAATTTTTAGTGTTCCCTGTTTTTTGTTCCTTCTTGATTAGAATCAGAATTGGGTTTACATGCCAAGAATGAGAGCACATGCCCTACTGCTTCCTGAGAGCATGTGTGTGAATTTTCTAAGCATTTTCCAATGTATACATTTGGTGTTTCACATTGAAATGCCAAATAATAGCATACAAAGGGCAGTTTGCGTCATAAGGTTGTGATTTTACAGCAATCCAACATCTCAGACTGTGAACGTGTACCTTTGCGACAGTGGAGAACAGAAAGACAAAGCCTCTCATTGCACCACAGTTAGTGGTTGGCTGTCTGCCTTGACCGGTTAAGGCAGAAAGCGAGCGAGGGACCAGGCAGGAACAGCTGTATCGCTATTAATAATGATGGTGATTAGTGGCAGATCCACAGTCTACAACTCTGGAGGCAAAGGTACCTGCAGAAATGAGGAAAAGGAGGGAGAGGACAGAGAGGGGGGAAGCAGACACTACAGGAGAGAGAAAAAAATTAATGGCATGTAGTAGTGTCATAAATACATGGGGGTAAGCGAGGAGAGAGTGCTCACTATAGGGCAAGTCATGGCACGGGGGCTCATGAGAGCCGGGATTAACTATAGGCTTCACCAAAGAGGAAAGTTTTAAAAGTTTAAGCCTGTATTTAATTATAGAGAGGGGAGCGTCTGAGCCTGACAGCTGAGAGCTCTGCCTCCCATAGAGACTGATTGACAAGTACGACTGCATTTTTGAGAGCAAAGTGATCTATTTTCAGTATAGAGTACAACCCGCAGAGCTTATGACATATTCATAAATCTACACTTTCTGTGTTCCTGTGTCTAGTTTAATCATTCCGCTGCTGCTTTTTGTCACTTTTGCTTCATTCCTACTCTCTCGGTGCTTGTTTAGGGATATTGCATCACAGTATGCTGAATCCACAGCGAAATGGCAGACAGATCAGCAACATGCTGTTATACAGTGCTGAGCAAAACATATTCAAGGAGATGAAAAGATAAAAAAAAGACGTGTAATGAGATGTTATTCATCAGTTTGTAGCAGCAGATTATTGCTGCAGGCGGATTGTTATATGATGTTCGACGATATGAGGACATAGAACCAGACATTTTTATTCTCTTCTGCATCACCAGATGACAGCTAGAACAGGTTTAAACAAACACACAGAGGGAAAAGGCTGTATCAGTGTTTTATCTGACTTTGTTTGGGTCTCTCTCACACACACAGACACTCACACAAACATGACTCAGTGTGTTTCACCCTCTGACACTCTTCTTTACACCGTTAAATCCTCCCATACTGGGCCTCTTTTTTAAGCCTCTCTCTCTCCCTAAGCTGTCAGACCTGCCACCTTTAACCTGCCCGATGCTTTTCTCTCTGTATATTTCTTTCCCCTTGTCGCTGTCTATGCCTCGTCAAGTCGTTCTTTCTTTTCATTTCTTTGTGCTCAGACTCCTGCTCTGTTTCTCGCCATATCCTAATAGGCAAAGCTTTCTAGTCATGAGTCACAACTCCCTCTTGAACATAAGGGGATCAAATATTCAAAAGCTGCCTCGTGAAAGGGGGCACGTCCACACACACACACACACGCGACACATGCTACATTCTATGTAACCACCTTTGGCATCACCCCAGTGTTTTTATTTCATCATTTCATGCTTTAATCTAGCATATAAACATGTCTGCATTTCAATAAAACAAGAATGTGCCATTGAAATGTGGTGCAAAATAGGATTAGATAAACTTCCTATCAAATATGTGACATTTAAATGATCTGATATTCTGTTTTCTTTCATAGGTCTTTTGCTAATTATTTGATGAACGTTTGTGGTTGTAGGGAATTAAGTCTGTTCTCGATTCCTTTTGACCACTAAGTGTCAGTGTTTGTCTGAACATTAACCTGTCAGTTTTTCCACCAATCCCCGTGGTTTTAAGCATTCATGCTGATTTGGTTGTAGATTCAATTTCTCCTCCTGCGGCGAAGGCCAGGGATTTGGTATTTCAGAAGCTGATGTTTGTGCTGTTTCAAGACTCTGCAACAGATTAGTGTATCTCTGTGGCAGAAGTGACATGATGTATGTAAATAAACATAATGTGCTTCTATACCGACAGAAGCCGACTGAGACTACGTAAAAGAAAGACATTGAAGCATTTGAGAGGAGGAGAGAATCAGGATAAAAAAGAGAGAGAGGAAAAAAAGAAGACAGGGGACACACTGTAGACTAGATAAGGGAAAGGATATCAGGCAGAGATGAGAAAAGGGAAGGTGAAAAGATGACGGAAGAAGAGGCAACAGAAAGACAAATGGTGACAAGATATGTGAAATGAAAGGGGAAGAAGAGCGTCAAAGAGAAAGATAGAAAAGGTTAGAGGAGAGAGAGGCTGCAGTGTTATCGCAGCTGACTCATGGTAACCTATGGATTTTGTGACTGGAAAATTTCTCCTCAACACCACATATCTAAATAGAAAACCTTCCAGCATTCCCCTTTCTTAGCTTTCTCTGTATTTGCTTTATTTTGTGCTCCTGTTCATTTTGAAACAATAGATGATGGTTGCTTACATTTGACATAAGTGTGATATGTTATTGTTTTTATTATTCAAATCACTGTGTATTGACCAGGAAATGCTTCAGCATCATCCTATCATTCTCATAAACACAATTGTCATAATAACACAACACACCGTAGGTCTCTGGACCATTTATAGACTTCCAGGCCCGCTGCTGCAGTCTTTTTACGTAGCAAACTATAATTTATTATTCTTTACACAGACAGGCTATAGGGACAGGATTCAGCTAAGATACTTAGCTACCAACAACATGAGACCTGCAGACCAGAGGTGTAAGAGGACAACAATTCTATACGTATAGAAAGAGCTTAGACATTGGCGTTTGTCCAGTTACTGCCCGCGACTCACTGCGACATTAACCGCTATGTTTATACTTAATCTCTCTTTAACACTGATTCACCTTGTTTTCACCATATTTCCTAAAGATGCCAATTGATAGTTTAAATGTATACCTAATTTCTGTTTTTGCCATCTCAGTTTTGGACCGAGCTAACAGATAATTGTTAACCCAACACCAGCTTTAGTGCATTCTGTTTTTATCATGCGTCCCACCAGCTCAATTTCCTACAAATAATCTTTATGTGCGACTTTTGTATGGCTATTCAAGCCAAAAGGAGTGCGATGTTGATGTAGCAAATCATGAGCATTGAAACAAAAGCATGAGTTATGTGTTGACACAGAGCGAGTCCTACAGCAACAAGCAAATTAAGCTCTCCGCCGTGTATGTAACTTGGTGATTAGCAGTGTTATTATAATGAATTTCAGAGACGAGGCAGCAACATGGGGCCCTTTTCACTCTGGCCAAACTCTTTCTATGCCTCCTGAAAGAAACTCCTCCGACTACTGAACACAAATATAATGAAACACGATAATCAAACATTACAGAGATTTTAAAACTTCAAATAAAACAAAACAAAAAATAGACGTTATAAACACAAGAAAAAGACATACATCATGAAGAGACACGGAAACCCATGAACAGTTACATCTTCAACATGTTGGGGATTTCTGGGCCATCACACCATAGTAGAGACAGGTATAGTAATATTTATCTGCATCATACATATGTATAAGATAACACACTATTAATATAAGGTTACTTCCAGCCAATTAAAATTGAGGGGAACAATCGTTCTACTGTAAGGGAGCAATATGCAATGAAGATTGTGAGATTGTGGAACGTAAATCTTTATGTCAAAGACATAAATTAGGATGTAAAATCAACGTTTGTTGCTAATGCATCAAGAAAACAGATCCATATGTGATCGATATGTAAATAATCCAAGTAGTGTAGTAAAACAACTTCCATCGCATATTGCAGATCATTTGGGGAAAACAAACAACATGGAATAATGTAGGGATAAAATAAACAAGGTGAAAAAGATACTTTCCTTAAATAGCACTGGATGGAGAGATGATGGAGCGGTAACAGAACAAGAAGAAGAAGGGGGGGGGGGGGTGAAATAGCAGCGTCTTTTTGCTTAATCCCTTATTCGGTATAATCCCTCTGGGCAAATTATCCATCTTTAAAAGAAAGAAAGGTAATCTGGACTGGGAAGCCAGAGGGTCACTGACTGGGGAAGTAAAGTGCAGGAGTCTGAAGTTCTGTAGTCCTAAAATGAATATTTGTAGTCCTTGCGGGGAGACAGCAGGGTTCTCTGAGAGTGGGTGTTTTCATGCCATAGCAAACTTTAATCTCTGCGTGAAATCAGTCTGAAAAGGAGTTTCAAACAAACTAAGTCTGGTGTCCTGAAGACATCGCTGAAACAGCCTGGAAGCATAGTCCGAGTCACACCAGAAAATTTACGAGAGCCACTTTTATGCCAAGCTACAAGGTTTTTAATCTGTCCAGATAGTGATCATAATCATTTAACAAGCATGAAAGCAAGCAAGAGCCTTTTTTTCTGAGTAAAATGAACAAATAGCCCATTAAACCAAACCAATAGATAACATCCACTGTAGAATCCCATCATGCATAGAGCTCCAGTCTGTGACATCTGGAGGATGTTGTTGTTCCAGAGATGAGCCAGTGAGAAACAGCTCTATTTGTCTTTTTGTAGCCATTAACAAATGATCATTTATCGATTCAGATGGTTTCCATCCATAACAAGTTTTAATTGACACGAAAGACTCCGTAACTTCATTTTTACTAACAACACACAATCATGTTTCTCCCATTGAAACATGTGTTTATGACATCTCTTTTTGTTTATACACAAACATTTTTCCTCATTTTCCTCCAAGTCTTTTCAGTATGGGCTGTTTCTCTGGGATGTGGAGGTCCAAAGGTACAGACTAAAGCGAAGGGTCCTGGGCTGGAACTGCTTTTTTTTTGGAGGTTTAGAAGGGGAAATATATCAACAAAACAATTACTGTGCATTATTTTTAATTATTATGGATATTGGTCCAAACACCATTAATACATACTGTAAATCCCTGAAAATTCAATCCAGCTTTTACAAATACTGACTGACCTTACACTTTAAGTGCTTTGTTATAGCTTAAATGATATGTATCATACTAGAAAGAGTAAAACTTGTTTTTCCTCCTCTTTGCCAATATACATTGCTGTTGAAACCTAAATAATATAAATATGATCTGAGCAGCCAACAGCAGTAGTAGGTGGTTTGGTAGGCAGGCTGGAGGGACGATTGGTAACAGATACTGCAGTGAAAGAGTGAAAGAGAAAATCAGGCAACTGATAAGGTATGTGTGTGTGAGGGAGTGTGTTAGAGAAAGGGACAGAGGGAGACGGTTAAAAATAGAAAGAGGACAAAGAAAGGAAGACAAAAAGTGGGAGAAAGGTGTCAGTTTGAGAGTCAGAGGGAGAGATACCATAACTGTTGTGTGTGTGCTGAACAAACTCTTCCATCTCTCTCCTCTTTGAGCCCTTTAAATTTTCACCCTTCCAACCTTCACCTTTGACACACCAACCCTCGCCTGTCCCGTCACTCCTCTAGGCCACAGAGGATATTTGTTTCTCTTCCCTATCCTCCCCGTCGGCCTCTCCATCGCCCATTAGAGGCTGCCTCTTCTTCAGCTCTCTCTGGTATTTGGCCATTAGGGATGCGTAGATGCAGCCGTATGCCGCAGCTGCAACCATCATAATGCAAACGATGCCACAAACCACGCCGGCAATCACTACTGTGCCGATCGCACGGCGCACGCTCACGGGTCGGTATCGGGCGCGGACGCAATCTGACGGAGTGTCTGCGGCGCCGCCTCCTGTGTTCGAAGAGGAGTCATCAGCAGTGTTGCCGCTGTTGTCAGAAAATGGCGTCACCCCACTGGGGTTAAGAGGGTTCCTGCTGCAGGGAGGAACGCCTTTTTGTCCAGAACGGGAGCCGTCGCCTCCTCCTCCATTCTCGTCGTCGAGTTGGAGGCAGTAGTTGAACATTTCCACGGGAACACCCCGGATGTCTCGCCCGCGTAGGTCCTTCGGTAGCGTGCATTCCACCGCGTCCACTTTTCCCCCTGGAGGAGAGAGAAAGCACTGCAGTGACAGTAAAAACGACTTATTCCTGTACAGCACTTCCAATTAACTGACAGAGAAGGGAGGTCAGTAATGCCAACACTAGGATGAGTCATGAATCACACAGAGTTTGCTTTGCCCTGTGCACTAAGTTGAAGATGGGCTTAACTAAACCCTTCTATAATTCATAAGATGACATTCCTAGCTTTAGCAAAGCTCTAGTGTGTGTTTGAAGGAGTCGGGAACATGTTAGGCACTACGCTGTATTTGTTTTTCCACTCGTGTATGTATTCGTCTCGAGGTCACATCTGAGGAAACCACTGGTCCGCACCCGCAGACACGTCGAGCATCAGAATCAGAGAGACAGAAGAGGGAAGGTAGCAGAGAGACAGAATTAGGAAAGTTGAATTTTTAGCCCCCGGATGCTTTTATTTCAGTGTGTGACAAGGGAACTCTGTCCTCAAACACAGCTCGCTCTCTCCAAATATCCCAGCTGTGTGCTTGAAGTGGTTTGAAGAAGACAGAAGTCAACACATGCTGCTGTCACAAAGCTTTCCCCACTCTTGTTCAGCGCTTTGTCGTTTTTTCTTGAACACGCGTTGCCCATCAGACGCTCTTCCTCTGTAGTTTTTGCCACTGTTCTGACGAGTATTAATGGATCATATCTATTGTGAGTTTGTCTCTATTTGAAGTTTACTATACAGAGCCCAGCAAGGCAGAAGAGGACAGCATGAAGCACAGATCAGAATGGAGCAGAAAAGAGAAGAGATGCTTCATTAGCGGGGCAGCTGATGCTCGAGGCGGCCACGCTGAGGTGAATGTAGATTTTTTTTTCACACGAGGAGAGAGCTGAGAGCAGCTGTGGTTATCTGATGTAACTAACAGTCTGCAGAGACACGTGGGTAACACAGTGTACACAACAACACACAATGAGCGTGGTAATGTGCGTTCAGGCTGGAATGCAATTATTGAGCTTGAGGCATGATGCACAAATGAAATATGCACACCTAACAATCCTCCTCCTCCTCTCTCACAGGGAAAACATATACATTCTCTAGCGTTCGCCCACGACTTCCCTTGACCTGTTTTCCCCTCTTGTGTTATCCACTTATTCATATCAAACACACCAAAGGTTCTGTGAGATAAATCAAGCATCCACCTCTGTACAGCAGCCACTCCATCCAGTGTTTGAAATCACGGAGGTTGCAGTCACATTCCCACGGGTTGTTTCCCAGTTCCAGGTGTTGCAGGTTGGCAAGGGGCTCGAACGCTGCTCTTTCCAAACCATGGAGCCTGTTACCAGCTAGTGACAGCCACCTATAGAATAATTAGAATTAAAATTCATTCATTCATTCCCAAGTACTGCCTCTCTCTCTCTCTCTCGCTGACACTGTAGGCTGAACATCTTGCTCACTCAAACTCTGCGGATCAGTGCGCCCACTCGGAATGAGTTTCGTCACGAATCTTCAAATAATTATAAAATGTTGCTTTGCAAATTGAAATGTTCCTGTGGATGGATTTGGACCTTTTATAGATCATTTTAGAGCCATTTTTTGTACTCCAAATTTAGATAAAACAAATTAGAATACTGATTAATTTAGTCATTCCTGGGGGAAATTTGGTGAAATTGGATGAAATGAATTAACATTTCTCTTTGTACGTTGTAAACATCTTGGAAATGAAAATATTGAATATATAGTTACAGGTTGTGTTTGATATAAAATGGGCCATGACATTCTTAAGTTTGGGAATGGCTGCTTTAGTTAAAATCAAACTTTGTGCTCACAAGGACATTGACTGTGACCTTTCTCACCGAAGGATTATTTCGTTGTTTATAATCTGGGAATCTTATCGATCTCTGGTCTTGCTGTGGGGCTTTGTAAGGACGATGCTGAATGTCAGTGTAGAAGAGTTTGTGTGTGTCTACCTGAGGCTCTGCAGCTCGTCCAGCAGCCCCAGAGGAATGGAGGACAGTCCGTTCAGGGACAGATCCAGACTTTGAAGATTCCCCAAACCCTGTGGAGAAACATCAGTCTTCTATCATCGTTTATGTTAGTATTATTACTGCAACAAGAATGACTTGATGGCCTTATCTTGTTTAATAAATCCCTGAGTCAGCCTCATCCTTCAGGCTGTCATGGTTCAGATAAAAGTGGATATAGATGTTGAGCAAATGGTTTATTATTAATTTACCACCTGGACGGAAGCCCAGTCATGTCAGCGTATCTGCTCAGGTTGGCAGTACTCCTACACAGAGCTTCACCCAGGACTTAAAACTGCACTATTAATGAAACATTTTAGTGGATTGAGTCATTTCATTTCAGATCTCCTAAAACGTGTAGAACGTGCATATTTTACATTTTGAGTGGAGCTTTTTTTGGGGATTACAGTATCGTCTTCATAAATGGGGCCTCTCTTCAGTGTTGTACTTTATAAGTGCAGTGCTTACCTGGAAAAGGTCTCTGTCCATGACTGTTAGCGAGTTGTTGTGCAGAGTCAGTCTTGTCAGGTTGGACATGTCTTTGAATAATCCAGCTGGTAAATTGTCTAGGTAGTTATTAGAGAGGTCCAGCTCCTGAAATACACAAAAAAGTGCGTGGTAACTTGACATTAATTGTGTATAAAGTATCTTCTTGTAGAATTAAATTGGGAAAAAAGACAAAGCAGTAATGCTAATGGTGATTCATATTGGGGAAAGCCTTGTCTTATCCTTGCAGACTGCGAGCAACGCTCACTTCGTTCAACATGAGACATGCTACGCTCTACATCAGAGAAACTGCAGCGCTGATAATAAAACAAACGCGCTGCACACCTCGAGAGAGGAGAGGTTTGCGAAGGCAGAGGCTCCGAGCGAGGCGAGCTTGTTGTTGGCTAGCAGGAACGAGTGGCTCCCGGGAGGCAGGAGGTGCAGGGGAGGCAGGGAGGAGAGACCCCGGCCTCCGCAGTCCACCACGAGGCCGTCTGAGGAGCAGAGACAGGGAGGAGGGCAGGACGAGGCTGGGGGCAGCAGCACCGCCAGGAGGCAGAGGACACATAGGAAGACTGAAGGAAGTGACAGAGAAGAAAAGAGAGAGAAACATGGTTATTTAGTTTATTTAGGAGTTGGAGTACAGCATAGATTTTGTTCTTCCGTCCTTCTTTTGTTTCTGTCAATTCATGTTTTAAATTGTGTTCGTTTCTCCGCCTGTGCCTCTTTCCACTCTCTAATTCTCTCGCTCCCACTTGAGTTTCTTTATCTTTCTCATTCCCTCTCACCGTGAATCTCTCGGCTCTCTTCTTTGTATTCCCGCTGTGCCTCGCTGCAGTGGCTGCCTTTGGTTCCATCTAATGGCTTATCAGCATGGCGTATGCTTTATTCTGTCTGTGTGAGTTTGTGTGTGTGTGTGTGTGGGCATACGACCTGCTGATGTGCCCGAGCGTGTATTAAGAAATCTACACTTGATTAAAGTCCAGACCGTAGACACAGCACTTTTCACTTTCTGATGCTTCTCCAGCACATTTGATCACTGGCATCATCTGGATATATAGTTAGCATCTATTTCTCAGTGTGCCATCGCCTTCTTTCACACTGTGTCTCACCCTCTCACTGTTGCTGTGATTTTTCTCTGTGTTGGTCCATCTGCTTCGCTCTACTTTGATTTTCTTTTCTCATTTTCTCTCTCTCTGCTTTATTTCCTGCTCATAATCAAGACTTAATTCCCTGTCGTCACGACCACACATGCATGCTTTTTCAAATTTAATTTAATTCCGCAATTATATCTTCCCTGTCCCTGTTGTGATTGTGAAATATCCTCCATTACAAATGGTGGAATAAAATCTGAATAGATAGATAGAAGGCTGGCAGTGGATTCATTCAATCCTAATTTTGAAGGTTTGTTTGTACGGTACTCATCTTATTCAGTATTGTGCGGCGTTACTGACTGCATCACTTCACCAAACCCTCTGGAACTGCCATTATACAGTTTTTGAGATTACACAATGACACCGTCTAAGAATAGCATCTTTTTTTACCTGCCAGACAGAAGATGACCTCCCACAACCAGGACACTGCATAACCAGTGCATTTGGGAGCCAAAAAAATGCGGCCTTGAGAGGAAGATCATTGTGTTGGCCTCTTTCCTATTCCTCCTAGTCTACAGTATGAGCCTAACCACTGGGAAAAATACAAACTCCCCCTTCTTAAATGGATGAAAAGAGAGATTTGACTGTAAGTGTCCTCAAGAGTGAGGTTCTGTCTGGCTTTGTTGTCCTAAATGGTTTATCAGGACAATCAATTTGTTGCAGGTAGCTCAGCAGGAGTCGAGATGGATTTTCGTGCAATGTAGCTTTGAATTTACCATAATGCCTTTGAAAAGGTACAGTAGAGCAGGAGATTTGTGAGAGCAGTGTAGCTCAGGCGGAGAGAGAGGCACTGTTACATAGCTGAGAGTGTTATTTTAGCTGCTTCTTCTTCTTCATACCTTGTTAAATTTTAAACTGCGGCTGTCTTTGTCCTCCATTCATCTCTCTCAGGCTACAACATGAATTTCAATCTGCCATGATATTTTTTCTTCCTCTCTTCCCTTATCATCATTACGTCTTTTCTGTCCCAGCCTCCCCTCTGCTATATGTTATAATCTGCCCTCGTCTCCTTCTTACCCCAGAATTGAAGCGTATATCTTCCAACATTTATGAGTGTTTTTTTAGCTGCTCTCGTGGAGGAGGTAGTTTTGTTTTGGCTTATTTTAGCTGCTGCCGAGCCTCTTTGCTGTTGCTGTGCACGCAAGCCAAACCAGGAGAGAAAACAATGAGCCACAGGCAGAGGAAGTAATGAAGTTTTCAGTCCAAATAATGTTTAAGTGATTCTGTACAGTTTAATTCAGTCCGAGCAGACCTGAGAGAGAATCTTTCATGCTGTAAAAGTGCTGTCAACTTGGGTAAATGCTGGCTGGTAATGCTTAAAGCAACATGGTTCGACTGACTTAGAGCCTCAACATCCTGAACTAGATGCAATATGGATTGAGCAGTTGGTAATAATTATTTGTCTCATTTAAAATAATCATAATGTTGTCTCTTTGTGAATAGGTATATATATTATATAAGGTTTTTTCTCCAACCACCTTTCAGCAGCCAAGCTTATTTGGTAATGTGGATACTGACGCACTGTTTACAGTCTCAGCGTGTGTCTGTAAAAGTGTGTGCGTCCACGTGGGTGTTTCGAGCTGTGAAAAGCAGGAAATCAGAAGTAAATTGTTGAAATGAACAATTAACTCTTGAGTCAGTGTGTGTATATAGTAGTTAGTTTTATTTTATTTTCACAATTTATCACCTTTAAGGCCACAAAAGATGGATGAAACGAATTTCTGGTATCACTTAACTGTGATGTTTGACAGCGTCTCCAAGGCAACTCCACGTGAACCCTGGGGCCTCAGCTGTCTGTAAGGTTATATCCAGGGGCCCCTCGCTGATACTGGACCCAACCATGATGTCACCAGCACAGACACTTCGGGTTACTGAGCCCAGTTGCATGTTACCAAGGGCCAAGCTGTTTTCCGTGCGAGCGGCAGACTTGGTGCTATCTTGTTACTAGAATGACCAGCTGTCCTCCATGCAACACCCTCACTCGCCTGTTTGCCTTTAACTGTTTAATGTTTTACTTGGTTCTTCTGTGCAAGCATCTGACACCATTCTCCTGCTGTGGGAGCTTCTGACCTGAGTATAATTTATCTTGATTTAGTTCTGTTGTGTTGCAAAAACAGTGTCGTTAAATATCTTAGTAAAACAATTAATTTGAAGATGTCACATTGGCTAGCTGGGACCACATTCATCTCAACACATAATAGTTAGTAATACTCACTGATTCCCTTACTCCCTTAGCATTTAGCTCATTTAAGTTGTCAAATGATCCAAGCGGTCTTAAAAATGAAGTTCCCTTTTACCCAAAGTTGCATCATAATGACATCATATTACATTATGTGCTTGCAGATACACTGTTCCAGTTTATTTTAATTGTGTTGATGCTACAAAATAATGTTATGCGTTTCATTATTTAAAGCAGCAACAGTGGCAACTGTTATTTGTCGGTGACGTAACCTGAGACTTCATTAAGTTAGCAGATGGAAAATAGACAGCGTGTCTGTCTGTGTTTAATGTTTGCGTGCCTGAAACGGAGTGTTGCCTCATTAGCACGACTTCACTGTCTTAGGTATAAAGGTATACAAGCTCCACACACATGTATCCACTACTGTATTATTTCAATTCACCCAGCACATTATTTCAACATTGACAGTGCAATGCTGTATTACCATAGCAACCAAGAGCTGTAGATGGTGTTAGCAAGAGCACTGGAGAAATAAGGGAAAGACATTTTTTTGTTCACATTAAATCTCACTTATACAAGCTGTCCCTGTGCGACTGTACAACCATGTATAATCACTTATTCTCACACACACACATATGTAACTCAGGATAAGTAGGTACAGAGTATGACAGGGGGGTTTACCCCCGAGAGTCTGATGAGAAGAGAGGTGTCGACATGCCTCGTTGATTTTTATACGTAATTCCCCTCATCCTCTCCCTATAAAATTACCTCCAATTACTTCTCCCTATTTCTGTCCTGTTCTGTGTGCCTCCTCTGTGTTTACTTTTATTCTTCTTCTCCCACCTGTTCTCACAAAGTCTCTGTTTCCCACGTCTACACTCCATGAATTCTGTGTCAGTAAGACAGGATCATTATTTTGACTTGAAGGGGGGGTTGAGTGCGCCAACGTGTAGGCTCATCTGCCTCTTTAATTCTCGCTATCTGTATCAATTTGTTGTGACACACATCAGTGTGTGTGTGTGTGTGACACGCAGTAACTTGGTTTTTGTGAGATTGTCTCTTAATTAGCGAGAGTGACAGGTAAGACAAAGAGATGGAGTCATAGAGAGATAGGAACACAGGGGAGTGAAGTGGTGTGGGGGAAAAACATTGCTGAAGGATAATTTCAGGGCACTCGCAGCAAATACCAGGTAGCTGTAGATTTCCGTGTGACACATCTATAAAGAACGCGGCATCATTTTCTCCCTGACATCCCATCTGGCAGAGCGCATTCACAATTTGAAGCTAAAACGAAGGACACTCGGTCTTGATGTCACTTTCACATCAGCGCAACTCGAATAGAATGGATTCTGCGTTGGATCCTTGACAGGTCGTAATATTTGCCCACTCATTCCTCAGAAGGGATGGATAGACAGATGGTATTGATTGGAAGTGCACGTACACACAATATGTGACAGACAGTTGTCATTGTGTGGTTTTAGTGCCATTGTTTTACAAGCTTTTGGTGAATTAGTGTGTTGTTTTACTAGATAGATAGATAGATAGATAGATAGATAGATAGATAGATAGATAGATAGATAGATAGATAGATAGATAGATAGATAGATAGATAGATAGATAGATAGATAGATAGATAGATAGATAGATAGATAGATAGATAGATAGATAGATGCTAGCACACTCACTAGATTTATGCTTGTTAGATAGATAGATAGATAGATAGATAGATAGATAGATAGATAGATAGATAGATAGATAGATAGATAGATAGATAGATAGATAGATAGATAGATAGATAGATAGATAGATAGATAGATAGATAGATAGATAGATAGATAGATAGATAGATAGATAGATAGATAGATTTGCAGAGTCCCCATTTAAAATGCACAGACAGAAATGAAAGTGCACATTAAATATTGATAATAATAATAATAAAAAGACATTGCACTATAGACTCACTTGAATATTTATTAACACTCTCCTTAACTTTGAAATACAGTTCATTAGTGAATAAGTGGCAGTTGGGAAAATTTCATTTAAATGTTAGCAGTTCATTTGAACTTGTTTGTGTCTTATTAACTGAGACAAATCAAGCGAATGTTATTGTCGCGCAGAAGCATCATCGGTTGTTTTTCCTGTCAAGAAACGACTGTGCTTTGATCGTCACGAGTTATCAGCCACACGGGAAACCCATACTAGTCCTGCTGTGAGTGTGAGAGTGAGTGTCAGTCTCATGTGTTCTGTTTGCGGTGCCGAGGATTATTCACATGTATCTTTGACGTGCTGCAAAGTTGACGTAAAATCACCACAACAAACGATGTGTCATCCCTTAAAGAGGTCAAGGGTCAGAGCCGCATTGCCCAGCAGGGCAGGAGTTAATATTTCTGTCAACCTAGATCTATTCCAGTGTAGATGAATGGAAATAAATTAGTGATGTTTGTTATGTTATGAAAAAAAAAGAAAAGGGAAAACTAAATCAGTGACATTTCTTTTGTTTGTAAAATGTGATACCTGTGTTTTGAATCAGCTCGCAGTTGCATTAATACAGCCGTTTGTCACACTACTTGAGTTTGTCAGATGCTGAAGATTGTTTGCCAACAAGCTGTCGACTCAGTTTCTATTTAACTCCCAAGTCTCATGTAACACGAGGCTCCTCTCCAAAGCTAATGCTACTCATAGATACACACTGTGTCACACTGATGTGGCTAAAATACCTTCAGCTACTAATCGCCCGGTGATGAATTCACACGCTCGCAGCCAACCAGTATCTTTAACGACTTAAAAAACAGTTGATTTAACAGCATGATAAGTTACTTCTCAAATTGATATAGCCCCTTTAACTCTATTGTAACCCCAATTTGATCTTCAGGGTAATCACTGCACCACCTTACAGCTGTAGTCCAAGCATAATGCAACAACCTTAGTCACTGTGCAGTGGCTTGATTCCAAACCAAAGGTTCTAACCTCAGTTGGTGCATTTGGCCTCCTTTCAAAGCCAAATCCTTACTGCTTTTTACTCGCTCTCTGTCGCGTTCTCTGTCATCGGTTTGATTAGAAGCGACAGTATGCGGTCCGATAATCTGCCAGCTTTGTTTGGAGCCGCACCATAAACACATACACACACAGTATGACCAGTGTGCGTGTGTGTTTATGCGTAAATCTGTGTGAATAGGAGTGAATTCATGATTGCTTGTGTGTGTGTTGCATCAGTTGAGACAGTCTGCTGGGATTGTGCAGGCCTGCAGGCACCATATGGTCTTTGTGTCGTTCAGAGTGTTCCTCTTTCTCTTCCTCCATCCCTTTCTTCTGCTCCTGAACTGCTATTCCTTTTCCTCTTTACTCCCCACTGTTTCTGTCAATTTTCCCCTTACGTTCTTGTGCTCGCTCTTTATGCCGTTCACACTTTATCGTCTCTCTGCCTCTCTGCGTTTAAACTGCTTCTCTTTTTTTTCTGTGGCATTCTGTGTCAACGTCAGGCCTCTTTTGGAATCTTTGTCTTTTAGTTTTCTTGACATTTGATATGACTCTATTGTGCTTTCCACTGCAGGACTAATGGCTTATAGCTAAACCCAAAGTATATACTTTAGCATAAACACATATTAATCAAGGGGAACATTCAGTATCCTCTGGAAAAATCTCAAAGTCAGTTTGTTAGAAAAACAGAAAGCTACGTATGTAAATGAATTTTAATGTTTATTTACCAGAAATAAATATTGAAACATCCTCTACAACCTTCCAAAAATGATACCACCTTTTGCATTATTGGGGGAAAATGGGCCAACACTTTCTGACACTAAAGTATACTAACACTCACTGTAAATGTTTCTCCTTGATCTGTTTTCTGTCACACTGCTGTAGTCCATCATCCCAGTTTTGTGATAAGTTTGCACGAAATAAACATGAATGTTTTGCGTTTAATTACATTTCTAATTGATCGCCTTTGGAAGGAAACACATCCGTGATTTGATGTATGGAGCTGTGATAATCTCACATTAGTCATTGGCCGTGATTTGATGGGGTTGCTTACCCATTACTCTGCTTCCTCTGGTGACTCAGTGTGTGTGTGTATGTGTGTGTGTGCTGGGCTGGCACATGTGATGTTATAGCGGAGATCAGAAGGCTTTGCAAGAGGAAAGAGTCAGAGAAACTGAGCTGTTGTTACTGTAATATTGTGTGCTCACAAAGTTAGAGTTTTTAATGCAGTGATGAAAGCAAGGTTGAAGGTTTCACACACATGCATTTACTGTATCTGTTGTTATCCTACCCTACTTATGATGGGTGTTTCTTTTCATCCATGATATGAGATGGGAAAAAGACTTGAATTGGATACCAAGAGGAAGAGGCAGGTGATACAGGGATATAAGGGGAAGCGGGATACGTGAGAGGTGAAAAATGAGGTCGAAAACAGAAAAGATTGGAAGGGATTCAAAAAAAGAAGCAAATAAGTTATAGAAAATGAAGCTAAAAAGAGTTGAAAGTCATTTGCATGTCTCTCCTGTATCAGTCCTGCCCTCCTGGCTGTGTTTAATACATACAGTGATGTGGCATTTTAGTGTAGGACTTGGCACGTGGCCACAACATGCTCAAAGCCCTCATCTTTTGTTTGTGTGCGTGTGTGTGTTCAAGCATGCTGGGCATGCTGACATTAGCAGCTGTCAAAACAGACAGCATCCCTCATCTCATGCGTCGTTAGAGGTACAATAGATGGGAATAAAATGGAATAATATTCCGTCTTATCTCGTCAGTTTATTTAATCTTTCTTCCCCTCTCTCTCTCTCTCTCTCTCTCTCTCTCGCGATCGGCATTCGTCTTTGTCGACTCACCAGTCTTGGCCAAGTGGGTGGCAGCGCTGGGCAGGGGCAGGCCACTGCCCCCAGGTGGGTGCGTGTGGGGGGGCATGACACAGAGCTTTGTAGCCGACCTCTGTCAGAGGGGCGGGGCTATGGGGGCATCAAGCCGCCATGCCTGCAGCCTCCACTGGCACTGCGTCTGGGAAGAAGTTAAAAAAAAAAAAAGGGCGCACCAGAACACCTGAGGAGAGAGAAAGGACAAACATGAGATATGTTGGTTTTCAGTTAATCACGTGCCATGATATATTGTATTGTTTGTCTCAAAAATGGGATCACAATTTACAAAATTGCCACTAGAAATGAGAAGTTCAAGCTCCCATAGATTTTCATCCATAGTGTGTTATTTATACTTCCTGTACCTCACTTTTCAAACTGAAAGCTACATCCATTTTTTATTTAATCTGGGGTTACAGCATACACACATGATCACGTGTGTTATGTATGTTTGTATCTAAGATAGCTTGAGTGTGTATAATGTGAATACAACATCACAAAAAGCCCCCCCCCCCCCCCAGTAATTCAAAGGCATAAATAATAGATGTGAAAGTGTTTGGCAGTTTACACAATCAGTTTTCCAGTTTCCCACAGACAGACCCCCCACTGCTACTGTCTGGCACAGAGACTGACAAACACAGAGGGAATATGATGACATAATGACACAGGGAGAGAGGGCGACTGATGTAAAACAGGACAGTCGGAGAAATGGAGGTGGAAAGTGTGAAATACAGAGACAAGGGTGAGAAATACAGTATATAAAAGTGTGGAAGGGCTAAGAGGAACTAATTAACTAACATATCCTTGTAAAGTGTTGCACACACCTACAAACTCTGCTAAATAACAACAGGCAACACAGCAACACTGACCTCAGCTGAGTTCATATACCATTATATAGTATCTTGCTGCTATCAGCTTCTAAACTTGTGGGTTACCCGATAGAGAATGTCAGAGCATCAATGATTTTTCAATGATAATGCTCAACAAGTAAGACCATTCTATCACTCCAATACGAAGGACTAATAATTAGATGTATAATTAGTTTAAATGGTGTGTTTTTCTCTCGTTTGCAGTTCTAAATTTGTCTAGTTAGAGTGAGATGTGGAGATACATGAAACCACTTTTCCACAACCAGACCGCACTATTTTAGTTACAGCAGTGTAATGAAACATGTCCCAGATTATGGAAACAGTCGAGTCATTACAGTGAAAATGGGAAATTACCATGGAGCCTCAGTATCACATGATACCACAAAGTATCATCAAAACCCAATCGACATGTTGGAACAATGTCTACAAATATTGCAGTAAAGATATTCGCTGCCTGCATTTGTACATGTTTACACTCATACATATGCCGCAAATTTGCACTGTTTGGCAAACATACCCAGACGAGTAAGAAAACATTTTGACATATGGATGCAGACAAAGATGAATGTTGGCCTTTCAATGCAGTGCCACTATATATGTATACGTTTAGAGTGTGAGTGGAAACTTGGAAGGGTGGAAGGAGGAAGGAAGAGGGGGGGAGAGGTGACATGTGAGCAAAGGGGATGATGAGAGGTGTAAGAAAGAGACAGTGATGAGAGAATGCTCCATGTATAAACAGGGAGTACATTAAAATTCTCCCCCACGCTCCCTTTGTTTTTTGGTGTGACTGTGATTTTGCGCCCCAGTGGTGTTATTTGTGTTATCATCATTGCTATTAGTAGCTGCCAGACACAAGGGCAAATATAAAACACTTGTCCAATCGCTCATTTCTCTCAGCTTCTTATTCAATCATAATATATACTTTCTCGGCCTCTCATCTCCAGCACTCTCTCATTCTCCTGTCTTTGCCTTTAAGACATTTGTTTTTCAACATTTCCTTCTCGTATTATTCAGCTGATGGATTTCTCGCATGTGATTAAAGTCACGTTAAGCAGCCTCTTGTTGAGTTCACTCACTCTCATCCATTATCTACTGCTTTATCCTAAGGGTATATGTATATAGGCTGCTGGTGCCAATCCCAGTTGACATACGACGAAAGGCGGGGTATACCCTGGACAGGTGACCTCAGGGCAGAACATGCAAACATGAACGTTGAGTTGTTTTCTCCATATATTTGAAAATATGATGTGAACAAAATCAGAGGTGCAGCTTAAGATAAAGTGACTCAAGCAAGCGATTCTCTCACCTTCTTATTTCTCTGCTTTAGTAGATGTGATTTTATGTCAAGACTAACTGACACTGTTAACATCATTTTTCACTGTGTATATCTTCTGATTTAAATCAGAAAGGCTAATCACACAAGGCTAAGCATTTGTCACACAGCGATATGACTTTCTAATTTTTCCCTTTTTTGCAGCCGTTAATTCAATTTAATATTCCTGCAGCGATCGGTTATCGTGGGAAATCACTTTTTTAAATCCTCGTTTCATCGTGTCGCCTTAAATTGCTTGTTGGCCACTCGTCAGATGATTCATGGTTCTGTAAATTGTTTGTTTATTCCGAGGAGGGCGACCGTTTGGCTGGGAAGCGGGGTGTTACGTTATGACAGGAAGTGAAAGAAATGAAAAGCATTCAGTGTGGGTATAAATATCTGCAAAATGTTGAGCCAGATTTATATGAATTTAATAAAAACACACCAATAGCTGCGTCACGCTATCCTGTCATGCTACAGTCCGAATCAAAACAAATTGACTATTTTTGTCACATGCTTGTATAATGATTTCTAACCGTTCTCTGGAGTAGGATGAGGAAAAGTTAATCAGAAAGTTGAAGATGTAACAGATTGTTTCTCACAGATCTGCACAAATATCATAAACAGTTATCATTTTAACTATGTTCTTCAAATGAAAATGAGAATAATGATGTCAAAATGACCATTCAGGAATCATATTGCAATCACAATTAGATGTTTCTTCAAAAGTAGTGCTGGGCGCGTTGGTGGCGTCAACGTTAACGCACGTTAACGCATGACGTGTTTCCATGACAACTGACCGGAAAAAGACGCACGTGACGTCATGTTACGCGACTCTGGATTGTTAAAATGAGTCTCTAAAGTAATGCTAAACTTTAAAAACAGAGGCACACATACGCAGTTACACAGGTACGCTGGTTATTTGTAGCGCTGCTCTTTTCGTATAATTTAACAGATCGCTCCAGTTCGACTGTAGGCGCGCTAACTGGCGCTAAAAGGAACTAATGCAGCTAACGGATTCATATCCATGAATTTAAAGTGTGCAGTGAACTCTGACAGCTTGTAACTGGCGGCGTTCTTGTCAAGAAACAGAGTTTTGCTGAAGTCCAGAGCAGTATAGGTTTCTATACTGTCAAGGAAATGATTCAGAGGGCTGGAAAAAAAAAACATTGCTATTATGTGTGCAGTCATGCGGGGATTGTCTTTTAAATGATGTATTAGAGGTGTAGCAGAAGGTCACATCTGCAGCCACATATTACTGCTCGTCCCATCACTCCCCATCGTGTTAGGTGCTGTGGCGGCAAGCCTCCTGTCAGGCTATTCTCAGAAAGCTTTTTTTACCGATTTGACCTGGACATCGCGGGAAGCTAAAAATCCACACATGCACCCATGCGTGTGCACACACGTGTAAATGCTTGGGTGTCCAAGTGGCCCTGCATGTTGGAGAGTGAAATAATACCTCCTCCTCTTTCTCCCCTCCTCTTCTGTTCGTCTCCCCGTCTCTCTCATCTTTCCGTCCTATTTTTACCTTTCTGTTTATTCCACTAATTGTTTCCTGTCCACACTTAAGCTGGATTTGAACTTAACAGGTTGTAGCAGAGGCTCCGAGCTGAGCTCTAATGTGCATTTACTAAAAATTATAACCAGTAGTAAAGGCTGAGAGCTGTGTGAGTGGTGAGCTCGGACTGTTTGTGCTGTCCTATATTTATGGAAGCAGCGGTAATCGCTTATGTTCAAGTTGAGGTACGATAATCTATCCTTGTGTGTTTTTGTGATATTGCGTAGACGTTTTTTTTTATCATCGCTCTGCATCAAAATCAACAAAACAATATCACCGCTGATGTATATATATTGATTGTGTGGCTCACTAATCTTGTTTATAGTACCCAGTCAAATGGTATTTTGTGATCCATTTACTAAAATCTCTACATCCCTACAGCGAGTCGAGGGGCAAACGCAATTACTACGTAATGAGTGCACAGCAGCTGGATAATGTACAGTGCAGCAATCTAGCGTTGTGTTGTACTATGTTAGGTTTTAATTAACTAAAGGTTTTTTATGCAACAGTAATCTGTTATCGGGAAACTTAATGGAGAAGTTGAAATCTTTGGCATGCCTGTGTGTGTGTGTGTTAAATTAAGGCTGAGGGTGCTTATGATCGGGCTGTATGTTGACAACTGTGATGTCACTCATTCAGGGGTCACATGACAGCAACTGACACACACTCACACACACGTATGGGTAATTGTCCTCTTGTGTGCAGTTGAATTTCAGAATTACAGCCATGTTGATTAAAAACTATTTGTCAAGCCAAGTAGGCCTGTCACAGAGAAGTTGAAACATTATGAGAAATGGGCTTAGGTGGGCAAACAGGGAAATACACACACACACACGTAATAGCAGTTGAGTGTTGTTTATCCCTGATTTAAGGCCAATCATAGTCAAATTATTACCTTCCATATTCATTAAAAAGAGGGAAAAGAAGGTCATGGCGAGTGCAGAGTGAGTGAGTGAGTTTATACCTGCTGCTGCTGTTGTTTGCATGAGTGTGTACAGTATGTCTGTGTAGGTGTGGTTAGTAACAAAAGCAGAGAGGCAGCCAAGCTCCCTGTATTAATTTTTAATTATTTTTTTTGTACACAGGAGAGGGAGAGAGATTGGGGCAACGCAAGAACACAAACACACACACACACCTAAGTGCATGCTCATAGCTTGACAAATAGAGCCACATACTGTGGGCGTTGACAGGCACATGGTGCAAAAATATGTACAGATATATAGTTGCACATGTTTGTATGCATGTATGTCGACATTTACTTTACATAATACATACATTTACTTTACATAATACCTCAGACATACACTGGTGTGACTGTTATGATTTATATTAGGATTTCTTTTAGAATAAATGACCAAAATGCTTGTGTAGCTTCACTGGGGTCATTTGAACAAACAAGAATGCACTTGTTGTGAGTTGATGGGTCATATGTGTTGTTTTCAGTATGTATTTTTATGCCTCATCACTATGTGTCACATGTAGTGGAAATTATTACAGCAGTGTCACAACAGCTGTCATGGCCTGACGTGTTAGCCACGTTATTAGTAGACATGTCAGACGACAGCATCCGAACCACGCCGCACCGGTTAGTGTTCATATCTGTTTTCTTTGGCAACGTGTGCAGTGCAAACGCATCTGCTCGACTCCCAGATCTCGCCTGAGGAAGTCAGCGGAGTGGAGAGCCTTAATATTCCCCTGCATTGTTATATAATCTGCGTGCAAGTTGATTACTTACAGTAACAAAGGAAAAGTTCTCAAACAGCAGTGCACTACACCTTGAGAATCAGCCATAGAATCAACAGGACACTGTTTAAAAGTCATTAAAATGGCATTAATATGCTGTGAAGGTCATAGAATATGAGACAAGTAATAAATTAGCATTTTTACTGTTGTCACAAATGCATGTTTATAACAAGTTGTTGCTGTTTTTGTAAGGAAAAGAACGCGGAACACATTGTTAATTGTATTCCATGGATGTACAGTACGGCGCTGTATAATAAGACGTTAGCTAAACTCAGATTGCTCTATTGTTACACTCGCTGAATGAGCTCTGACCTTGCTCATAATGCGTGTTAGTGAGTAACCTCCCCTGAGCCTCCACAGATACAGTAGCACAAGTGAAGTGGTGGCCAAATGTGGACCTGCTGGTCACATGACACCTGGAATTTTCAGAGACACCTTTTGGACCATACACGTCCACAAACATGTATAAAATATATCTTGAGCATTTTGCAGATTTAAAACTTTTCAAAAAAAATGTAAAGTTTGTGCCACACATGAGCATTTTAGTGCCAAATATTGGTTGCCATGTTTGAATATGTTGCATAATCTTTAATGTGCCCATGGGTGATAACGCTGGTAAATTACGGTATTAGTCATCCTAAAAACTGCACCATACAAATTATGTTTAAATATTTTTTTCAATAAACCCGTGGGTCGATATATAACAAAAACATTTACTCAATATTAAAGCCGTATATTTCAGTGTAGAACGTATTTAGCTATTTAATAAAAATAACGGAACGCTTTTCCCAAACTGATTTTCATGCAAAACATACACTCGTGTGCGAATAAACACTCACACTCACTCACATTCTCGCACTGCTCAAAGCCTTGCCCCTAAACCACAGCCCCAAAAATTGCCATGAATGCACATGTTGTGTGCTTCTAGGAAACAGGTTTCCGGGCTGAAACTGTCAAACACACAGCGGTTCGCGTCTTGTCTTTGTCTATAAATTCTGCGTTGTGTCACAAATACGTCTTTAATTCCAGTCATGAAATAAGATGGGGAAAACAGTTAGGAACAATGAAGTGTGTGTGTGTGTGCGTGATTGTGTGTGTGTGTGTGTGTGTGTGTAACTCCCACCACAAACAGACCTACCTTTTGACCAAATATCTCAGACCAGCACCAGCCTCACAGCTTTCGGCTCTCAGCCATCTCCCCCACCACCAACAAAAAAAATCCCAAAAATAGAAGAAAAATTAAAAATCTTTCACAGGAGGAAACGCAGACGAGAAGCCGTCCCCCTCACGTAAAAGAAATCCATACATTCAAGATCCTGGTCATAATAATAATGAGAGAGTAATCCTGCTTTCTCTATAGAAACAATCCCCTCCAATGATTTGTGAAAAAGGAGGGATTGTGTGTAGAGAGGGAAAAAATTGAGGTGAAGAGAGGCTTAAGAGTAGGAAAGAGAGGATAAGGTCCTTAGTGGGAGAGGGATGGAGATGGTTAATCCTTTCCTTGGGATCTATATGAATGATACGTCCAGTGCCGTCCTGCTCGCTGGCTTGTGCACTGCCGTGTGCGTTTGAGAGGCACGAGAGTGTGTGTGTGTGTGAGAGAGAGAGAGAGAGAAAGACAAATTGTGTGTGTATGAGAGAGAGAGAGAGAGAGAGAGAGAGAGAGAGACAACAGTGTAAGGTTGCTTGCATCACGCGCTAGCTCTTGTGTGTGTGTCGCTATGTTTTGTGATTCCTGCTCGGCATGCGTCGGAGCGTGTGTGTGTGTGTATGCATGTGCACTTGAGGGTTGTCTTGCATGTGTGTGTGTGTGTGTGTGTGTGTGTGTTAGTGCCTCAACCTCCCCTTCTTCTTTTCCATATGAGTGTGCAGTCGTGCATATGGCAGGAGTGTGTGTGTGTGTGTGTGTGTGTGTGTGTGTGTGTGTGTGTGTGTGTGTGTGTGTGTGTGTGTGTGTGTGTGTGTGTGTGTGTGTGTGTGTGTCTTGTCAAATATAGTAACATTAGTGTATGCCGCTCCTGTCTGCCTGCCTGCAGCTCTCCCACTGTGACAGAGAGAGGATGAGGGAGGTGGAATATAAAGAGAGTGATAATACTGAAAGAGTGAAAGCCAAGAGAGAGAGAGAGAGAGACAGAATAAGGGAGAGGAGGAGAGGGGAAAGGTGGGAGAGGAGAAAGTGGTGAGAGAGTGGGAGGAGAAAGAGAGAAGAGGTTGGTTGGAAAAAAAAGATAAAGGTAGGAGGGGAAGGAGAGGAGAAGGAGATGGAGTAGAGAAAGAGAGACGCAAGAAAGGAAGAAGCTGTAGCACTACAGGGAGGGAGAGATCATCTGATTTCAGTGAAGATGAGAATCTCCCTCTGCCTCATGGGCTTTTCTCCTCCCTCAATTTTTTTCCTTTTTTTCTCTCCTCACATCTCCCTCGCTTTCATTTTCATCCTA
This sequence comes from Microchirus variegatus, assembly GCF_963457635.1. Taxonomy (NCBI): domain Eukaryota; kingdom Metazoa; phylum Chordata; class Actinopteri; order Pleuronectiformes; family Soleidae; genus Microchirus; species Microchirus variegatus. The sequence continues at coordinate 8,250,330 of NC_139821.1, forward strand.
TTTCCTGTGACAGCGTTTGTGTGTGTGTGTGTGTACGTGTGTGTAGCATGTATATGGCTGTTTTAGCGTGCATTTTCAAAAATGCTGGTATTGTGGGGACAAATCGCCACCAAGTAAAAATATGATATTTTAGATTTGTGAAAAAGGAATAATAATAATGCTTAGGTCTCTAAGAAAATCAAGTAAACCAATAGACTATCCTCTGAGGGACTGGTGTCTGGTTTGTGCTCGTCAGAGATTGATCAATTCTCTATCATCATCACCATCAATCACTGTGAGATAGCAAAAAAAAGTTTCCTGTGGGTGAGAAGTGTGTTAGCAGACTTTATATAAGGTCACTGCTTTTGAGACAGACTGACACAGGCATACATAAGGTGTGTGTGTTGGTTGGGGTGCTGGTGGTTGGGACTGTGTGTGTGTGTGTGTGTTTGTTTGCACACAGACGTATAATTACTCGGCTGATTCCTTCTATGGACTGAATGCTTCCATAAAGGAAACTTTTCAAGAATCAACCTTCCTCTTCTGTCTAGCTGTTTTGACATGTAGACAAACTGTATTATTTATATTGCCTTGTTTTTGCTATTTACTCAGTCAAACCTAATTTTCAGCCGCAAATAAATACTTGAAAAAGAGTGGGGAACCTCCAAACTTTGGGCTGTACATGATCCATTGCAATGTATTAAAAACAACTACAAGAAAAGATAGATAGACAGGTAGACAGATACTTTATTAATAGCGAAGGAAATTCAAGGAAGCAGGATAGAAAGACAAAAGCAACCCACTGTGGAAGCCATTTGTCATCTCAAAGGACCGTCATGCTTGTCTCACATCGAATGAAACGCTGCTCATTCACATTGAATGGAGCAGTTTCAAGTGAATCCATATTGCATTGTCAGGTTCATCGCTTCACTTTGCTTGCTTTGCGCGATGGGTGAGAATCACAGGGTATCTCATGATATGATATGACACATGATATCTATAATATGGCGATACAGCGATTCTGTGATAATCACTATTCAAGACAATCATCAACGTCACAATATCTGTGTGAAGTGAAGAAAACAAAAACGTCCGTGAAAAGGTGTCTCTATTTACAAAACACACTGCATGAAGTCTATGTATTGAAAAATACAGAAAATTGAGAAAATTAATTAATCGATTATCAAAATAGTTGACAGTTAATCTTGTAATCTATTAATTGTTTCTGTAAACTCCCTATTTTTCAGCCAGGTAACTTCCGCCCAAGTTAATTAAAATATTGACATTTGCCCTGGCGTATCGATGATCGCATAGCACGAGGAAGGACGACGCTACATCACCAAATCTTTGCGTGCAGCAGAAGTTGAAGAAAAGTTCATCTTTCCAAGCGTCCACAAATCAAAATCACTCATCATATTCCACAGCCAAACTACACAGCCCAAACTGAGCTCTCAGACAAGGTTTTTCCTCCCTGTAATCAATGTTATTTTACAGATAACTGGTGAGTCCAGCATCAGAGAGCAGATTACTGATATATATAAATATAATAACTCACTAATTAACACAGTAAAGCTTTTAAATTTGCTCTGTAACTGCAGCTGAAGACCAAAAATGTAATTTGTCCGGATAAATAAGAACGCAATGGACCAAGTATACGACATGTATTATCATCCATTCATGTATAAAATACACTTAAGTGTTTCGCGTCTCATTACCAAGATCATTTTGTCTGATATTGGATTTCAGCCACTTTCATCCAGCTCTGTTGCACAGGCTTATTAAAAACAAGACTGGTCAGCTTCCCATTTCACACAAACACACCCTAAATCTGAACCCCCTGTGTTTTCCTGCTCAAATGTGGGTGCTGCGCTGGCTTCATTTCACTTGAATGTACTCTCCGACAAACCAAATTCTATTTTAGCTGCCAGGAGTAGCTGCTGCCAGTGCTGACTATATAGGACACAGTCTTGAGTGGTCGTTAGAAAATGTTTTTTTGGCTTAAACTTGCGATTGTTTTTCCTTTTTCATTTTGATGTAGAACGCATGACTGCTGCGTGTGTTTGGTGTGTGTGTGTGTGTGTGTGTGTGTTATGCAGCCTTCCAAGAATTCAGTGCCAGGACACTAAATAACAAACAGGAAGTGCCTGGACTGTTAAATATTGAATTAATTTCATTATGCAGTGGAAGATCTGACAGTTCACACAAGCAACGTCCCAAAAAAACAATATATTTTGGATAGTGTTGGGCACTAGGTTATGACGACTGACCGGAAAAAGATGCGCGTGACGTCATGTTTACGTGCCGCGACACCGGAGTCCTGCCACCATTTACCAGATAGCTCCGTTAGCTGCATTAGCTCGTTTAATTAGCTCGCGCCTACAGTGGAACTGGAGCGGTCTGTTTATTAAACAAAAAGAGCAGGGCTACAAATAACCAGCGTACCTGTGTAACGGTGTATGTGTGCCTCTGTTTTTAAAGTTAAGCGTTATTTTAGAGACTCTTTTTAACAATCCGGAGTCACGTAAACATGACGTCTCGCGTGTCTTTTTCCGGTCAGTCGTCATGGAAACGCATCATGCGTTAACGTGCGCTAACGTTGACACCGTTAACCGCCGTTAACGCGCCCAGCACTAATTTTGGAACTCATTCTCAGAAAGAACTGCGTTGGGTCTGAATAAAGCCGTTGATTTCCAGTGGAAAGAGCTGAGACAGCACGGATTCCACATCCCATTACTACACTGACAATTACATAGGTCTTAAATTTGACTTTGTTATTCATGTCTTAGCATATGAGCCGACACTTGCGTAACCTGAAAGCAATTCATGATTGAGGACAAGTACAGAAAAAGGCTTCTTGCACTCAAGCACAGGGACAATTGTCACTGCCTCTTTTTTTTGTAAAAACCTATTATGTAAATGAGTTTTTGCTCATTTTCCTTTGCACTGAGCACAGTTTTTACCTCTTATCGTGGCTAGAAGCTCAGTATTTGAGAGAAAAGGTGACTCTAGGTATTAACAAAAAGCGCAGTACAGAATGTAGATGGTGCACTTAGTTAAAGTCACTAAACAGCAGTGTACCTGTGGCTGTTCCAATCTCCTCAGGAAGCCCCTTTGAGACCGTGTCCACTGATTGAGAGGGAAGCAGTTTTTAACACCAGTTTAGAAACACAGGGTGAGCTTGATGTATTTGGTCTTCAAAGTGATTGTTCGAGCTGTTATGTGTCTAGCAAAGAGGCTTTCTGGCTTCAGGATCCATTATATGTGCCAGCACTTCCAGCCAAGGCTACTTTTATGGCCATTTCTGCTCTGTCAATGATGCAGAAAATACATGTCGTGAAAAATGATTACTGGCAGTGTTTCGGAGCAAGAAAAGTATTATTTTTTGAACTTCTAGGCTGTTGTACTCTGACCCGTCATAACTTTATAAGATGTATTCATTCCTCTACCACAGGCACACTGGTTTATTTATTATCTTGGACGCATGATTAAATCCTTGCTGGTCTTCTGCCTCTAATATTGATGATGGATGAATTTAAACCTGTTCTATTACATTCATTATAAGTTGCCGTTCGTGAACTGTGTCCCCCCCCTTTTTGCAGCCTCTCTTTCTCTCCTCCACCAGTTCAATCCATCCATCCTTTACTCTCTATCTCTTTACACTCACCTCTCTCACCCCCCCCTCCCTCACACTGTAATTTACTGTGCTATTGGGTGAGTGTCAGTGAAGATGAATTGGCTCTGGTCTTTGTATTAACATCAGGTCTGGCCCGGCACGTTTGGCACGACTACCACTAGTTCCTGCATATATTGACTACAGGGCACCATCCGTCTTTTTGCAGGCACGCACAAAGAAAAATAGTAAGCGAGAGAGATGAAATATAAATATGGTTCCACCCAACGAGTAATGTGTGTCTGTGTCCAAATTCATCAGCATCTTTCTATCATCTGTGAATCAGCCTCTTATTGACCAGACACTTTTATGGCCCTTCGGTCAATATGGGCTAATGAGGATTGCTCTATTAGAAATCAATCATATTTTAATTCTTGCCTTGAAACACATTTGTCCAGACTGAGGTTTTATTCATTATCATATCGTATTACCATCGCTTATGCCTTCACGTTCATTAAATATCCAGGATTTCTCGTGTTCGTGTTTTCCACGGCTGCTTTTAGTTTTAAAGCACAGTATTAATAGTTGCGATAAAATGAGGTCATACAAGGTTTTCTATTCGTGCCTATAGTGAAAGTGGTTATAGGTTATAACTGCTGTTCCTATTTATAGAAAAAATATGTGATTAGGGCTGAAACAATTACTCGATTAATCAATTATTAATTGATTACTAAATTAATTGTCAAGTATTTCTATAATCGATTATTCGGTTTGAGTGTTTTCTAAATTTTTCAGCACCTTAAACGTGAGTATTGTCTGGTTTGTTTGCTCCATATAACATAAGAAATCGTTAAAACTGAGTTTGACAAAGACTAATCAATATTTTTTCAACATTTTATGGTGCAAATGATTACTCGATTAATCGAGAAAATAAACGACAAATCGATTATGAAAAGCTCTATATGTGTTCTTAAGTTGCCTCTCATCACATATTTTGGCTTCTTTTTCTCCTTCGGTTGTTTAATGCTGTCTCAATTATTAGTTTCAGTTTGAACAATAGTCATTTGAGATTTTTAGTCCGTTCACACCAGTCGTTTTGGGTCAGACTAAACTGAAAAGTCAGATACCGTCGTGGCCTCACATATTCTGAATTTGGTGCATTTATACAAACACACAAGCATGACCTTGATCGTCAAATTCAAAATTGCTGGTAACCTAAAATATTTTGTCGAGCTTGTTTTTGCAAAATAAAGCTGAAAGTGAACATCTTTAAATGACCAAAAACAGGCCTGTCTGAGGTCCTGATCTGTAACAGCCCGGTCTGTTGCACTTCAGCGTGACATGCAATCTGTCACCAGCAGACTAAATGAAGTGGTACAGTCAATGGATTATGAAGTATTTTAGCTGCACACACTCTTTCGCACTCACACCCACGCACACGCACATACACACGTGTTCACATACTGTTGATCCCCGTGGAGAGAGCCTCATTAATTTGGCTGAGTTGATTTGCTCTGAAAGGCTCGAAATTCATCGCAGCCTCGACAGATGGTTTGAGAGGGATTTCCTAGAGGAGGAGACGGTGGTGAGCGGGAGGGACAGAAAACAAGAGGCTGCATGGAACAGAGCTGTGTGTAGTAGACAATCAACCAGAGAACCAAATAATACAGTGGGATATTGGAGAGCGAGAGGGAAGACGAGGCATGAAATAGATAGGGCGGATAGTTGATTTAGGTAGATTTATTCTACCATTAATCAGTTTTAAGTGCAATAAAGAAACAGTGTCTTTCTCCTCAGTAAAATAGCATTCCTGCGTATGCTTCTTAATCTTCTTATAGCTGCAGTAATCAAGCTTTTCATATTAAAGAGGGGGAGGCTAACGTGTGTATGCGTGTACAGCTAACAGCAGGAGTCTGCTCTGTATTTCCTTCCTTCAATGTTAAAGGGACAAAGACATCTCTAAAATCCCAAGTGTAGGAGCAGGTGCAGTTAGCCGCGAGTGCTAAACGGATAAATCACACCTTAAAAAAAACAAACCCTGAACAGAACAGAAGTCTTTACTCAATCATTCTTTTTTACTTCAAAGTTTTTTTCCGCATGTTCTCAGCGCCACTACTTTAATGGGTGAAGAGGAGAAACTTTGCATTTGCTTTACACGCACTTTAATTAACGCCGTAATAAAACTGTTCCAGAATAAGCTGAGCAGTTTGTTCATTCTCTTTCTCACACACACATATAGAGGAACATGTATCGCCCTGTCTCTCCACTATGAATGATTTAGTAAGCGTAGTACCTCTGTGAAACTAGGTTAACCTGAGTTAGGCTCTCCCCCCAATGTCAACAGCTATTATTTCTAGTTTAAAGAAGCAGCAGTCCACCTCTTATGTAATCGTTACAATAATTTCATGGACTGACACGATCGAACGGAGTCTTTTGAGCGTTCCACCAACATGTGTACAATTTGGAGCTATAGTTACGTGCCACCACTTCCACTCTTCCACGTGGAAAACGCCATGTGACCTCTTGTCTGTTCACAAAGTTTGATAAAAAAACCGAGAGGCACTTCTTCCAGATCCAGAGCATGAGAGTGAGAGATTATGGTGAAACAGAGGAGGAGGATGAGGGAGGGAGGTTGAGTCATCATCATTTCTTTTCGTCCAATCCCAGCTCTCTGCCTGTTGCTTTGGTAACGTGATGTCAGTGTAGCCTCTGGCAAGTCCTCTGAGGTAAGCAGGCTTCAGCACAGAGGTGTGTGTGTGTGTCTATGTGTGTGTGTGTTGCCTGTCGTGTGCTCTTTGCACCTCTTTCCCCGAAAGTTTGCCACCGAACGTATAGCTCGGCTTTGGAAACTTTAGGGGTCAGAGGTCATGTTTTAGTTGTTTGTAACATGAGTTCAGATGAGCAGAACGTGCGTCAGTTCATGTCTGTGTTTTTGTGTGTGTGTTTGTGTGTTTTGTGAGCGTGTGTCTGTTTCAAAAACAGCTAAGTTTTAAATGCCTGTCTATGTAAACATTTATTTTTGCCCTGATTGCTTCGTGTGTGTGATGTTTGAGTGCATACTCAGACGTCATGGATTTCTACTTTTTTTTTCTTGGAGGAGTCGAACATAACTCATTTTACTTTCTGGAGCTGTGTTTGTTGCCTGGCAACTTCAAGTTATTGAAAACTCATGCCACGGGTTCTGCTGAGGTTTTGTTGAACATAGCCCTGCTGCTTTTGGGAAACACAAAGCAATAATTTTGTTATTTGAGTTTAAAGGTCACCCACATGTGTGTCTGTGTGTGTGTGTGGCGAGCAAGTTTTACTTTTGTCAGGTTTTTTTTTTTTTTTTCTTTTTTTTAATATGTGGGAAGATGCAAGATATTAGTCAGACGAAGGAGGCTCTTATCCAGAGAAAATATTTAGTGACTATGCTTCTTACATATATTATATGAGAACAAAAACCTATATTACACTTACAAATGAGGGTTCCAAAAGTGTTCTTCTTCAAGGGCTGAGGTTCTACCTGGAACCATTTGCTTCTGAAAAACCCTTTTTCAAGGGTTCTTGGTAACACTAATGGTTCCAGTAAGAACCATTTTGATCCAGAGAATCCTTTAAAACCCCTTTTCTGAATAAAGGGTTTTAAAAGGGTTCTTGGTGGAACCTTTATAAAAAGGTTCTACCTGGAGCCAAAAAGGGTTCTCCTATGAGGACAAGCCGAATAAACTTATATGGTTCTACTTAGCAGAGTGTAGAAATAGATATTTTTTTTACCCACATCAGTGCATACAATTCTGTATGATATTTTATGTTCCAGGACAATTTCAAAATAAACTCACAGTTAGATGTAGAATCAGTTTGAGTAAAAAACCTAAAAACATCACTACACTCATTCAAAGGTTCTTACTGGAACCATTAGGGTTACCAAGAACCCTTGAACTGGAGAAATAAATAATGATTTATTTGCAAATTACATTTAACACTTGGCAAACATTGTTTTATAATAGTATCCTATTGAATACTAGTGACAAATACTCTAATTGATCTTGCCATTAACTTTCAAGGGCTTCTTCTCTTCTCTAGAGCTGAAACGATAAATCGATTATTAATGGATTACGAAAATAATTAGTCAACTATTTTAATAATAGATTCATCGGTTTGAAGTTTTTTCATGATTAAAACAAGATTTCTGATTGTTTTAGCTTCTTAAATGTGAATATTTTCTTCGTTTCTTTGCTCCACATAACTAAGAAATCATTAAAACTGAATAATTTTGGTCGATTAATCGAGGAAATAATGGACAGCTTAATCGATTACGAAAATAATCGTTAGTTGCAGCTCTTCTCTTCTCTTTACGATTAGATTAGAATGAATGAGAGTTGTCGTTTTTTCACTCCCATAATGAAGATAATGTGGTTTTTTAAAAAAAAGGAGTAGCGCTCTGATAAAGTTGGCAGTTGTTTTGATCAAAACTGTAATTATACGTCTGTGTCGGTTTGTGAGTGAGACAGAGAGAAAGTTTTTTTCTTGAGTGAGAAAACTCTAACCCCGTGTGTGTGCGTGTCTGCGCTGCTACGATTGTGTCTTTGTTAGCCTTGTTGTGTATGTTTGTGGGAGTTCACACTGACAGTGTGTATAAAAGAAAGAGCTACAAAAGAGACACACACACACAGAGACATAATTAGACTTTGACATTTGCTCAGATAAACAGTAATCATGTTGTCCACAATCGCTTCAAGTCGAACATCACACAACTTCCAGGCCTCAACTTTTGGTGAATCTGTTGCTTTTTGTATTATCAAAACACACAAGACAGTGGAAAAAGCAGCCAGTGATTCTCTCCTCTAAATGGAGACATTTAAAGGTCTAACATCAAAAGCCTGGGGAGATCCAGTGCAATGCAGATATATTTGGTTTCAAGGGCAAGAAAACTCCTCTGCAATCACCTCGTTTCTGCGTTACTTGCTCTTTTAAAACGTGACCCAGGCTCTTTTTCGCTTCAACAGTTCGTTAAAACTTCATCTGACAGCAATAATCTCAACAAAGCTCAACTTTTCTTTGCCCTCGACACTTCCCTCTCGTCCACACACACACACACACACACAGACACACACACACACACAACTGAGAAAGAATGAGTAACACACACCCCCGTGCAAAGCTCACGCACCACCATTTGATCTCACTTCCTCCATTATTAATAGCCGCACTTGGTAAAGAATGAAAAGCTTTTCCAACTCATAACACATTATTAAAAATCAATTAATCTTTTATCCCGTCTGCCTTTTTTTTTTTTTTTTTGTGTCTTTGTCTCTCTCTTGTTCCCCTTCATCCCTCCATCCCTCTCAAACCACCTGGGCCACCTGATTCCATTACAACAATTAATCTGTTCCTTTCATTGCGATGACCTTTCCTCGCTGTCTGCGTGTTTGTTTCCAGCTTCCTTTGCTTTGTTTCCACCTGTTTTAGTGTGCATGTTGTGTGTTTGTGTGTGTGTGTGTGTGTGGGGGGGGGGGTATATAGACGTAAATTAATATAATGACCTCCACATTGTGTGCACTGTGTATTTTCCTTCAGACTAAAGACCAGTGAGCGTCCGCTCGCAGACAGATGTTGATTTGCGGTTCAGTGGTTTATGTAAGATCGGTCTGGACAAATGAATTCAGGGTTATGTAATATCCTGCAAAGTTATATCCGTCAACATGCATATGTATGTGTATGTGGGTGACGTGTGTCTTATATACTTAGCCTTGTCTCCAGGGTCTTTCTAAAAGAAAACCATTGGCTCTGCATCTTCTCACCAGTCATTTAACACAACAACACGGTAAACGACGTCAAACATTTATGAATGCATGTGTACGTCATTTATGGAACTACACAGTCACAGATAGGCACTGTAGTATGTTTGGGGGAAAGAATTAAAATAATACATATGTCTGGATTATTTTCAGGGAGATTTCTTTTCTGTTCTAGATTAATGATATTTCCAGTAGCTTGATGAAGAGAAACAGCTAAAAAAATACTGTCTGTTACTGATATCACTAGAAATATTAGTCCGATACAGTCATTTTAGAGCATTTATGAACATATGAAGCTGGAATCAACACATTGTGCTTAGTCATTTTTAAAGACCTGATTCTCCAACCGTGTAAGAAATATTATTGTTCTCCCAAAAAGAAGAAAGAGACTGCCCAAACATGACTCGGCTAAAATACTGGATTGAATCTGATATTTGATCCAGTGATTTTAATCTGTATCAGACTGATACCGAATCCCATCCCTAGTTGTATTTACCTCAAAAGTATTGGAAGTCCGTTTACGAGTGTTATTTGCAAATCGTGAGAACCATCTAGTGAGAACCATTTTGATCCAGAGAACCCTTTAAAAGCCCTTTCCTGAATAAAGTAAAGGTTCCACCTGGAGCCAAAAAGGGTTCTCCTATGAGGACAAGCCGAAGAACCTTATATGGTTCTACTTACAACTTTTATTTAGTGTCACAAATGTCGGGCTGTAATTATTTTGGGCCCGTCCTTTTATATTTAGTAGTGAACTTCAGTTGTAAATGTTATACATCACTGTCCCACTCGATTTAGATAAATAGGAGACTGACTTGTGATGTGCATTTATTTTGATATACGACTCTTGCTTTATTGTCTTAATAAATGTATCGTTCAATTTTGTTTTACGTAAGAAAGGGTAATCACAATTATCTCCACTGTTGAATCCTAATACTTGTAGAGGCACAATAAATCAGATTAACAGTGCAAATTGAATCAGCACACGAGTGTGTAGGTGCATACATATTTATGAACAAACATTGAGGATTTCTCTTCAAGTTCATTCCAATAAATATGTAAAAATACAGCTTTACGTTACTAGGTGACTGCTTTACCTGCTGAGCAGCAGTGAGTCATCAATCTTTGTTATGTTCTTCTATAACCACTTGTTTTGTGCGACAAAAACAAAATGCACTAATGTACATTTAGTCCTGGCAACATCTTGAGGCGACCGTGCAGTGAGCCTGCTCTCCCTTTGCTTTCCCGCACATTCGTTTTCCCCCCCTCATCATTCACAGTTCACATCTCTCCGTCTCTCATCTCTCCATCTCATTAACGCAATAACCAATTAACTACAGCTCTTGGTTGCTGGAATTTTTTTATTTATTTTTTCTCAATAATTCATTTCCTTTTGAACATGATTGACAGCTCGCGCTAATTGCAACTCAGACTGTGAATGTACAAGATACGCTGTCGCATTAGCACACACACACACAGACAGGCAAGCACACACATTCTTGTACAGCCTCCTTAGTGGGGACACACATTATAATCCAACCTGTCCTCCAAATGTATCGTAACTATGGGTCGTTTTGGCCAATCCCTGAATAGTACATCAATATTTTTCAACTCAACTAGGCACAAGTGTGAGTGAGGTTTGGGATAGGGCTAAAAAAAAAAAAACGGGGCTAGGCCGTACATTACACAAAAGAACATTAAAAAAAGTAATAGTGTGTCACATGTAAAGGTCTAATGTGAGAGTCAAACCTGTGTCAAATCACACCAAAGTATGATGCGTTAATCACTAAGCAAACTACCGATCGAACCTTATCGGAGCTACTTACCTATAGCCCCTTTTCCACCTATGGTACCAGCTCGCCTCGGCACGGTTTAGATTGGTTTTCCACTACAAAAGAGTACCTACTCAACATGGGCGGAGTCATCACTGCACGGCTGCATGAAACTGCCGTGACTTCATTTTGCACACATTACACACTGACGAGTGACGAGTGACTTGTAAAGCAGTTGTTTTCAGTGTAACTGAATCATTAAAATCAGCTAATTAAAAACTATATTGTTCAATACTTCCTCCGTGACTGGAGCAGTGGCTCCGTCTGACACAGTCACTGAACTGAAATGCAGCAGCAGGGGTTGTGATGAGGCTTGTCAGTCGCTATCAGCAGCGCTGTCGCTAAATACACCAGACTCTTTCATTAAATATTGAGATTTTAGACCATTTCCCTGGTAATTGTTGAATATTAACCCACGTTTTTAGGATTGTTGAAGTCTTTTTAACTGATTACACTTTGGCAATGTTCGGCTTGTTTCTTGTGTCGGATGTGTCTTCCTGTGACGGCACTCTGACCAATCAGTGGCTGGCAGTCCGACGACATCACACATAGTATTGCCTCAGCTTGCTTGGAACCTTGCCAGAGCAGGTACTAATAAAGTACCAGGTACTATCGCTAGTGGAAAGGCGAAAGTCGAGTCGGAGGAAACACGCCATAAGAGTCTTATTTCTGCATATGACTGATAGTTAGGTTTTGTTGGAGGACAGTCTCCTAGCCCCTCCTAGCCCCTTATCCTAACCTTAACCGTGACAACTAACCCTAACCCACACCCTTGAGAGCACCAGCCACACTGGATGAGTTGTAGAGAGAGTCTTTTTTGAAATGGAAGGTTTAAAGTTCTATTCCGGTTTCTTGGGTCATCTACATGCCGATTTGTCCCATAACCTCATCTTATACCTGTTGGTTGTGCCGTTAGCATGTGAATGGGTATGAAATATATGTGATAGAAAAAAACACTGCACATAAAACTGTGCTGTATGAATGTGTGAATGAACGAGTGAACAGCAAAACTGTAGTGTGAAGCAGCTTTTTGTGGCCAACAAGACTGGAAAAGCGCTGTATCAGTACAAACCATTAACCAAAATGTCGTCACAAAGATAGGCTTGAATTGAAGTTTGTCCTCACAGCCGACTGCAGACACACACACACAAAGATCAATGTGATGGTTTTAATTAGATTTTGCCTGTCAGCCTCCGAGAAGGAGAGAAGGCAGATTACTGCTGACCTCCATAATGGCCTTCCAACACTTTATCTGAGATTATTGTGGGGGAAGATGACTTCAAGGCCAGGTGGGGGTGTGAGTATGTGCGAAAGTCCTCAAATAGCCCTAAAAAAAAAAACCTCACATGTTGTTTGTCACAGTAGACCTAACAAAACAGTAGATTACATACAAACATTTGTTGCTGACATTTCCACAGAATCAGTTTCTGTTTCCACATTTGACACTTAACTCGAGAAAGCAGTTTCAAGACATAAACAATGTATGAATCCCCCTAACACGTGTGTGTACATGACCGATTACATCACATCTGACACAGAAACACACACATTCCACATACTGTACATGTAGACAACAACAAGAAAAAGAAAACAACAAAATAGAAACACTCAGACAGAGCATGCGCAATAAAATTAAAAATGATCACCATAAGGACAAACAGCTCACACTTTATTATTATTATCCTCAGTGTAATAGTTTAGTTGTGTATGTATTTGTCAGTGTACAAAATACATTAATCTACTCTCTTATTTCCAGTGAGTGATGTTCAGGCTGTAGCTTATTTTTAACCCTTTTATTCCCCAACTTACTGCGTAAAAACTAATGAAAAATTACATTACATTGCATTTCAGTTGTGTAAGGTTTTGAGTAACTAATTAAACATGCTGTTTGTTGAAACAGGCATAAAAAGACCTACTTTTGAAATGTACTTATTTACTTTATTTACCATAGCTTTGACCACAAATGTCCTCACAGCTCCAGGCAGTTTTTCAAATGTAGATAAAGGATTTGATGAGTACAAAATCATATTTGTACCATCAATATTTCTAATAATAAATAGCAATGAATTTATCCTAAATTCAATATCTTCAACATTGTCATCGTACCAACAACTAAAAATATTATATACACATATAAGTGATTAAAGAGACTTCATTACAGTTATTCTCCTTTCGTTTTTATTTCAGTAAATAATGTGTGTGTGTGTGTGGTTGTGTACGTGCCTGTCGTTATACAGTATGTGTACCTTTACTGTATGTGCAACGATGTGAGAAAGTAGTGTGTGTGTGTGTATTGTGAGGCTTTCCCTGAGTGGCTGTAAAAAGCAAGCTGGGAAAAAAACGCTGAATCTTTGACGCTGATATGAAGTGTCATCCCTTCCCTCGCTCTCCCTCTGTGTGTGTGCGTGTGTGTGCGTGCGTGCGTGCGTGCGTGTGTGTGTTTATGGTCTGTGTAGGTGTATACAGTATGTGTGCTCTGAGAACTTATGCAATTAAAGTATCTTTTTTTCATTCCCAGGCTGACTGAAATGCTGACGGACGTGCAAGCCCTAAGCTGATACAAGCAATTATTTTGCCACCATATATGTGTGTGTGTGTTTGTTTGTATCATATACAAACGTGTAGGATTGTGTGGAAACTGACACTAATTCTAGGCTTGGATGGATGGACACATCCACATCCACATGCGCGCATAGACACAGGAACACACACACACACTCTCTCTCTAAGAACAGTCAGTTCACACAGCAGTGCGGAGGCTCAGAAGGTCATTTACTGTAGAGGGGTTTTTTTTTCCTCCATAATTTCAGATCTGAAGGCGTAGCTGATCTGCAGAGCCGCTCGTCATCTGCTCCAGCAGCCTGAGAGAAAGATAGAAAGAGTCTCTCACCCTGGGACAGTAATCCGCTCGTTCATGTTCTTGCCTCTAACTGCTAAAAATGATAGTCCCCTCTCTTCGTTTATGGTCTGCTATTGCTTCTGCTGCCATTACTTCCGAAAGAATCACCAGCGTTTAAACTGCAGTTTGAAGTGCGTTACGGCGCGGCCGTCTTTGACAGCTGTCGTTACTCCCACTTATACTTTATTTTACTGGCCAGTGTCTCTGCCACTTCCAGTTGTCATTAGTACTACTGTGTATAAAATCTGTCTGTTTACTGGCTTTTTATATACAATCACATAATTATATTAATACATATTAGTCCAACAAGTATAAATACTTTGCTGCCATGTCATCGAAAGAACTGTGTGGAAACCCTCTGTACTACAGACAAAGATGAGAGAGTGCATAAAGAGTGCATCATAAAATGATGACAATGATAAGACTGGACAGATCATGCTGTGCAACCGCATGCCGAGCACTTTGTTTTCTTCCTGCTTCCATTCCGTTGCCATGACACTTCCAGCATGTGCTGTGTATATCTGCACTGGACGTTTGCCTTTACTAGACGGGAGGGGCACCTTGGGATTTCCGTGCCTCAGTCTCGTTCACGTTGCCCTTCTTTTACCCTTCCATGCACAACTACATCTACGTCTCTCCCCTCTGCATCCTCTATTTTTTCCTTTTTCATATATTCCTCTACCCTCGTCACGTTCTCGTGATTGATTCCACTGCCCTTCTTTATCCTTAAGTCTACCATATCCCATTCGAGCTTATTCTTTTTTTAACGATCTGGTTCATTTTGCTGAACGTAATTGACGTTTCACTTTCTCTCTCTCTTGTTCCCTTTTGTAGCCATTGGTGTCCAGATGACTCTAGAAGTGTTGGAGGCCAGATTCTGGGCCATCACGACACAGGTGAATACATACACACACTCAATGTTGTGACCCACTAACTTCATCCTGATTATTTAGACTCTCTTAGATGTAGTACTGTGAAAAATAGCGGACATTAAGCTAAGCTATCTTTTCCAAACAATGACATTTAGTTGTTGAAACCGTATGTAATTTAAAATATGACTCATGAATATCAGGCACTACTGTATAGAGAATTCATATTGTATTTTTTAATATCATTTAATGTTATATTCATTGGAAAAAAAAGTGATTTTCCTTCAAAAATAAGGCCATTTCTAAGTGACCCCAAACTTTTGAACAGTAGTGTTTAATTGTGTCTTCTCCCTAAAACATTATTATTGCACGTTCACAGTATAAATGAAATGATGAAGCTCCAGTATCTTCCTGTAACAGATAGAGACTATATTTAAGATTACCTCACTGTGACACATTATATTACTGACGACAAGGATAACCATAGGTTCTATATTTTTTTGCTTCATTATTTTAATGACTGCATTTAAACTTCAAAGAGGCTTTTTCTATGTCGCCATTACAGAGCTGCACACTCTGCCTCAAACATAATGGTGAAAAATTAATAGTTTTTCATAGATATTTTTGCTGTGCGCGCTCTGAGAATTCCAGCGGTGCTTATTTTCAGCGGCATAACCTTTATGGTTCTCCACACCTTCAAGCGAACATTAGCTTAATTTGGCGTAGCACCTTTTGCTGTAGTGGGTGATTGATAGCTTGGCCGCTCGCCTCCTTTGCGCACATGGCTGTCGATGACAGCAGTTAAAAGAGCATTAAGTCTGCTGGCTAGCCACTAAATGATGGATAGCCATGACCACGTGGCTAAATTTATGTGTGTTTGCAGAGGTGTGAATAATAGAGTGCCCCGCGTATGTATGTATCTGCTAATATGTCGGTTTGGCAGCAGCCATATGCGTATCCATCTGTGCACAAACGTGATGCTATGTCCACATTCATCAACTAAGAACTCATTAGCAGCATCTGCAATAGTTATCTCCAAGATTTATGCAGCGCACTCTCTCATTCTCATTTGCACCGTCCTCTTCCAAATCTCCTCTTCTAAATTCTCTTTGCTCTAATCGTCCTTCAGTTTTTCAGTATTTCACAGATTACATTATCATGCTCTCTTCCTGTCATTTTTTCACTTGCAGGTATCTTTATTTTTTACATATATGGGTTTTTGTTTGCTGGCACTAACAGTATGTGCTTGGCTGCATATTTGTGTGTGTGCATGAAATCCTCTGTATGGTTTATTTTAAGGCTTCAGTTCCCTTGAGGGTGAAGTAAAAAGTACCAGCGGTGAATCCTGAATGAAATACCTGTATGCAAGAGGACATTTTAAATGAGATAATGCCTCTTATCTATTGCAGATCAATGGTTGGATGGGTCAACTTTTTATGAAAATTAACTAATATTAATCATGTAAATCATTGCTAACGACATAAAAATAGTTTCAGTTTATGACCTCAGCACAAAGTCTGCAGATCTGCACTGAAGTGGGTGTTGCGTAAGTCGTATAAATCACATCTGACGTTAAAGCCACAGTATTAAGTTAGCTTGAAATAATGCATTATTAGTCTATGAATTATGAATTGGGAAGCGTAAGAATAAAATATGAGTCTCCATCTAATGGAAGTCATTCAGAATGTTAATATGACATGACTGCGCAGCACACTGTGCTCCGTCTACGTCTATAGCGTTTCAAAAATAATGCATGTGCGTGTGATGGAGTGGAAGTTAAAGGTCCCATATTATGCAAAATCAACTTTTTTATCATTTAAATCCTTATATGTGGGACTCTGGATGTCCTATCAGTCGGGAAAGTGTGAAAAAAGATGACTCACTAATGTTTTTGTGGTCCGCCTCAGTCTAAGTACATGAGATAAAACATGCGGTGTTGACTTCTGTGCTCATAGGGACATCGAAATGCGCTAAATTCCTGGAATTGTTGTTTGTGGAGCTCCGCTTTGTCCCCAAAAAAACACGAGGGTGCTGGCGAGGGCAACGGTATCTGAAAACTGGAAGTCCACAAAGTCGCTGAAAAGTTCTATTATTGGCTCCACAGTGCAGCTCAGAGTCCTACACAAACTTCCAGCCTCAGAGGATTTACGTGTCCAGTGGATACAGTTTATACATGACGGCAATGTGCCGGCTAGAGCCTGCAAATTATTACTTTTCCAAATGATAACTGCTGTTAGCTCCCAGTAGCCTCTGTGGCTGATGTAATTTCCTTTTTTTTTAGGTGTTATCAGGGCCACGCATGAAGAAACATATAGTTTTAGCCATTGCGAGATTAATCTCGATTCAAAAACTGGAGAATACAGTTGGAATATCATGTTCGAGTTTAATCTTGGCACGTAAAAGTTGGAATATCTTGCCTATTAGGACATGCACTGGGTGTCCAGGTTTACAACTTGAGTTCTCCATGGTCGGTAACGTCACTAAAGAGAGAGACTTTACGTTATTCATATTTTACCACTTCCAGTCAAGAAAAGAATCTCATATTCACATTCCAACCACGTCTGAGACTGACTGTCCGGAGATTCAGTGGCCGCTTCTGTGCAGACGAAATGTCGAGATTAAACTCGACATTAATCGTCATGGCAGAAAATATAATACTAATACTCTCCACCAGACTTTCATTCAGCTTAGAAAAATCTGCTGAAACCAGTAGGTTCGTGTGTCTTTTCAAAATCAAGGTTTAAAGCCATGTAGTGTGTCCCCAGCTTTACTGTGGGATCATCACCTGCAGAGAGGAAACTGTTCTATTGAGTTTCTGGGTATGGGCGATAATTAATGCCCTTGCCTTCACCTTGAACTCCTCCCGGAGCTTCCTCCAGACAAGACACATTTACAGACACAAGGTCTGAGGCAACAGCTTTATGTGCTGCCTTCGATTTAGAAGTCACTAGAGGAATGCAACCTGTTTCAGAGACTGAGGAGAATTGTTGCACAAAGAAGAGAGGATATTCCTGTACGTGGAATATTGTGTATACTAGAAAACAAAAGCCTTTTTTAGTTTAGATTTGTATTCATCGGATGTATCTCAGTCCATCTTTTGATTTACAAGGTTAAAATGTTCCATGTGTGTACAGACATTATAATGGTAACACTTTAGATTTAGATTAGAACACGTATTCACCATTAAGTAGGTGCTCTCTAACATGCATATAAGTAGCATACTAGCCCTTTATTAGTAAATATTAAGCTCATATTAATACCCTTAACACCAGGAAAAATCTTAATTCAGGTCGTAATAGAGGTAGAATAAAGTTATGTAGAATAAGGAGTTAATCATAACGTTCTTACTTTTAATGTTAGTAATGTGCTATAATAATGTTTTTAAGTAAAAGTGTTGTGCAAATTTGCTGTTTTCACTGATATAATAGAGCTGAACGATATGAGCAACAACATTATCACCATACAAATCAATCAATATCGATAATTAAAGGTTGAGTTTTGCTCCTGAGTGGAACTGAGTTAATTGTTGAATTTAAAGTTCTTTATGGCCAGAAAACAACCCACAATCACTCATCAGTTTTTTTTCACAATTCATAAACATTATATTGATATATACACTCTTAGAAATAAGGGTTCCAAAGGGGTCCATCTACAAGGGCTGAGGTTCTACCTGGAACCATTTGCTTCTGAAAAACCTGAAAAAATCCTGAATAAAGGGTTTTAAAAGGGTTCTTGGTGGTTCCAGGAACCCTGGAGCCAAAAAGGGTTCGCTTATGAGGACAAGCTGAAGAACCTGACATGGTTCTACTTAGCACTGAACCTTTGTTATATTGTTATTGAGAAAAATGATATATGGATTTACAGTATAAATACGGAATTATTGCTTCGTCTTAGAATAAAATGGTAATCGATGAACCAACACTGTGAAATGTCGGATTGATTTAAACTAGTTTGACTGTACATAATTGACACAGACAGATACAGCCTATATATATAAATATATATAATTTCCATCAAATTTCTTCCCTCATCAAACATCGTCATTTGCCCCTTGTGTCATTTCTGCCAGAGCTCTCACTGAATCGTACTTTATTTCTGGCGGCAGAGAGAGAGAGAGAGAGAGAGAGAGAGAGAGAGAGAGAGAGAGAGAGAGAGAGAGAGAGAGAGAGAGAGAGAGAGAGAGAGAGAGAGAGAGAGAGAGAGAGAGAGACGTGCAACTTAATAGGATTGAAGAGGATGATAGATTGTCTCGTTGGCACATCGACACGCTCTGTATCGCCTGACCATGATTTCAAAGACATATTGTCCGTAGTAACACTAATCCACAAGTAGAGGTGCTGCAGACATAACATATGACCCTGAAGTCAAAGGGGCAAAAAAAATTGACTGACATTTTTGACTCATGACCAGTCTGCTGCTGAGCGAGAGAGATGTGCACATAATGTTTTATGTTACAAAAAGCTCAGTGCAAGGGCAGCCACTCAAACATCCAGTCATAAAAATAAAGGTTTTTCATCACTTTATCAATCAAATTCTTTGACTGAGTGAATGTCTTTGTTAGCGGCGAAATATACGAGAGTAAGAGTGAGAATGAAGACGTCTAGACCGTGCATCAACTTACACATCATTAACTGAAGTAATGCTCTTGTTTTTGTTTCAGCCAAACGACACAGATGTGAGTATGAATAATGCTTCCTATTTTCACTCTTCAAAAGCATCACTCTGAACCAAATTTAACATTTTTTTCGCACCTGCCGAGCTCAGTGAAGTCATCTTCACACCCGAGTTAAAAAGCTTACACGCTCGCATCCGCAAACTCGCAAGAAATTGGAGGATGTGCAAACACTTGAGGGCCTCATCTCAGGTAGACGAGCTTTATCGCACGCTAATTAATGCTTTTCCTCACCAGCACACAGTTTTTTTTTCTTCCTGACGTCTTCACACCTCCACAGACAGAGCTTGTGTTCAGATATTCTCGCCTTACACAAACATGGCCTCCTCTGCAGACACATCACATCATAAATCCTCTCACTCGCACAATCGCTTTCACCTCTGTTATTTTAACTGGATTGGTGCTGGTGAAACACTGTCGCTGACACTTCCCTGCCTTCTCTCTCTTCCCTGTGTTTGCCCTCCAGTGCTCCGACGTCGAAGGGATTTGTCCTCTTCGCTGTGGCAGCGTTGTGAGTAAAAAGCAAGCAAGCGTGAATTTATGATGTAACTGTAACATGTGGGTACTCAAGCCCAGACAGAAACAGAGTGTATTATCTAACTATGTAATATTGATATTAATTATTGTCGTTTTTATCTCTTTCCTCAACATTGTGAAGCCATATTTCTAGAAAATTACGTAGAAATGCTTTGCCTTAATACTCTGTTTCCTTGTGCGTGTGATTGACTTGGTCCGTCTCTGTCTCTGTCCTCCTCTCAGGATATTGAGTGCTATGTGATTGACAATAATGGCTTTGTCCTGATTTCTAAACAACGGAACGACGTGAGTTCACACACAAACACACACACGATCGTATACACGTCAGTATTAATCACCTCAACACCAACGAGACACAAAGTTTGAATATGAATCCTAACTCGCGTGAACAGCAGAAAAAGGTGGACATGGAAACATGTGATTAAGGAATAGTTTGTTATTTTTTAAGAATTAAACACAGTCACGGTCTCGTTAGATTGGCCTCCACTTGTTGCCTGGCAACCTCACAAGAAAGACACCACTAAATTACTGTGTGTGTGTAGTTTTTAGTTAATTTGTTTTTGGGGGAAAAAAACAACAAAAAAACCCGAGATGTAATTTGTTAATAATAATAAGTTACACTGCAGAGATGTTTTGTCAGGACGGTTGTCGCGGCACCACCTCTACAGACTCTGTGTCATAACATACATGACTCACACACACACACAGTAGCAACAGGGATGAATAATTAATCATACAGTTCACACTGGGGTGAAAGTTGCAGGGATGAGCGCTAATGAGGGGGCAGTTTATTTTGACAGGAATTGAATTGATTCATCAGTTAATTTCACACAGTGCCCGTCTGGCTCCTCTCCCCCCCCCCCCCCCCCCCCCCTCCAATAGGCGGGGAGGTTCTTTGGAGAAATCGATGGATCGGTGATGACCACACTGATCAGAATGGGCATGTTCAAAAGGTAAAAACCTGTCATCCCATATGTGGAATTACTTAACTCCTGAAAGAGATTAAATCTCTGTAACTGTTGCATTTAATCCATTACTTCATGCTTATAGCACTATAATCGACTTCACCTGGAGGTCAGCTTGTAAATCTTTCCTCTCGTGTTTTTGGCTCTTAATAGATCTCAGCCTTACATTAGTATGCATGAAACCCATGGCCTGGAGGGTGTTCTTTACCGACATGAGACTTACGAGCTTTGATTTTATGTCATAGTCTCTGCTTTGTGTTGTTCTCCCTGTCGAGTGAGAGCCGTTAATTCACCCATCTTGGTGTTTGTGGTGTAAAAAGAAAAACCCTCTGAGTATCTTTGCCTGCTCTAGATTTCTTCCCCCTCTTACTTTTTGCCCCATCTTTTATGTTTGAAGTCATGAGTGACGGGCTATTTTTACCACTACTAAAAGATTTGTTTCACGCTTCATTTGACACAGGATATTACATAAGGGGTTTTTGAGCATGCGTGAACTTCAGTTACTGTGCATCTAAACAATTGTGCACATATATTGTATATGTTCTTGTGTTTGTGCCTGCAGGGTGCAAATATATCAATTTAGCATGGAAATGATTTGTTTATCGTTATGAATCAGGGTTTTTATTTCAAAGGTCTAGTGGACGGGGTCAAGGAACCGATATAAATAAGTAAAATAGATTTAATGAAATAGATGTGTGTGTAGGTTGTGTGGTCCAAATGTCAAGCAAAACTACCTTTGTGAGGACATTTTGACTTTGTAGGGATATTTTTGGCTGGTCCACACAAGTTTTATGATCGTTAAGACCTGGTTTTTAGGTTAGAGTTATAGATAGATAGATAGATAGATAGATAGATAGATAGATAGATAGATAGATAGATAGATAGATAGATAGATAGATAGATAGATAGATAGATAGATAGATAGATAGATAGATAGATAGATAGATAGATAGATAGATAGATAGATAGATAGATAGATAGATAGATAGATAGATAGATAGATAGATACGTTATTGAAGCGAGGGAATGCATGTCTATGAGTGTCCACACAGACAATGCAAAACCAGCGTGTGTGTGTGTTTCCTCAGGGTTTCCTTGTTCGACTACCAGGCCATGTGTAAGATGAACCCACACTCAGTCAGCAGCGCCCGTCCACTCCTCAGTGTATGTACAGTAAACTCAGTCTGTGCATGATATCAATACCATCATGATCCAGTCGACTCTGCAGGAACTATAATCTATACTTCTCTCTCTCTTCAGCCATTCTACGGTTTGGCTTCAGCCCTCAAGTGGTTCCTCTCCAACTTCCTACTGTAAGTGTTGCTAGGGGCAACGACTGGAGACGGCTGCCCCAAATTGAAACATTTAGTACAGTGGATTAAAGTTTAATCTTTAAAAGTAGTAAATGTAGTTTCTGTTGTTGGGAAACAGGGAAACACACAAAAAGGTTGTACTGATTTTTTGATAGCTACATGCCGTTAGAGAAGGAGATCTTTTCAAGTTATCATACAGCCGTTATTTTACAAAATGACTATTAACGTACAGTGAGTAATCAAAATCTAAGCAGAAGTTAAAGATCTAACCAAACAGAACCGTAATGTGCCCTAACACAAACAGATAAGATATTTAGTATTATGAGGAAACAGGAAGTTCATACAGGGGCCTCTCTATTCATGTAGAAGAACAGCTTCAGCTTTTGCTGTTGTGACTTGCCGAGGCTGAAGTCAGGTGGTGCATCTTCAAACAGCATCTCCATTAAAAAACAACAGGGTAGTTATCTAGTTAAGACAAAGCTTCCAATTACTGCTGTATAACTTAGGGACCCATTTTAATATTCCCATGGTACAACTTTGGGTTCTGGCCCAGTTTGTGAAAGCTGCCTGCAATTTGCTTTGGTCTATAATGAAGGCTGCCTAATTGACTCCCTCTCTTTGTCCACTCTCCTCTCTTCTCTCTCTCTTCCTCACAAGGTTTCTTCTGGAGTTTAATATCTGTGGCTTCTGGCACACAGAGCATTTTGCTGATGGTGAGCTCACAGGGAGACAAAAAAAAAAACAATAACGTACATCACCATGCATCCTAATTACAAATGTGTGGGAAATCATGTATAATTCATCAATCATCTTAAGCTTCAGAGCAAATCACTGCAACATTAGTTTATATACTGTCATATAGATACTATCTATCTATCTATATACACATACATGGCAACACTGTATATATCTGCGTGACTTCTCACCATCAACATTTCAATTCCTAAAAAACATTTCATCTTCATCATCGTTACGTTAATGACAAACAGAACTGTTTGCACCATTCCATTAAAGACAGACTTCATTGAATTCAGACTTTACTAAGTAACTGTAAAATGAAAATAGGATGAAAACAAAGCGCAAATTCATAATAATGCAGTATCTCAACAGGTACATACGGTAAATATAAATAACCATGGGCCGTATTTGAAAGATCTATTGTACATAATCTAAAGCAGAGGTGTCAAACAGACTATAATATGCTTAATAAATGTCCTGGCAATATTTTTTATTATCGTGATAATAAGATATTTGATTGAAACATTAAATCACACATTTATACAAGCTTGTTTGGTGTTTTAATAACAGTTGTCAACGTTATTATTGCCTTCATTTTAGATTTATTTCTCTGTTTTTGATATGAAATAGATTTATTTTGCACCGTTATAATATATTTTTACTGTGATGTATACATCATTCCATACCTTTACTTTGAAATTTCTGTTCAGTTCAGTTTTTTCCTACTTCTTTCTCACTAGCCCGGCCCCCTCTAGACCAAACTAGACGCTCACTGGCCACAGGGGCTTTTGAGTTTGACTCCCTTGATCAAAAGTGTCCAATGTCAATTTTTCTACCTACAAAACATAGGCTCTGGATGTAAAAATGAAAACTAGCAACAGAATTTTTTTCAGGTGTCAGATAGAGAGCCCTATAATCTCAAAATCTTTACCACTGTCTCCACAGTTGGTTCACAGCTGTTAACAAATGATGTCAGTAACTGATTGAGCATCAATCAAATTAAATTAAAAAGCAGAATTCTGGGAAAAACAGCTTGAACAGTATTAGCTCACACTGACACATATCATTTTGGCACTGCACCATCAAGGCCCTTTTCAGTAAAGAGTCTCCGAGCGTCATTATACACCACCTGTAGTCTCTGCATGCGACATTGATCATCAGTCTGCAGCCATGGTCTAATTACACCATTGTGACCAATGATCCCCTCAACTCTCATCTGCTTCTTTCTCTCCATCAATCTCCTATTCACCCAAACCCATTTCTCCGCCTGTCAATCATCTGCTCATCCTCGTCATCCTCATCGTCCCTCTCCGTTCACAGCCAAGCCGTCTTTCAGCGTGTGTGAGTATCTCGCTTTCAAGATGGGCCAGGGTTAAATAAATGTGTTTTTGCTTTTTGTATTTTGTTTGTGTGGTAAAGTCTTTGTGGAGATAAATGCACACAACAAAACAAGACTGGTCCAAAGGAAAAGAAGAAGGGGATAAAGGGAAAAAGAAAATAAAAGCAAGATAAAATCTGACATTACAGAATGCAACAACTTGGTTAAATAATAGATTTTGTCTAAACAGGTTTTAGACTACCCAGTAAAGTCCAGATCCTGATGAAGATTGAGATTCCAGTGGTTTATTCCACTTCTGAAAAAGAAAAAGTCTTTCCAGCAGCATTGTGCGCTATTATTTGTTGAGTCACCACTTGAAATATCAAAGATTTCCATTAAGATGTGATCAGAGGCGAGTGTTTCGTGATTTAGTTTGAAGCCTCCTTCAAACTAAATCAACTTTGCTATGTCCAATTTCCAATGCAAGCACATTTTCCAAAACAAATGCAGAGTATAAGATTTCGCCCCAAAGCAGTTGAGGAAATCACAAGCAGACACCCGGTGCGGCTCCTCTTTCTGCTTCAAACAGATCATTTGATCTGTACTGCCGACGACACCTTAATGATCATTGTCAGTCACACTGTCAAACACACACACATTCAACATTGTCTTTGTCTTTCTATGTTAGCCTCAGCTCATAAGAAGAAGGGGGACATCTTGCAGCCGTGTGACACCGAGTACCCCAGCTTCGTTTATGAGCCGTCAGTCAAAGAGACCAACAGCATTATTAAGTGTGGACGATGCCAGAAGTAAGCGCACACACACACACACAAACAATCACACACACGAGCCATATTAAATTGTCCCTGGATTATTCCATTTGCTACAGCTTTGCTCGGCTCTGCACACTGAGAAAAGTGTCTGTTTAATCAAGGGTATGAAGAGGATGGAATCAGAATTAGATCATGCTGCACGAGGTTATAGAAAGACTGAGAAGCATATGGAGGGTGAGAGACAATATTGAGGGATGTAAGAGTGAGGCAAACAGAGGGTGAGAGGTTTGTGTTGATGTCTGGAGAGGCAGAAACGTGGTGAGGAAACACTGGTTGTGTTAGTGCATCAGGTTTGTGATCATAGGTTGTGCATGAGCGCCCTCATGAGGACAGAAGAAGAGTAACACATCACAGCCACTGCTCTGTTGTTGCTATTGTACAATACAGGGAAATATATTGATGTGCTATGACAATTTCTTTGTATCTCTTGCTGTTTCAGAATGTTTGTGGTGCAACAGATACCAGAGAGTAACCTACTCATGCTGGTGGTCCAGGCGGACTGTGATTGTTCCAGACAGTACGGACCAATCACCATGGAGCCCAAGGAAGTCAAATATATCCTTATGTATTCATTTTTTAAGGTGTTTGCTGCTTTCCTTTAGCTAATAGCTAATAAATCAAGTTAGTATTGTATGCCAAAGTCATATTCACTTTACTTTCACTGAATGTATGTACCTGTGAAAAAAAAAAGTATTGTATTGGTATTTGAATTACAATGCATGCGACACCTCTGCTGCTGCTGCTGCTCTTGTTGCTCCTTAACCCCCCGTTGTACATAATGCATCAGTAAAGTGTGACAGAATGAGGTCGCAGAAGATTCGCAGGCGACCTGAGTCCTGCCACGCCTACCACCCACAGGTCAGCTCCTCATTGGCCCACTCATTCTGTACATCATGTTTGTGAAAAATGATGTGAACCATGTAGAAAAACTCAAAGTGATTTTTTGTTGTTGTTGTTGCAGGAGAATGCCTATGACTGTGGACGGGCGTCTTTCGTATCTCTCTCAGTCTCGCTCTTCTTTATCTGTCTTTCCTTCTCAGCAATTGTCTCTTGATGATGGACAAACGTCATCCGTTGGAGACTTTAATAACTCAAGAAATGTGTTTGGACCCTTGACACCTCAAGTGCATCTTTTAAATATGTACCCAATTCTGGACAAGTTGCTCTCGGCGGCCACACATCTCGTCTGGTCTCTGCTCCCAGTGTGACGTGTGAGGTAGTGGATGAGAATTTGGAGCTCATTCCTGGAAAACCCTTTTTATCTGAAACAATCGAAAAACTGGAAAGCTAGCGAGTGGATGGGCTTTTTTTCCATGAGTTACTTTATCATGTGTCACTTTGCATCTAAAAAGGAAATGGACTAAAGAGATGCAGGTGGTGGTGAATATGATGGAGTCACAGCAGCATAATAAAGTCCCAGGGGATAAACGCGTCTCTCGTTTCCCACGTCACACTGACTTGTGTGATGCAGATACATATTATATATGCAGCTGTAAGCATGCACACCTCCAGGCGACTCACATCCATCATTTATCACCCGCACTGCTTTATTTACTGAATTCATTTTTGTAAATAAAAATGTGTAATAGATGCAGAGACAAGGGCTACAGATGAGGAGAAACAATGTTGTGTGGCTAATGGGAACCACAAGGTTTATATCTCAGTGCCTAGAAACTGGTCACATTGTGGGAAAAAAACGGGATTAGGTAAGTAGGTAGGTACCTTGGGGAATCACTCATCTTCTTCTGCTTTATCCTCCACGTGCGAGTCGCCAATCCAAGTTGACATAGGGCGAATGGTGAGGTAAACAGGGGTCAGAGAGACAAATAACCATTCACTCTCCCATTAACACCTACACTCGATTTAGATTGTCCAATTCGCCTAATCCTGATGTTTTTAGACCGTGGGAGGAAACTGGAGAACCTGGAGAAAACCTACACACAGAGAGAACTCCACGCAGAAAGGTCGCTACCACGACACCATGACAACAACAATATTAGTTTCTTGTAATAAAATATGTCTGTCTGCCTTTCTGTCTTCATCGCCTGTGTCTTTTTCTGTGTTAAATGTGTGCACACTGTTTGCAAACCTGTACTCTTACAAGTAAGTGTGTCAGTCTGCAATCAGCATGGACAACATATGAGTGGAATTAAATTCAAATTGCTTCTGTTGTTTTTTTATGTGTATGTGTGGTGGGGAGTGTTTAAACAGTTGCACATATACAGTATGGTGTCAACCTGCATGTGTTCAATATGAAGGATTATCATTAAATTATTACGTTTTCAGGAGTAAAACAACTGCATCTGCTACTTACGCTCCCATTAATAACAATAATATTAATAAAGAAATATTTTATATTGTCAAAATAGAAAAGCAAAGGTCGAATTCACTCTTAAAAGGAACAATTGTATGTGTTTGATTTTTGAAAATGTTGATATTTGAAATGCACAGGGTATTTTTGTACACATCTGTCTGTGTCTTTTGTTTCATATTATTGTATTTTGGACTGTTAGTGTCCCTGTAGCTTTTTCTGTAATATTTTGTCATCATCTTACAATGCATGTCTTTGAGTTGAACTCATTTTGTCCACTAAATTGCCTCAGTAGACTCAAAAACATATTGTGTGAGTGCAGGGATTCTGGAATTATGACAACAGCTCTTTTGTTTTATTTATTTTTTGTGTGTAATTCCATAATACACTCTCCTGTGGTTGATATGTCCACACTGTGTGATGATTGACTGAAGCCATGTTTTGAACAGAATAAATGAAATATCCCAGTTTGTTTGTATTTTTGTAAAACAAGAAGAGACTTTATGTTATGATCATAAATCAAAGAAAGGTGAGTTATTTGTTTTGGGGTGCTTGGATACTTTAATACATATTTAATCCTGTAAATACCAAATAAAGTAAAACTTTTGTATTTATATCTAAATTATATATATATATACACATATGTATTGTATGTACAGTTTTACAAAAAAAGGATGAACAAAAAGTTAAGTACATTATTTCTTGATTAAGATGTCAAATAGTATAGTTATATTTTATATAGTTTATAGTTATGTTTTAGTGGTTGAATGTTATGCTTGATTAATTAATGACCTAACGAGCCGGCTCAGGATTGGGAATAAAACTATTAGTAATACATTTATCAAGCACTATATAATACTATATTATAATAATAATGTTTCAATAATAATATATTTTAATAACTAAATTTAAATTGCGTTTTCCACATGTAATACATCCAATGTCCATCAGGGGGCCGCGACTGGCCTCTCCAAATGAATGGAGTTGACCAGCAGAGGGCGCTCGGTGTCCCCCTCTGGCTCATTGTTTGTGCTCGCTCCACACCGCCGAGCGGAGAGAGACGGTGGGTCAGAGGAAAATGGCGGACGGTGTGGATCACATCGATATCTACGCCGACGTAGAGGAGGAATTCAACCAGGTAATGGCGCATCCCCAACACGTTTTGTCAATGTTGTTAGTTTCTGTACGTCCGTGTAACACATTCACTTCAATTTCATGTTCGAAGAATGTCGCGCACGGTGGCCCAAACAAACGCATACAGGCCCCGTTCTCATCCATGATGCAAACCCGCAGCGTCAGCTATCACTGAACGGCTAAAATCTCGAATTTCTGCAGTTGTCTGTATTTAGAGCGTCGCGCGATATTTTGTAGTTGTGGATGCATCTCGTGCTTAAATCGTCAACACCTGCGCGTATGTGCTAAAATAGCCGCCATTGTTCCTACGTCTTCCTCAGCGTCAGGCCTCAGCATGGCCGCCCGTGGTGGCGGGCGACAAACAAACACATATTGCTAGTTAGCTAAGAGTTAGCCACTTAGCTGCGTCTCCGTTTATAATTTATTTTTCTAAATTCTCGTAACTCCAAATCACACGGACGCATCTTGAGGGTGAAATGTACTTAATTACATGTTAGTATGATAATCCTTCGTTGATATGGATCGTTTTTTATCCCGTATGTGTGTGAGTTGTTAGCAAGTAGTAGTTGTCTGCTCGTTCGCGAGCTGCTGTTTTTATTTTTATACACGCCCCTTCACTAAGTTCACATCTGTTATACCTAGGCTGCTAATTGTTTGATGAATGGCGATACAAACTCACGCTGAAACACAAATTAATATTGAAAAACCGTGTTATTAGCATGTTACTAGCCCGTGAAGACGACACTATTAACTGAGATAACGGGGTCACTGGTTAAAAAGTACAATCAATATTGCTAAATGGATTTTATTTACTTTTATATCCACTCAATGCACTGTATGTTTCGGGATTTCCCCGTTTAAATATTCCTGATGTGGACACTAAGTATTTTGTGAAAAATGCAATTTAGCTGTGAATGGGTATAGTAGCAATGGTTATTTGCTCCAAACCTACAACCTTTATTGGATTTTTTTTAGCATAACACACAAACCATGGGGTGTAAAGAGAATCATTGTCGTTAGTCTGAATAAAGTCAAACTCGCTAAAATATGAACAATTTTGTTTTTTGGTTGTTATATCATAGAGGTACGAAATGTATGGATATTATGTTGGATCAACTCAAATCACATCAAAATTAGGGCTTCACTGAAGTGTTTACATAATTGACGGCATCGGTTATTAAGTGCAATGATTTATAGGAGTAGCTGCCTTCCCTCTTTTTTGTTTCTGTTAATGTTATCACGGTCAATAAGTGTTTGATCGCTTTTTCTGTCATGCCCAACAGGAAAGCGACTACCCAGTTCACGAGCAGATCGACCTTTACGATGATGTAATCTCACCATCGGCCAATAATGGCGATGCCCCAGAGGACCGTGATTACCTGGATGCGTTGCCTGCACCAGGTGGTTCAGAGGGGGGAAAGAGCGCCCCACCCAACGTGGTGTACACCTACACAGGAAAAAGGATTGCCCTTTATATAGGAAACCTCACATGGGTGGGTAAAGTTTGCATCAATTGACATGATTATCAAATGAAGCAAATCGCTATGGATTTACTAATTTTGTTGTCTTCTCTTATGTAGTGGACAACAGATGAGGACTTGACAGAAGCCATCCAAGTGATAGGAATTTCTGATGTGATAGAGATCAAGTTTTTTGAGAACAGAGCCAATGGCCAGTCAAAGGGGTGAGTTGTTTTCTTGTGTTAATTAAAAAAACAAATTGAACAATTGGTAAAATAGTTTGAGTGCAGATGTGATTGTTAATGTCCTGCATTTGTTTCTCAGGTTTGCCCTGGTGTGTGTGGGCTCAGAGGCGTCATCCAGGAAGTTAATGGATCTCCTGTCAAAGAGGGAGCTCCATGGTCAAAATCCCATCGTCACGCCGTGCAACAAACAGTCACTCAGCCAGTTTGAGATGCAGTCTCGCAAAAGTGAGTGATGACTGCACTTTTCAAGATCAACAAAATCAGTGTTTGATTATTTTTGTTAGTGCCCTCACAGCGCACATATTTCTCAAATATGATGTGCTAAAGGTGAGTATTGTCATACCTCAGGCACTCAGACGGGCCAGATGTCCGGTGAAGGGAAAGCTGGTCCCCCTGGTGCAGGCTCTCGGGGTGGTTTCCCCATGGGTAGTCGAGGCAGAGGCAGATTCCCTGGACCACCTACTCCTGGAGGAGACCGTTTCCCTGGTCCTGTTGGACCCGGAGGACCTCCACCACACTTTCCTGGTTAGTTTGGGAACACCCATATGTGCCATAATGTTTTATATAGCTTTCTTAAGTGTCTGACATGAAGCAGACTAGAACATGTGTAATTTTTGCGTATGGTTTCTTGAGATGAGATGATGCAAAATCTCTCAGCGTTAAAATAATGAAATCATCAGTGTGACAAATGCCTTGAAAGGGCACAGGCCAGGCTTTGCTTCTCTGCTCTTTTTTTGTGACTTCTTTGCATGCATCCCTCCCCATCTGGTTTGTTGTTGTTTTTTCCCCCAAATAATATATAAATAATCCCCCCTGGCTGCGAGTTTGGCTCACTGACAGTTTCCAGCACCATTCCTTGACTAGCCATTTGCTTACAGATTTTACTAGGCAAACTACCACCCTTCAACTTTAAACCTGCATTAACTGCCTTATACTTTAACTTGGAAAAACAGAATTTGCAGTCTTCTTTTTTTCACCCTTTTTTTGCATCTTTGGCCTCCATTGATCCCTCTTCTCACCTGCATTGCTCAGCGGCTAGTGCCCATGCTGTTGGGCTGTGAAAGGCCTTCAGATCATAGGCAGTCGTGTATGAAGGGAAGAGATGTGATTGGTTTTCTTTCTTCCCCTTTAGGCTCGGGGATGGCACCAGATCTGATTAGGCACCAAGATGGCCCTCTGATGGATATGAGTTTCAATCCCTTCCCGCCGGGGGGCAGGAACGGGAGCTGGCGCGGCAGAGGTGAAACACCTCAATTGATCTCATGGATTGATTTGACCGACCACTTTTTTTTATCCTAGTTTTAATGTTTATATTGGTAGAATTTGTTCCATTGAAATGTGACATTGTTCTAAATACAGCTGAGTTGATCAAAGCTATGTAAATCCACTCAAAAACTGTTGGTCTTTCATGAGGCCAGATAAAATATTTATATGTGAAACATCAGTGGAAGAGCACATCTTTAAGCAGCACACATAAGGACATGCTGCACACTACATCGTGCTTCATAATAGCCACACTGTCTTGGGCAAAATTTTGTCAGCATGCATACAGAACTTCTGTATTTGGGTCCAAATCCTCAAAGGATATGTTGTTGGCTTGAATATTGAAACGTTTTAGCACAAGTCCTTAATTTGCAGTCATATATTATAAAGTCTTTGAATGTGTGATGGTGACATTCTTACAAGGCTGTGCTGAGGAAAAAGAAACTGGCACTTGAAACAGGCCTTTCAAGGGAAAAAAAAGAAATAGCCATTTTAAAACCATTTATTTTGAGTTTATATCTGTTTTCTCTAGTTGTTCCCCATAGCCATGGCTTGCTTTTGAATCTGTCATTATCATGGATTATAAACATAAACATGGATACATAAAATAAACACCGGCTAGTGCAACATGTTAATTAGAGCATGGCTGACTAATTGGTTAGGCAGATATGTAGAAAGTCTGCTTCTGTTTGTTTGTTTTAACACTTGTTACCCCGTACCCAAAGATGATGGCAAGTGTTGTCTTTGCGGCAGCATAAATAATAATTTTCCTCGGTTTTTCTTCCTTGTGCTCTATTTTAGGTGGCATGCAGGGTCCCCCACGCCCTCCTCCTGGTCCACCTGGACCCCCTGGCCCTCCAGGACCTCCACCACCTGGACAGGGCCTCCCCCCTCCCCTCTCTGGTCCTCCAAGTCGTGGTGACAGGCCGCCTCCTCCTGTTCTATTCCCTGGACAATTTGGTCAGCCACCCATGGGACCTTTGCCTCCAGGCCCCCCTCCACCAGGTTATGGCCCTCCCCCTGGTCCGCCACCCCCTCAACAGGGTCTGCCACCTCCAGGACCGTTCCCACCACGCCCACCTGGTCCCATTGGACCCCCCATGGCCTTGGCGCCACCACCACACATGCCAGGCCCACCACCAGGTGGACCTCCACCAGCCCCACATGTCAATCCTGCTTTCTTTCCCCCACCTGGCAACAACAACAACATGCCGCCCAACGACAGCAGAGGGCCCCCAGGTCCCAACGACCCATACGGACGCCCGCCACCATATGAGAGAGGAGACTATGGTCCTGGAGGCCGGTAAGAAAAAGTGGTGGCATTATGTTGCCACGATGTTTCAGCTCGTGTTCATGTAAACTAACGTTTTTTTGGCGTTTTTAGGGAGATGGAGGCCTCACGGACACCTCTGAGCGAGGCAGAATTCGAGGAGATCATGAACAGAAACAGAGCCATCTCCTCTAGCGCCATATCCCGGGCTGTGTCTGATGCTAGTGCAGGTAACAAGCATACAAGTACAAAGATTTTAACTACCTACATTCCGCACATTGGCAGGAACACTGAAATTTGAAATCCTACAAACAGTATATTAACCTTGAATCAAACCCTATGTCTCCCCTAAAGCTGATTATGGCAGCGCCATAGAGACCTTGGTGACCGCCATCAGTCTGATTAAGCAGTCTAAAGTGTCAGCAGACGACCGCTGTAAGGTCCTCATCAGTTCCCTACAGGACTGTCTCCATGGAATTGAATCAAAAAGCTATGGCTCTGCCTCCAGGTAAGACTTGTATCTATAGTTCTTGAATGTGATATTAATGGTGTTTATCATCCTAAAAAGGCATATTGTAATGTGTCTTGTCATAACAGCTTAATTTGAGACTCTGAAGACCCTTGTTCTGCTTTTGACACCAGTAGCTCGTTTGTCTCTGCCAGGCGAGAGCGCTCCAGAGAACGCGACCACAGCCGCTCCAGAGAAAAGAGCCGACGCCACAAATCCCGCAGCCGCGACAGGCACGAGGACTACTACCGAGAACGCAGCCGGGAGAGGGACCGCCACCGCGAGAGAGACCGGGACAGAGACCGCGAAAGAGAGAGGGAGAGGGAGTACAGACACCGCTAAGCGAGGACGTAGAGGTTGGTTTAACCTTCGTTTTCTTTTCTCTTAAACCCTCTTCTTGTCTGTATCATGACCGTATTTGTCTTGGACCTCGGTCAAGCCAGACTCTTTAAGGCCTCATCCGACAATGAGAAGCTTTTTAGCAGGTAGGTGTCAGGTAAGTGCTTTTGTTTCAGTTATGATAATAACATTAATGTCTATGTTTTCTCTAAAAATGTGTCAAAACATACTTGTATTCACTTTAACTCACTGTGTTTGTAAGAATTGTGTCCATGTTGTGGTTTATTATAAACCACTGGCCAAAAAATGGAGAAAACACAGGCAGTTATTTTTTTGGCCTACAGGTCTCAAAGGCTGGTTAATTATTTAATTCAGTAGCCACTAATAAGATCTCAGTGAACCCATAACACAGCACTAACCTGATGCTGTTTTTCACTGTAAAATTGGCAAACTCGCCCCTACAAATAAACACATAAGATTACAAAGTGGGGATAATCTGAATTTGGATTTTACCACCAGCTATGACCAGTGGATCAAAAGTTAATAACTGTGGCTTTTTTATTATGTACGTTTACAACTATTTTGAATAGTGGTGCCTGATTGGCGAGTTTCAGATTCAGACACTATTTCCCATTCGTTTTGCACACTATCTTGTAGAGATTCAGCAATCTGTATGGTCTGTACATCTGATTGTATTTTTTAGAACGATTTCAATGTTCAACTTGTTCAAAGTGGATAAGTCTATACATGGTAATTGTTTGGTTTATAGTAATGTTGTATGCACTTTGCTATTCATTTGTTCTTTAATGCTGAAAATATATCAATGCTATGTTGACAAGAGAAGGTTAATTGGTTTTGTTTTGGATACAAAATAATTTGACAATGTAATGATGCCATATTTGCATGACTAATATATCTTGGCATTTTGTGCAAAGTCCAATCATTTGTAGCTTAGTGTTTCTTGCTTCTGAGCCATTGTTCCTCAAATTTATACCTTGAGGTGAAGTGAGACATATTCATGCCTGTATCAACAACATTGCTGTCCCAGTTGTGATGCAGTTAATGCACATATCGGGTTATTAAGCGAGTGAATCACTGCTTTCAAAGTCCAAGCCTTTGTACCTTAATCCAGGTCATTGTTGATAATGTAATTGTATGAGACGGTTAAATTAAAAAACCTTAATTTGATCTGTCAACTTGTCAAATATATGTAGTACATAAAAATCAAAAGAATTCTTAATCTTAAAACAACCAAATCATTGATTGTATGTTACTTTGTGTTTGTATTTTACTGAGCTGTAGTATTTTGATCTTTTTCTTTCATGTGACTTTTATTGAGATTGATGATTTACGCTTGGGCTGTAGTGCTACTTATATTTTCATATTTTGGCTTGTAGGGTAATGGATGGCTTTTTCGGATGATTTAGCTGAGTTGTAGAACATAACGTTGCGCTGCTGTCATACTATTTGAGGTTAATTAATAGTTTTAGTGAAATTGTGCTAGTGTGTTCATGGATTCTCGGTTTTAGGGTTACACACATCTTGTACAATTTGTGGGAAGATGCTTTCTTCCATTGTGTCACATGTGTGTTGACAAACATAACCTTTTGTAAAGTTTTGTAACAGCAGATGTAATATTGACATTGAAATGTTTTGTGTCGCTCTGACACGCGTCGAGACGTGTTGTTGCGTAAACCAGTCCTTGTAGAGCACAGTGTAAATCGGGTGTATTGGACCTTCAGCATCTCTGTATAGTTGTGCATCACCCCAAATAATATTTCATTCAAATGCACTTTAAATAACCTTAATTCATGGCACTTAAATGTCTTAGGTTGCGCCCATGGAGCAGAACGTATGTTCTGTGTTTGAAACGGTATTTGCAAATGAGTGTTTTCTTAAGTTCCTCTGATTCTGTGAAATATTAACTGGGGTGGTTTTGCTTGTGGAGTTGCTGAACATTGAACGTTGGCTAAACTCGTACCCAAAAAATGTGACATAGTGACTGTCTCGGTAATCTGTAATGTGATTTTGTGAGCTCAGTTAATCTCACCTCTGTTCAAGTCAAAGATGATTTTTTATCATGAGAGGCAGCTTGTGCCCACTGGGAACCTCTTGACAAAGTGTTTTTTCCTAACATTATTTGATTGGACAAATAATTTGCATATTTTCAAAGCTGCTGAGGTTTTCTAGACCTCTGCAGTTCCAATAGTAGCAGTGCAATGGGAATGTTCTCCTTTATAAACACATCTTAGATTCGATAAGAGATCCCCAGTGGGTTCAAGTTCAATATTTGGTAATGTAAAGATACCAAACTGTATTTGAATAAGTTGAGATCTAAAGGAAGTGGGCAATATTCAGTATGTAATATGATATGAAAGCCAAATTTGTTCATTGTCCGAATGACTATGTCCAAAATCTGCCGTTGCGTTCAGTCTGACATCACACAGTATGTAAATCAGGAGAGTTACTAACTTTATTCCTGATCGTAGTATGGCTTTGTTGTGTCCAGTTATGTGTTTTGATACTGTTTAATCTGTTCATGTTGTCATGGTGGAACACAGTGCTTCCACTAGGTTGAAATAACGGGATCGTGGCTCTATTGCTCGTTTTGAAAATAAGAAAACATAGACTTTGTTGATGTCCAACCAGGGCCAAACACTTTAAGTTTAAAATTAACAATGGGCCTAAGGGATAATGTGGATGAACTAAATCTGACATTGAAAGATAGCCTTAAGTCGAAGTGTAGAATAAAATATGAATATGAAGCAGAACATAATTTTTACTAACATATCAGGTCTGTAATTTTTTCTGAACAGTTATAATAGACAGTAGAATGAAAGGTGATGCTTTTACAGTGTCCTTGTGCACCTGTGACTGTTTGAAAAGGTAAGTATCAAATGTCAGGCTGTTTGAATTGCTTGGCCCTGGTTTGACTGACATTTTATCATAAGGCAAATTTAGAAAGAACTTCAGTCAGCTCCAATTCCCCCTTGTAACATATGTTCTCGTCTATGTGACAAGAAGTACCATGTAGTTTTGATGACTGTGTTGTGGAAACTTTGAATGTGGGGTTAACAGTTTTTGTCTGTAAACATGCACCATCTAGAACAAAACCTCAAAAAGTCCCAATATTCATTTGCATCTTTGAATCACGTATTCATGAAATCATATGTACTAATTTGATCTGATGCCTATGGGGGGAATTGATAGAACCAGTTCTTTAGCGTCTTTACGCTACAGAATAAAATGTATTGTTAGGGCTCCCACTATTTTTGATTTAAAATTATTACAAATGACAAATTAAACAGTAATGTCATCAGGTCGGTGGTGAATTGTTGATAGTCTTGAAGTATTTTGCTCTAATTATGAGGAAGAGATTTTAGTCTGCTGTGTTTCATAATAGACTTTACTATTGCTGCTTTTACTGTATATTGGCATTTAAATGGGGGGAGGGGGGGGGGTTAAAAAACATCACATTGATATGACAATGATTTTTATGTGGCTACCACACCACTGGGTTGTGGCAAAGTATGACCTTATGTGACTGAGTCTGATGCGTGCATTTTGTAGCTTTGTGTTTTGATCTGTTTTACTTGGTTAACTTATGACCCCCATTACACCTGGCAGTAGAATGTGTTTTCTGTGATCAGACGGCGATTAGATAGCACTTTACCACGTGTAATTGTTGCAGGTGGAGCGGAGTAGCATCATATTTACAATTCTGTTCAATCTGGTCACAATGCGTCTGCACAGGTGGGATGACAATCCTTCTTTGGGTGCATTTACACCTGTACTTACTAGTGGTCAGGCGCTATCTGATTACAATCCAATCACAGAAAATGCATTTTAATGCCAGTGGTAAAGGGGGCCAATGATGCTGCATGCACTGTTTGTTAAAATCATAGTATTTGACGAAGTTGTTGGTCAGTTGTCAACCAACTTGAGATGCTAGCATAGCTCTCTAAACCATTTTTGGACATTTATACAACAATTATTGCCTTAATTAATGTTAAAACCAGTACATTTTGTAATTCCGAAGCAAGAAAAATGGTGTTACAGCATGTAATGTAGTTTTGAATTCACTCAACACAGCTCTGGTATTATTATGTCAGACTTGTATGTCCCAAGAGTCACCTTTATGTTTCCATTGACTGTTGGAGTTTGCATGACATGTTTCTGTCTGTGCAAGGGTTGGGGGCAATACATGATCACCTGAAAATTTTAAGAGTAACAAACATTTTTTTTCTCAAATTTTTTTTTTTAATTAAAAAAATTGGAAACCTTTTTAGGTCTGTAAATTGGGGGAAAAAATAATCTCATCCCCAATGCGCCCTTTTTAAGTGAACTTGGATGAATTCTGGTATCCTGACTCAAAGTGATGATGGTGAATTGAACCCAGCCTTTGCTGTGCACTGTATATGTATGTGTAGTGTAGAGGTTTAATGGTGGGGATGGGGAGTGTTCACTGTTGGGCTGCCTCGAAACCAAACTCCACCCTTCGTTTTGACACCTTTCAGCTCACGCGGATCAAGGATGGATGGAAGGAAAAGGAGGAAACGCTTTCAGTGCACCACCACCACTACCACCTCGCCTCTCCTCTCCACCTTGCATGTCCGGACAGGATTTACAACCACCACCTCTTCCTCCACCCCTTCATCTCTCTTCTCCTCTCCTTCTCCACCCATTCTTCTCTGTCTTCATCTTGTCTGCCTGACTAAGAGCAGTGGATGGAGGACCCAGACTTGTGTAAGGCTATGTTATCCAAACACCTATACTCATGGTAACTAAAGATGAAAGAAAAAAACAAACCTTTCCAAATGGCTCTTTTGTTTTTACGATGTTTTATTTGACATGAAGATGAGTATGTGTGATGCTTTTTTTTGCAAATAAATGATAAAATGCCCCCGCACGACTCCCAAATAGAAAACGCAAACATTACATCCTATATTTTTTTTTATTTTCCTTGGCTCGCTGTACTGTGTACATTCGGTTTAAAGATAAGTTTTTATAGGGTACGTGTTTGATGTTTTCTCCCACCCTTCTCTCATTCTCATTTATTCTTTCCATGCTTAGTATGTTTGTAAATGTCTCTGCTTTTGATTAAAAACTAGATGGTGTTGTAATAAAAAATGTTTACTGAGGTACTCTGCATTTGGTGAATTCCTCTATATTAAGCTCATTTATGTTAAATGTAAGCTGATTTTCATATTGAAACTGTCTTAGCTCACACGTGTTATTGGGTTCTCTAAACCTTTTGTTTTTCTTCGAAAACGCATATTTTATATGGTATAAGAAATTACGAGAATGCCCGTTCTCTGATTGGACGGGAAATATTTATTTAGTGGAAACCTTGAGCACATTTTCTGACAGCTTTGGAAAACACACTGTTAAACCTTCACCCGCCCCAAAAAAACAATGCTTATTGTGGTTTCTGATGTTTAATTCATGTGTAACCTCACTGAACGGTCATCACAAGACCATGTCCATACCAAACTGTCAGTTTTGTGAATGTAAAGTCCCATGAATTTGTACGACTTATCAATGTTTGTTGGTGCAACTATTGAAGTCAAAGCTTAACCAGAATTGGGACTCACGATCTGTTCCATCGGTGGAAACATTTGCAGTCAAGTATTTTTTTATTTTATTTTTTTTTAAGTTTATGCAATTGACTTGTTTTTGTTTATACTTTTGTTAAAACCCTGACAAAAGTTATAACACAGCTGGTTATTCAAATTCAGTGTGTTTGACAAGGCATTTCAAAATGGTCCACTATACCAGACTTGTATTTACGCCTGAAGTTTTGAGTATTGTAAACACTGTGATGCCAAGCTTTTGGTTTGTAATATAGACGATAATGGTTTTATAGGGTTTTTACATTTGAGTAAATAAGTGTTTAATGAGAGTTGCCATATTGCTGTTTGTTTCCATTGTACTTCAAAACAAAGGCATATGAACAAATATCACCTTAGGCTGATATTATGTTCACTATAAAACACCCCCCTGCCTTGTTTTTTCTTTATTTAAGCTTATTTTTTGTCCCGAATGTTTGTTTAAATCTCAATGACCATCCCCCAATATAATCTTTCTGTTGGTATTGAATGGACTTTTTGGTCGTTACCTTTGATCTGGTCGCTGTAATGGAAACAGTTTATCTGAGTCCACCTTAAAACACTCATTTGTATGAGATGTATTTTTGTTCTTGTAAAAATCTCATAGACGCACCAATCTATGCACACAAAAAAACAAAACACAAGGGAAATGTCACCATGTTAGTTCTCTTAAAGGATTTCTTAAACCTTAAGAAACAGTTCCTGCACATCTCTGCTTTAATTGTTTTGACTGGCTGATTCTCTTCGGGTGTGTACAGCTGATGCATTACTCCGGACTTAATTGACATAAGCAAACTAAATTTACCTTTCAGCATATGTCTCATCAGCCTGTTTTAGTGTGTATATGTGCACGGCTTCCATTCGTAGACTGGTTTGGTGTCACTGTAGTTGCCTTGTATTGATTTTCTCCACAGCCTTAAAGGTAAGTGTTTTCAGGTCGTCGTGTTCTGCAGATGAGAAGAAACAGCCAGACTGGCACTTTGACTAACACAAGGTGTTGGAAAGAATATTGTTTTGTATTTACTGAAGTGATTTCTTTACATGGAAAAAAAAAAGGAATCCAACTTTAATAGTCTAATGTAAGATATACTTTCACTAGTTGTGTCCCAAACAACAAACTGGTAAGTGTTGGAAAATGATTTTTAAAGTCAAATTAATTCGCAGATCATATGAAAACATAAAAAGAGGAATTGTTCCTTAGGCCCAAGTGATTTGAAGGCTATTTAACAACAGTTTGATGGTCAGTCATGTTTGTGTCTTTGATGAATAACCACTGACTGTAGCTTCCTTTAAAGATGAGTTTTGTGAGCATTCTGAAAGCGTTTTCTGAAAATCACTTTACTGTCCAGAATAGACGAAACAAATTGATTGCTTTCATACAAAATAAAAGCTACTAAAAAGAAACAGATTTTTTTGTGGCGTTTTCTTTTCTACGAGGTCCTAACTAATTATTTAAAGTGATGTTTATACTATGTGGTGTGTTAATCACAATAATT
The DNA here is from genome assembly GCF_963457635.1 of Microchirus variegatus. NCBI lineage: Eukaryota > Metazoa > Chordata > Actinopteri > Pleuronectiformes > Soleidae > Microchirus > Microchirus variegatus. Next base: position 8,291,307 of record NC_139821.1, read on the forward strand.
TTTTTTAGCATATTTAAGATAATAAATAAAAACAATCCTAAACATAGCTGCCTGGATGTCAGTTGCAATTAATGTGTCGTTAAGAGTCTCGTAAAAATCTTGCTAGCTTTGAACACGCTAAAACAATAACAAATGTCTGACCTACTTATTCTGTCTCATCATTTTCTAACTAGACCGAACTATAAAGAAAAATAATTTAACTGGTAAAGTAATTGAATATGCATAATAATAATAATAATAACCTGGTGGGTTTTGATCCATCGTCATTTCTTCCATTTCCTGGAACCTTTGATCCGCTGTCTCAATGTTGACGGACAACTAAGTACGTTGCACTCGCCTCTTCCGGTGCTTGTTTTGGCTTCTATTTTGAAAAGCGATGGCTCCCGCGTGTAGCATAGTTATTGCTCGTAAACGTCAGGTTTATTGTACATAAATATGCGCTTTGGGTAAAGAAGAGCATTATCGAGCGCACCAGGGATTCACTTCACTTCTGCTTTTCTGGAATATGTTTAAAAAGATGACTGAATTTGGTCCAGATTCCGGGGGGCGAGTTAAGGTAACGTTACATTACACAAGCTACGGCTGTATATATAAACATGATAGCATTAAATGACTTTTTAAACGTTAATGTTAGCGATGATTTATCCTTAAAATCTAATCTTTAACGTGTTTGTGTATTAACTGCAGGGCGTGACGATTGTGAAGCCGATAGTATTTGGGAACGTTGCCCGCTACTTCGGGAAGAAGAGAGAGGAAGACGGACACACACATCAGTGGTCCGTTTATGTGAAGCCATACAGGAACGAGGTTTGACAGCCACACATTTTCATTGTTATTTGTAATTTAAAGAAAACTTAAAATATTCCCATTTATGGATTTTGCATGTGACTGATTCTCAATATTCTTTCAGGACATGTCCGCTTATGTGAAGAAGATCCAGTTCAAGCTGCATGAGAGTTATGGTAATCCATTGAGAGGTTAGCAGAACTTTAGATTAGCTAGACTGAATTAACTGTGCATTAAAATATATACGAGTAATATCTTACACGTCCAATGTCCTACACTAATTTTCTATAATTTTTTAAAATACTATGTACTATGTATCTTCCAGTGGTGACAAAGCCTCCATATGAGATCACAGAGACGGGCTGGGGAGAGTTCGAGATCATTGTTAAGATCTTCTTCATTGACCCCAATGAGAGACCTGTAAGAACTAGACACAGTCATGTTTAATATGTTCCAGGTGACCGTAGTAAAAATACACTTGCACTATGCTGATTATTGATGTTTGTGTGTGTGGGTTAGGTGACGCTGTACCATCTATTGAAGCTGTTCCAGTCCGACTCCAGCGCCATGCCGAAGAAGACCGTTGTCTCGGAATTCTATGATGAAATGGTACGACTGCTCTTCATGCCGCAGCCACTTATTGTCTACATTTGACATGTTTGGCTTTGAAAGAAGACGGTCTGCGTGTGTGTGTGTGTTTTTCTGGGTTCTCTGATTTCCTCCCACAGTCCAAAAACATGCAGATTTGGGGATTAGGCAAATTGGGCACTCTAAATTGACTGTATGTGCCGAGGAACCGTGGATGGTTGTTTGTCTCTATGTGGCCCTGTGATGGACTGGTGACCTGTCAGCTAGGATTGCCATCCAGAGTATGGATGGATGGAAAGAGGTTAACTTAAAGTGTCTTCTGTTTTTAGATCTTCCAGGATCCCACAGCCATGATGCAGCAGCTCCTGACTACATCAAGACAACTCACCCTTGGAGCATACAAGCACGAGACAGAGTGTACGTACACACAATGAAATTACAAACACATTGTTGTCATACTATCGTCACGCTTCATGTGCGTCTCCTTGCCTGTCTGTGTTTGCAGTCACTGAGCTGGAGCAGAGGACCAAGGAGAAAATGGAAACGGCAAAGAAAAGAACCAGCCAGGAGATCACAGAGCTGAAAGACAAACTAAAAGCCAGCAGGGAGAACATCAACAGCCTGAAGGCAGAGATCAGGAAACAGGAGGAGGAAGGAGACCACAAGGATCACTGACACATCCCTCATCCATGATTTTAAAGAAAGATTGTTTTGTACTGAAAGGTACCAGCAAGAATTCTGTCATTTTCTGATTGTTGATGAATCTGTACAAAACATATTTCTGTATTATTTTTTTTTATGGTAAACCTCTTTTGATATTCAATGTTTTTTTTTTGTTAGTTTTTTTTTGATTTTATCATTTTCTATGTAAAGTAAAGATGTTTGCAGTATCTTTGTTTGAGGAATTTTCTGCAGTCATGACCATTTAATCTAACACCTGTAGTGATATTGACTATTTTACAGTTTACTATCAGTCAAAGCAGTTATTGTTTGTATTATTATTTGCCACCTCTACAGTGGGTTAAAACAAAACAAACAAAAAACTATTTTAAGGTGTTGAACCTTGTTTTTATATTATCTACCCACATAGTAAATAAAAGTAGGGCTGCATACATGTTTACAAAATAATCAAAACTGAATTATCCTATAGTAAAATATCTAAAAAAGAAAACTATTTAGAATAAATTGTAATAAATTAAAATTTTTGATAAACGTGCTACAGGAATTAATGGGACATTCCAGCAAAGGAAAAAAGTGAATGAAGTATTTTCTATAATCATTAAAACTTAAGTAAGACTTTTGTGAAGTGAAGTTACAGATTTGAACAGTCTGTGAAGGTGTTGAGCAGTAAAATTACAATAAGTTGTCAAAGTATGTTTCCCTGCTTCAGAACTTCCGGCCTATCAACCAACCACCCAGTCATGTCATGACCCTAATCACCGAGCGGGGGCACTGCAGGACAAACAACTGAGAAAACAGCTAGAAAAGGAAACGGAATTGAACGCAGCACCAACAAGTTCCTTCCCCGCTTAACTGCATTCATGCAGTGTTTTGTACTTCTGAGGTTTCTTTAGTATTTTAAAACATAACCAAGCAAATATGGTCGAATACAAAGAGTTGGAATGGAAAATGTACTGTTTAGGTCCACTCGTTTGTTACACACGGGTGTTTTTATGTGTCGTAAACACTCGGAAAGATTGAGCGAATCCCTCCAGGTGTTTCTCATCAGCAGCAGGAGGCGCTACTCAAGGTGAGTCATCACAAAGGTCAGCTTTTATGCTTTAATGGTTAATTTAAATACAAAAAAAACAGGAGGAAAAAGTAGTTTGTCAAACTCTGTCTTTTTCTCGGTTACGTCTGAGAGTTTTCATCGTCGTCTGAAAGTAGAAATGCACAGAAGCGATACATTTTCTTAGTTGGAGCTGATTTACACGTGGAAAATGACTGAGTAAAATTACCTTTGCTGTCAATTGTGCCAACAATTCGTTATTAATTTGCTTTAAAATGATTTAACTTGGATATTTAGCCATTTTAATGATTGATTAGGACAATGGTTGCCAAAGTATGGGCTGCTGTCCCCTGGTGGACGTTGACGGCTTTTTTGAATGGGGAAAAATAATGAAAATCCTCACAGCTGTTTCAGAGACCTTATAACTGGATTTGAGCAACTGTATAAAGATTTTGATTTTTTTTTTTTTTTAAATACCTGAATAAAAATGGAAACGTGTTCAGTACATTGATATCTACTAGTGTACTGGATAGTTCAGATATATTTCCAATTAAAAGTCGCTTATTGACACTTTTTAATTGAAAATTGATTTGAGATGTAATAAAAACTAAAATTTCCCTAATTTTGATCAGGACAGACTAGGTTCATTAAAAAATGTGAACGTGGGCCTTTTAATTTTAAAAATGATTGATATCCAGTACATTAGTAGATATCAATGTGTTGAACACAGCATTTTCATTCTTATTCAAAACGTTTAGATAACTCTCCTCATACAGTCATACTTGCGTCTGTGAAACAACTGTGAGGATTTTCATTATCTTTCCAATTAAAAAAAATGTGCTTTCAAACATGCACTCAGACACGGTACTGTCAGTGCTTTTACTCTGAAAACCGAATGTTATTGTCCTTACACATCCGCCCGAGTCATTGGTTCATAGACTTCTTTTTTTTACCGTAACATTTGTAAGGAGGAGGTGAAATTAAGCGTCTGATAGTTTGACCACAGTAGCGAAACTACCAATATTATATTTAATATTTATATTTAACTCGTGCATTACTAACAGTGCTCGTTCCAATAATCGGTATTAGTCTGTTTTAAAAAAAAAAGTATCACTTTGCAGGTATTTATAAAGTCGTGCTAAGTTTGTGCTGCGGTCACGTGATCAGAGCTTTGACACTGACGTCACAGACGGAGCTGCTATGATCCTCATCATCCTCCTGCTGCTGCTGCCGCTGCGTGACTGAGCGACACAGCGTCACGTCTTTTCACACACTTCCTGCCTTTCATTGCGGCTTTTTCATGTTCCTGTCGCTGTCGTTTCTGTCAAACACACCCGTTAGACAGTGACGCAAACGTGAAGTGGACGTGTTTCAGCGCGGGTAGATATCTACTGCTACTAATGCAGCTAATGTTGCTAATGTTTCCCAGTGAGACGGCTGTGTGTGCGGCGTGCGCAGTTGCTGCAAACATGTCTCTTTGTTGAGGAAACAACTGGTGGCATTTTTTTTCTGTTGCTTTCACTTTTCAGGTGAGTGGAGCTGAGATATTAAAGTTGCACACAGGAGATGTGGAGAATGTACCCACGTGTGTGTGTGTGTGTGTGTGTGTGTGAGAGTGTGAGGGTATTTTAACTTTTAGTCTGTTATGTTCCAGATTTGTTTTATTTTGGAATTCTAACTTTGATTTCTAGATGTTCAGTTCAACAGTTAGCCAGTTTGTAATTGAGCCAAATGTCGTTCAATTCTAACACTTATTTTCCACTCCTGTTTGTCATTGGGATGCACAATAGTATCCTCACAATATCTGTATTTTATCAGATATGCTGATATGACTAATGACTGAAACAGTAGGCTGCTACCTCCTTGACTTCTATGCTAGCGCCCCCTACAGCTGTATGCTTATTTATGTAACACAATAAAGGTATTTTATATCCACATAATGTGCCAGAACTCCCTGAAAGAGAAGAGATGTTGTACCTTCCTGGCAAAATAAAGGATTAAACAAAAATACAAAATATGGATGAAAATATGTTAATTTCACTACAGAATTGACAAAATTACTAGGCAGAATGTCCAATATCATGCATCACTGGTAAGTTAGCTGGTTAGTGTTTTATGCTACCTTTTATTTGACGAAAAAGTAATTGTATGGCATGTTGTGTTTATTGCAGCATGTACAATATAGTGCAGTAGTACATGTATATTACGGTAGTGCCGTATAGTATAGTCGTATAGCAAAAATGGCATTTCTGGTGTTTTAAGTACAGCATGGTGTTGTAAAATTCTAGTGTCCTAATATCTGTTCACATGTTTTAAAGAGGAAGCTGTTGAGTTGCTGTGTGTGTGTGCATGTGCTTTCGTGCACAGACTTGTGATGCTTTCATGATAACATCAGTATTGTCATTAAGTTGTTTGCTCGCTCTTCGTGGGGAGAGTTTGAGGTGGAGAAAATGTGATAATCTGTGACTTCACACTGGCTGTTATCCTCACGATTGTTTCATGTTATTTTCTTGGATTAGTTGTTTGGGCCAAAGTTAGTAAATTACCTTATTTTGACAAATGGACCTTTTGTTGTGGTTGTTGTCCACAGAGCTTCATTGTTGTCCCTGTGTTTGTGTGTACTGTGCAGTTTAAGTCCATTCATGAGGCTGAGTGCATCATCATCATCATCAAAGTGGACACGTGCTCAGTTGTCTCATTATGTTGCATTACTGTACTGGTGCACTGTGTGTGTGCGCGTGTACATCAGGAATCCATTATTGTCTTCCCCTCGATCAATACTTTACAGCAGTGAAAGTTGTTTTTTCCGACTGTATTTCCAGCTCTGTCAGTGTAAGTGCATGGCAGAGTCGTCCGTGAGTCAGGGTGTGTGCTGTCTGCACTGTGATTCACGTGGATAATGGTAGGATCAGGAAATGTGATGATTAGACGATAACATCAGGTTGTGTGAGTTGAGTCAATGTTGTTTCAACACAAACTCCCTTAAATTACGATGTCAGAGTTACTCTTAATAACCTTTTCTGCAAGAGGGGGAAAATCCCTTTTATTACACAGTTCAGGCCAGGACTCGTGTTGAATAAAAGTGCCATTTATTCAGCCTGTGGCCTTTTTTTTTTTGGGAAGAATTCACATTTTATTTCCTGCATTCAGCATATGAGTAACTTCCCAATGTGTTTTATACAAGAGTAAAAAACTACAATGTAGGTTATTTTTCTTGCCAAGATGGTTCATAAACGATTCATGTTGAAAATGAGACTTTGCCTATCGCCAGAGCAGGTCTGATTGTGTGTGTGGAAGGAAACACTAAAATATCCCTCACCTCTGATAGTTTGATTTGCATACAGTAAAATAACTCCTGTGTTACTAGTGTCTTTTGCGTTTCATATGCAAACTGGTTAAAGTGACAGTTATTGAATATGCTCCGTAGAATCAGCAGCAGCTTCTGTTGTTCTTTAAGGCAAGTTGCCTGTGCTGCTGTTACAAGAGTAGAATATGAATGAGACGTTAACTGTGTGTTGTTGTCGTGTTCACAGGTGTGGTGCTGTGCCCATGGAGAAGCCATCCCCTTCAGGCAGAGCAGAGCTGGAGGAGAGCACCGGCCTGGTGGAGGTAAATCCGGCCAATCAACCTGAAATGAGATGATGCCAAACTGAGTGATGCGTTTCTGCTCTGGTCATGAGTTAAATGAGTTACATTTTTGCATTTGAATTGTTATGGATGACATTCAAGAAACTATTTTGACAGATGTTGTGATTGTGGTGCAATTTAATTGGTACTACTCATAATGTTAATGTCATATTTGTTATTGTATGACATTTTTTGGCATCTGTCAAGATACAAACTCTTTATCTTGAGAGCATGGAATTTAACAAAAATATATCTTGGGAAAACAATAATCCAACATGTGAAATATAGTGTTTATGGCATTTTTGGCTCCTTAAAAAAATAAAACATCGTAAGTGATGTCACTGAAATTCATTTTCCACTTTAAAGTGTTTTATAACCATAGCTAAGATTTAAGACCATGGCATAATGATCTAGTCTTTTAAACATTTTGCAGGAAAAAGTAGGTTTACGCTGGTCTGTTTCTTCTGAAATGAGCTTTGAAATTCCATCACCCAGATGAAGCTCCTGTGTGTTTGTGCTTCTACCTCAGGATGTTGAAGTGCTAAGAGGAGCTGAGGGCGGAGAGCTGGACCGTCGGACCTCGAGGAAGAGCAGCTCCTCCCGTAAGAGTTTCCGTCTGGATTATCGGCTGGAGGTAAAACTTCACTCCACCTTCACAGTACTTCACATAAAACCACTTTATTTCCACACAATTCCTCTGTCAACATGGGATCTCGTGTATGACTTTTTGGTCAAATTTTATACGACATGCTATACTATGGCTTTTTGGTCAAATTTTGGACAACAACAAAAAAAATAGTAACGACCAAAAAAATTAATCTTTTCTCTGCAGGAAGAAGTGACCAAGTCCTGTCAAGACAAATATGGTCGCTGGATTAATCCCTGGCCCACATGGCGCTTTCCCTCCTACACAACCATGCTCAGGTTCTTCTTGTGGGACAAAAATCACAGCAATGTGCCAACGAATAAAGAAGTAGGTAATCAGACAAAAACAAAACAGTTTCACTTCACTTTTGTTGTTGTTTCATAATGTCACAACAGAAATAATTATGTTTTTACAATGATAATCCCAATGTAATCCCATGTAGGGTTTTATTCAGATTATCCAAATATTGTTTAATATCAGGAATGCACATTTCCTAATTCTGTATGTAGAAATATTGAACTTGTTTTGTCGGGTTCATAAACCACACAGTAAAGCAACTGTGGAAACTCTGCTGAGCTCAGTCGAGGCTTAACAGGCTTTAGGAAGAAGCTTTTACCCAACAGTAGAAAACTGTTTAACCCCTTATCTGCACAATAAGGCATTTTTCATTCAGCACTTTTTAGAAACGCAAAACTATAAAAAATGCGTCAGACAGCAAGTCTCATAATGTTTTATTACTCCTCCATGATGCTTTTTTTCTTCCTGGCACTGGTTTGTTCTAGGTCCTGGACGCCGAGCTCCCAGTGATGGAACCATTCTTTGTCCAAAAACGAGACCTGCCCGACTCTAATCCAGGTCTGAGAGTCACGTGGCTCGGTCACGCCACAGTCCTGGTTGAAATGGACGGATTGAATATTCTCACAGACCCAATCTTCAGCCAGAGGGCCTCACCTGTCCAGTTCATGGGACCCAAACGGTACAGAGGGCCTCCCTGCACTGTGGAACAGGTTTAGTCATTTTTGTCTCGTTCTTGCAGGAATTCCCTTTTATTAAAACAACAACCCACTCAGATTTTCTCCTATCCACAGCTGCCCAGGATCGACGCCGTCGTCATCAGTCATTCTCACTACGACCACCTGGACGCCGGATCTGTGGCCAGCCTCAACGCACGTTTCGGAGGGGAGCTACGCTGGTACGTGTGATCATTCAGTGGGCTGTTTCTCTATTTGGATCAAGACTCAATCAAATCGTCAAATCGTCCTTTAACATTCAGTGACACGTGTGTTCGGTAGGTTCGTGCCCCTGGGTTTGATGGACTGGCTGGTGAAAATGGGCTGTGAGAATGTGATGGAGCTGGACTGGTGGGAGGAGAACTGCGTCCCGGGTCACGACGATGTCACGTTTGTCTTCACGCCGTCTCAGCACTGGAGCAAACGCACAGCTCTGGATGACAACAAGGTAAATGTCGCTCCGACTGTGGCTCGGAATTCATCCACTGCTGCCTCTGCTATTGATTCTCTGACACATTTCTCCTTTAATTCAGTTCAGCTTGAGTTTATAAAAACACATCTCCCTCCTTGTCTCACTCTCTCAGTCTTTATGGGGCAGCTGGACAGTTTTGGGTCCAGACCATCGATTCTTCTTCGGTGGTGATACAGGCTACTGCTCCAGCTTCCAGGAGATAGGACAACGTTTTGGACCATTTGACCTCGCAGCAATTCCTATCGGAGCGTACTTACCCAGGTACTGTAAAGATGAACGATTTACTCAACTACATGAGGTCATTTTAGCTTTAAACCGAACATGATTTAGTGGAATTAGTGGTGGAATTTATGGCTTAGTGGATTGCAATAGATTTAATTTAAAATAAATAATTTAATTACTGTGCAAAATCCTTTAATCTTGTCATTAACCTGTGAATATTTGTGTATTTTTCAGGGATGTGATGAAGGGGCAACATGTGGATCCAGAGGAGGCTGTTCAGATTCACCAGGACCTTCAGGCTAAACAGTCTTTGGCCATTCATTGGGGGACCTTCGCACTTGCCTATGAGGTAGGACACACACACTTTCCTCAGTCTGACTTATTATAAATAGAATAAGTCATTTATTATAGCAACAGCAAAAATGCTTTAAAAGCACACATCTGTCTAAATAAGGCCTCATATGTATTTAAGAGCAGATACCTGTAGGGTTTAGAGACAAGACTATGGCAAAGAAACAGGGTAAAGTTGCACCATTGTTCTCAAGAGAGGGAAACTTCTTGACTCGTCACAGTAGGAAAAACACAGGTGTAAATATATCAATAAATGACAGCCAGGTTCCATCAATGTCACACCATCCTGAGTCATCAACTGACCTAAGCATTTTCTCTGCTCCCTCCTTGGTGCAGCACTACTTGGAGCCGCCGGTCCGTCTCAGAGAGGCTCTGGAACAGAAAGGACTGAATCCAAAGTCCTTCTTCACGTTGCATCACGGGGAGTCTCGCCTCCTAACGTCTCGGGAAGGCGACGTCTTCGAGTGATCGTCAGTCCCTCCCTCCTGGTAGGAGGATATACTGTAGCTTTGCATCTGTAACAGGGTGAAGAACATTTTTGTAGATAGACTTGTAGTCAATTAATGATGACAATTACAAATGTATACAGTTGATCCAAGGGGAAATTTAAAAAAACAAAAACATATTCAATAATGTTTACATACTAAATGTTTGCCCTGCCATCACATTGTCACTGAGGGATTGTGACTCCATCACAATAATAATAATAATAAAAAAAAGTTTCTTAATTCTGGCAAATATTAGCTGGGCTAGTGTTGTATGTACAGAAGTAGATTAGTTTTAAAAGGACTCCTGCCTTTTATTAAGTTGTAGTGGAACACTTTTTTTCCCCGGATCAAAGTAGCAAACACTGAAATTAAACATGTGCCTCTGCCTTTGGTTTGTGGAAACTTAAATCCACTGACTCGAATGTGTGCAGGCTTCTTTTTATTTTATTGACCAATGACGCTTTTCCCACTACATAGACCCAGCACGGCTCTGCTCTACTCCTACACAGTTTGATTTGTTTTTCCATTACTATAGTAATGTAAACCTCCTAAACGTGAGCGGTGTCATCACAGCACGGCTGCATGAAACCTCTGCGACACACACAAATTTCGCTGTAACTGAATCATTAGAATCGGTTCATTTAAAAAGCTTGTTTGATTCTAGTGCCGGATGTTGCGCTCAAAAAAACGGCAAAAGGCAAAAAAAAAAACGTGCCGGGACTATGTAGTGGACAAGTGCCATTTCTCTATCCGGACATTACCATCAAGATCCTATGAAATTAAATGGTGGGAGTAATGCTGGATATATGTTACTATAGTAACCAATGCACTTAAAAGGTGAATATGAATGTAGGATAAAATAACAAACCGTCATGATGAAGCTACACTCGCTCACAGCTGGACACAACTTCATGAGCTGTTGCAAAGAAAAAGACCAGCACTAAACTCCACACAAAAAGGTCAGTAGAATCTCCATCTTTGTGCTTCTAATGCAGCTGTAGTGTCATCAGTACGCTGTTGAGTTGAGCTGGGATTAACTAAACTCACTGGAGGACGTGCTTTAAATTCTCTGAAACCACAACATCTGCTCATCATCGACACATGCTTCAGAGCACCAGTGGATTAATGTTGGTGTTAGTGCTGATAAAGTTTTTATCTTTTTTACTGTTTTAAGTCTAGCAGAGCAGAAATGTTGACATGATGTTGTGGTCAATCAGGGCTTACTGTGTCAGTTTCTCATTAAATGCAAGTTGCATTTCAAATCTGTCTTTGTTCTTGATGTCGGGAAACAATTTAGTACAAGAATAACCATTAAGGTTAAAATGTGGGCCTAAATTCAGGGATTTCAGGGGAACAAAGTTAATGTACTTTTTTCATTGTGGTTCCCACTGATTTAATGTTATTTTAACAACTATTTTGTCTGAGTTGAAAAAAAAACCCCACTTGTTGCATGTTAAAACATTTATTGGCACCCCCATGTGGTAGGGAGTATAAAAACAGCGCAAAATCACAATTTAACTGGGTTTTGCATTAAAGTACGGAAACTATTTTCTCACAATAAATGTCTCGTGAGCAGGCGATTAAACTTTTTAAATGTTCAGTTAAAATCAGAGAGAAAACCTGCCACCTTAGGAAATGCTGCCATCTGCTGGACGTACTTTGTCATTGCATCGGAAAAAAATCAAAGGATCCAGTTTTAGCTCTAATCTTAAAAATATCCACATAATTAATTCTGTAGAGACTGACACAGACTGCAGTTGTAGAGATGAGATATTTATCACCCTATGTTTCAATATTTGACTTCTGTTCCGTTACAAAATGCTTTCCCTCTTAATTTACTACTTTGTTACTAAACTGTTTAAAGTTACTTGCAGGGGCTGTACAGTGCATTTGTTAATAACTGTATTAATGTGCAGGCCAATAATACTAATAATACTTAGCCCAATTAAAAAGTCACCCACGTTGCACAGTGATGACATTGACACAAGATGGCGCTGAGGTTGCAATTTTAAATCCCTGTTGATAAGAAAATTGGGGTTCTTTAGGATTACATTTAATCAAAAAACTCATTGTTTAATTTACTTTCTGCTACATTTTCCTCTTTATTTTGACATAAATCTTGATCCAAATGAGAAGGTTCATCAGTTCATAGCCTGAGAGAAAAGTATGAAAACATCAGTGTCAACATAAAAACTCTTTTATTAGTTAGACTTTTGTTTTTCAGTGGTGGAAATACACGTCAGAAAATGCCAAATTCAAATATATTTGCCGGTCATCATTAGAGACAGAAGAATCTGTAGAAAAATAAATCTGTTTTAATTCGTGATAATTTAGCATCTCCTTCCATAAACGTGCTGGTGTGTGTGTGCGTCACGCCACACTCTGCCTGCCGCTGTCTCTGCTGTGTGTCGATCCGACAGAGCATCGTCGCGAGAAGTCCAGAAAGATGCCGTCCGGCTCCGTCTCCGAGTCCAGAGACTCCACGACGTGGTCCATCGCAATCTCCGGACTGGATGACGGACTGGGACCGGAGCTGGTGCCTGGAGCCAGGAGGACTCTGGGGGACGACGGTGAGTCTGACATCATGGATCCGGTGCTGTGTGAGTCTTCACAGGGTGAGGGCTCGGGAAGGCTGCCGGAGGTCACAGTGTCTGGAAACAAACGCATCTTAAAACCCAACCCAAAATACACACCAAAAACAAAAACAAGACTGCATGAAAAAAAAACGACAACCTTACCTGACACTACAGAGTGTTTGATGAGGGAGGATGTGGCGGCGTTACCGGCGGCAGGTTCAACCCCAGAGCTGCTCTCCTCAACACAGGAAGTCATCTCTGAGACGGAGTGTCGTCTGACACCTGTGCCACCTCCTGTGTGCGACGAGTCCGTGTCAGATTCCACCACAGGTGACAGCATGGGAACGTTGTAGCTCTTGGAACGCACCACTGGGTTTTTGGCAGCGGAGGTGTTGCCAGGTTTGCCCGACCAGGCGCGCTGTCGACGTTTTTCTGAAGAGAGAAAAGATAAAGATAAAAGCGTGCCACACTCCAGAAAACATTTACATGAGGTAACATGGAGCGACCGCACACACACAAACACACACCTAATAAACGGGGGGAGCAGTCTGGACTGGAGGATCCATCTTTGGAATACAAGCCGTATGTCCCCAGGTAGGGAGAGACCACTTTCTGGATGAGGGACTCCAAACGAAGGTAGTCGTCTGTTATACCTTTAGATTCATGTACGCCCTGAATTTAATGAAAGACAGGATACAGTGAAATTATTAACAAATAACTGTACTTTGACATTTAAATCAAACAATGAGACCAACAATCAGAATTGCATTTTTAATCATCAAGTACTTAATGTTGTCAATGTTTTTCTTATAATACAATATAAAAAATCCCTGAGTACTGTAAGTATCAACATTTTTTTTCACGACAAAGTATAGTATAGATGTTTTTGTTAAATTTTGGACCAAACACGACATACTTTACTCTGAGGTTTTTGACCAAACGTTAGGGTCAAAAACTATGACCAAAACATCATAGAGTATGTCGTCCAAAAATGGTCAAAAACGTCATAGTGTAGCCCTGAATGACATAGTATCATGTTTGTCCACCGGAGGGCAGTTTAGATAAATCCACCACCACCAGTGAGTAATCTCTTCGAACCAGCCACCACCAGACTGGCACAACCTTACACGTGCAAATGAAACCACTACGCCACACATCCCTCTGTGATTTAGGAGCTCTTGGTGTTTTTCAGTGTTCACTTTGGATGTGGAGCCTTAAATGTTGGAGTACAAGGGAAATGAACCCACAAGCTCAAGATACTGAAGGCTGCTCCTTAACCAGTTGAGCTAACTACACACTCTTGCTTTTATTTTCTAACTGTTTGGCTGTGTGTGCTGGAATGACGTTATTAAGTAGTTCAATACGTTGAGGTCATGGGTTCGATTATTTTGCAGATAAGCACACAAGGACAAATAGCTCATGGGACTAAGAGAATGACTCAAGTTCCTAAGATTCGTGTGAATATGGGTTCAAATCTTGCATGGACTGATTTTTAAATACAATAGTCAACCAAAAAGAGTAAATAGGAGTTGGAAAAATGAAAGAAAGAGCCTGGAGTTAGCTCAACTGGTTAAGGAGCAGTCCTCAGGATCCTGAGGTTATGGGTTCAACCCTTGGTTCCTGTGAGTATGGGTTTGAATTTTAAATACAATATTCAACCACAAACAGTAAATAGGAGTTCGAAAGACATAAGATTGAGTGTGGAGTTAGCTCAACTGGTTAAGGAGCAGTCCTCAGGATCCTGAGGCTATGGGTTCAATCCCCTTATACGCCAACATTTAAGGTTCCACATCCAAAGTGAACACTGAAAAGCACCAAGAGCTCCCAAATCTCTCAGGGATGTGTGGCGTAGTGGTTGAGTTCACAACTGTAAGGTTGTATCAGTCAGATGGTGGCTGGTTCGAATCCACTTCGCCGTCCCTAGAGATTACTCGGTGGTGCGGAGCGGCAATAAAGTGGAGGATGGGAGAGAGGAGATAAGAGGGAGAAGAGGAGAGTAGGAAAGGAAGAGGAGAGGAAGAGGGAGGAGAGTAGGGGAGGAGAGGGAGAGTAGGAGAGGAAGAGGGAGGAGAGGAGAGGAGAGTAGGAGAGGAAGAGGGAGGAGAGTAGGAGAGAGAGGAGAGTAGGAGAGGAGGAGAGGGAGGAGAGGAGAGTAGGAGAGGAGAGTAGGAGAGGTAGGAGAGAAAGGGGGAGGAGAGGAAGAGGGAGGAGAGTAGGGAGGAAAGGAAGAGGAGAGTAGGAGAGGGAGGAGAGGAGAGTAGGAAAGGAAGAGGGAGGAGAGTAGGAGAGAGAGGAGAGTAGGAGAGGGAGGAGAGGAGAGGAGGAGAGTAGGAGAGGTAGGAGAGAAAGGGGGAGGAGAGTAGGAGAGGGAGGAGAGGAGAGGAGAGTAGGAAAGGAAGAGGAGAGGGAGGAGAGGAGGAGAGGGAGGAGAGGAGAGTAGGAGGGGGAGGAAGAGGGGGGAGAGGGAGGAGAGTAGGAGAGGGAGGAGAGTAGGAGAGGGAGGAGAGTAGGAGAGGAAGAGGGAGGAGAGTAGAAGAGGGAGGACAGTAGGAGAGTAGGAGAGGGAGGAGAGTAGGAAAGGAAGAGGAGAGGAGAGTAGGAGAGGGAGGAGAGTAGGAGAGGGAGGAGAGTAGGAAAGGAGGAGAGTAGGAGAGGGAGGAGAGGAGAGTAGGAGAGGGAGGAGAGGAGAGTAGGAGAGGGAGGAGAGGAGAGTAGGAGAGGAGAGTAGGAGAGGGAGGAGAGGAGAGTAGGAGGAGAGGAAGAGGGAGGAGAGTAGGAGAGGGAGGAGAGTAGGAAAGGAAGAGGAGAGGAGAGTAGGAGAGGAGAGTAGGAGTAGGAGAGAAAGGAAGAGGAGAGGGAGGAGAGGAGAAAGGATTGGGTTCAATCCCCTTATAAGCCAACATTTAAGGTTCCACATCCAAAGTGAACACTGAAAAGCACCTCGAGGGAGAAGTAAGTCATCCTTCTGTTTTCTGCTCTTCCCTCTCCCATCCTCTCCTACTCTCCTCTTCCTTTCCTACTCTCCCTCTTCTCTCCTACCTCCTACTCTCCTCCTCTCCCTACTCTCCTCCCTATTCCTCTCCTACTCTCCTCCCCTCTCCTCTCCTCTCCTCTCCTCTCCTCTCCTCTCCTCTCCTCTCTCCTCCCCTCCCTCTTCCTCCCTCTCCTACTCTCCTCCCCTACTCTCTTCCCTCTTCCTCTCCTCTTCCTTTCCTACTCTCCTCTCTCCTCTCCTCCCCTCCCTACTCTCCTCTCTCCTCTCCTCCCCTCCCTACTCTCCTCTTCCTTTCCTACTCTCCTCCCTCTCCTACTCTCCTCTCCTCTCTCCTCCCCTCCCTCTCCTCCCTCTCCTCCTCTCCTCCCCTACTCTCTTCCCTCTTCCTCTCCTCTTCCTTCTCTCCTCCCCTACTCTCCTCTCCTCTCCTCCCCTCCCTACTCTCCTCTCTCCTCCCCTCCCTCTTCCTCTCCTCCCTCTCCTCTCTTCCCTCTTCCTCTCCTCTTCCTTTCCTACTCTCCTCTCTCCTCTCTCCTCCTCTCCTCCTTTCCTACTCTCCTCCCTCTTCCTCTCCTCTTCCTTTCCTACTCTCCTCTCTCCTCTCCTCCCTCTTCCTCTCCTCTTCCTTTCCTACTCTCCTCTCTCCTCTCCTCCCTCTTCCTCTCCTACTCTACTCTCTCCTCCCTCTTCCTCTCCTCTTCCTTTCCTACTCTCCTCTCCTCCCTCTCCTACTCTCCATTGCCGCTCCGCACCACCGAGTAATCTCTAGGGACGGCGAAGTGGATTCGAACCAGCCACCATCTGACTGATACAACCTTACAGTTGTGAACTCAACCACTACGCCACACATCCCTGAGAGATTTGGGAGCTCTTGGTGCTTTTCAGTGTTCACTTTGGATGTGGAACCTTAAATGTTGGCGTATAAGGGGATTGAACCCATAGCCTCAGGATCCTGAGGACTGCTCCTTAACCAGTTGAGCTAACTCCACACTCAAACTTAGATCTTTCGAACTCCTATTTACTGTTTGTGGTTGAATATTGTATTTAAAATTCAAACCCATACTCACAGGAACCAAGGGTTGAACCCATAACCTCAGGATCCTGAGGACTGCTCCTTAACCAGTTGAGCTAACGCCAGACTCTTTCTTTCATTTTTCAAACTCCTATTTACTCTATCTGGTTGAATATTGTATTTAAAAATCAGTCCATGCAAGATTTGAACCCATACTCACACGAATCTTAGGAACTTGAGTCATTCTCTTAGTCCCATGAGCTATTTGTCCTTGTGTGCTTATCTGCAAAATAATCGAACCCATGACCTCAACGTATTGAACTACTTAATAACGTCAGTCCAGCACACGCAGCCAAACAGTTAGAAAATAAAAGCAAGAGTGTGCAGTTAGCTCAACTGCTTAAGGAGCAGCCTATCTTGAGGTTATGGGTTCAATCTACTTATACTCCAACATTTAAGGCTCCACATCCAAAGTGAATACTGAAAAGCACCAAGAGCTCCGGGATGTGTGGCATAGTGGTTTCATTTGCACCTGTAAGGTAGTGCCAGTCTGCTGGTGGTTGGTTCGATTCCACCTCGCAGTCCCAAGAAATAACTCGGTGGTGTGGTGGTGGGAGATCGGGGCTGTGCTCAAGCCCCCCCAAAACAAGTAGGGATGCAAGGATTACTTCATTACTAAATTAATTAACAATTAATTTAATAATCAATCAATTGTTGTTGGTTCTTTAATTGTTTTACAATTGTTCACATGTTGAACATTTTCTGCTTTCTTTGTTCCTTATAACAAAGAAATAATCAAAACAGAATCATTTTTGGCTTGTGGATTAAAAAAAGAGAAGACATTTGAGAATCATCAATTCCAGGTTTGACAAACATTGATGAACATTTCCTGGAGTCTTTGTCTTTCTGTAACAAACAGAAAACAACATTTGTATGTGAAGACAATACATATTATACTATACCATTTTTGGACGACATGCTATACTAGGACAAAAATGTCCTAGTATAGCATGTTGTCCAAAAATGGTCAAAGACGTCATAGGATAATCGTATGTGGTCCAAAAATGGTCAAAAATTGTCAAAAAAAGTTAAAGTAGTCGTAGTAGTAGTAGTAGTAGTAGTAATAAAAGTAGTAAAAGTAGTAAGTGGTGTAGTAGGAGGCTGGTTGGTTGCAACAATCTGTTTATTTATGAAAAAGAGTTTATGAAAATAAGACTCAATGACACTTCTGTCAGATATTACTGTGTGGAAACAAAATCTGAACAAACACAATTGGATTATATATATATATATAAAAAAGAAAACAGTCGACTGCCTCTTACGTGAGCAATTCTGGTGTGAGCAGCTGAGACTGAACCAAAAGCAGCTGTAAAACCACAACAATGAGCGCAAACACACCAAGTTTCACATCACTGACTGGAAACTCTGTGAGTCTGATACATTTCACATCACACAGAGCCATTTCATCCATTGTTACTGTGAAAACACTGATTAGATCAGGACACAGGCTGAGTTCATGTTTTACATCTATGAAAAAACAAACTGGAGTCGATGAGTACGAAAATCCGTGAAATGGCTGCTGATGCAAATCTCTTAATCTAATAAAGACTTCATTCATCCTCCGTACATATGTGGAGACTGTTTATTGCTTGTTAATAGCTCTTCTTGTTAAACGTTACATCACAGTTTTCATATCCGTCTGTTCTTTAAAGATCCTCTACAAATAAAAGACCCTCATTATCAGGACGTTGCCACTTTATGACCTCAAAGTGTCCATATATTATAAACAACAAGAGGCATGTGATGCATTTGTCTTCAGATCAATCAGCCTTCAATAGTCTTAATCACCGAGCCCCTGCTTCTAAACCACAGCGCAGAGACAAACCACATCAACAGAGCAGACTTCAGTGAAACTGGCGTCACAGTATTTTGACAGAATGAAAGAGAAATTACTAACAGATGAAACAAAGAAGCACTGCTTTCCACTCATGAATCTACCTCCTCATCTGCTCATTCTATAGTGTACGCTGCAGACAAAACAAAAACAGGTTCATTAAAATGACTCTGCTGCACAAATCCCTGTGTCCTTTTTTCACTTTACCTGTCTGAGTCTGGAAGCAGCAGATTTGGGCCAGTGAGTCACAACAGTGACTCACTTTCAGGCATAAGGACATTTAACACCGTCACAGACAAAGTAAAAGTACAGTAAATGTATGAAATGTTAAAAATATGAGAACAAGAGCACTGTCATAGCAAACTAACATCCACTCACACATGTTGTCGTCCTTATTTTACATTTTTAATCTGAATTAAGTCAAATAAGTAAACAATTCTTTCTGCTCCCTCAGGAAATGAATGTAACGGACAGTTAACTGTGTGCTGAGAAGCCTCACCGCACAGCAGATTACAAACTAGATCAGTTATATATATATATATATATCATTGTAAACATAACTAAAGTGTATATCCATGGTGTATTGTGAAAGAATCCATTGTGAACCAGCTGTAATTTGATTTAAATCTTGTTTTGTACTTTCCTTATTTTCAACCGCAACATGAAAAACCCGCTGATCAGTGAATATAATGATGTCCAATTATCCACAGGCTGCACATGACTGTCAGAGACTTAAGTCATTGTATATACACTTATCAACATGAATTGTCTAACCCTTAAGTCTTAACCTTCAAAAAGTCCTCACAGGGCAACAAACACAACAACACACAGGGGATTAAGTGGTCATGGGAATGCGACTGTTCACACTGACACCACTTCCTGTGAGATCCCTTTGCAAGAAGAAAAAAATAAAAATCTTGTTTCTCATCTGCTGTCACTTATCCTGCTTCCTCCACCAACAACAACAAGATACATGTTGTGTGTCTGACTGTGTGTGTGGATGAGGTGAAAGAGTGTTTATATATATATATATACCTGTAGTATTAGCAGCATCTGTATGATAGAAGGAGGAACTCTGGCTCGGGGTCGAGAGAGAGCCTCGTCCAGCTTCAGGTTCAGGGTGATGATGTTCCTGAAGTGGAGAAGAGCGAGCTGACGCACTGACGGCTCCTTCCCCTGAAGAAAAGAAGGACAAAACGTGACATCGACGTGATAAGAGTTGTGGAAATTCTCTGCTGCTGGTGAAGAATGAAATAGAGACTTCTAGCCGGCCGACAAGGTTTTTATTTTATACACGAGTGATCCTAGCTGGAGAAAGACCCAGAGCATAGTGAGCCCTCCACATTTATACCTGAGCAACTACCCTTTCACATTCCTCCAATAGACAAAGGAGTCTGCCTTTCCAGGCCGTGTTTTCACACCTCTTTGTCTACTGTAGGTATCGGGGAGCCGACTCCCGGATGCAGATGTTGTAGGAAGGTGCAAGTTCAGTCTAGACCTAATTACACAATACACAAAAGGACCTGGTATCTTGTGTTAGAAAAGGGTGATGGACAGGAGAACGTTAGTGAGTGTGTGTACCTGTACAGGACAGAAAATGGCCTGCAGCATGGACAGAACATCGCAGAAGAAGAAGTCCCACGTGTCGGCCAGAGAGTCCAACAACTTCTGACCTACAGTGGGAAGAAATTATGAAAAAACCAACAAGTGTTTCTTCAATATTTGCAACATAATTTAAAAGCCTTAAAGTCAACTTGAAATGAAACAGGCATTTTTTTCTCACTGAAATCATAGATAAATTCCTAAATGTCACAGATAATTTATTCCTGAAAATACCCAGTTATTTGATGAGTGGGGTTATTTCTATTTCCACATGAACACGCACTGACTAAATCTGATTAAACCAGAACAAAGAGTCAATGCGGTTTCTTTCTGACGTAGAGCACACACACACTTCCTGTAAGTGTGTGTGTTGTCATTTATCTGGTACTTTGACTAAAAGTCATACATTTACCACAACAGAGAGAAGAAAATCGTTAGAGCGTCCCAGACACACTCTTTCACTCTGTGTGTGTGTGTGATGGTGCAGTGATTACACTGTGTTCTCACAGTTGAAACTAATAGTTAAATGTTTAACTCTACATTTGGATGTTTAGTCAATAATTATTTGGCTCTGCTACGCGAGTGTGTCATGTTGAGATAAAAACTGCTGCCATAAATTCTCTACAACAGATAATCAAAATCAATTTAAAGTACAGAACAGATTTATCTTTTTTATAAAGTTTTTCTTATCTCTGTAAAGGCCTTTTATTGACAAAACAACTAATAGATTAATTGTGAAAACCAATCTACAGTCATTAAATCTTCCTCTTTAATTTATAACAACATGGCCCGTTTTTACCTTTTTTATTATCTGCAAAAATACTTCCTCTCCAGTGTTTTTATGGGTGTTCTTTTGTGTGCGTGTACCTTCATAGAAGCGGATCTTGTCTCTCAGTATGACCATGCCTTTAGTGAGCAGCTGGTTCTGAAGGTACTCGGTGAAGAAGGAGCCCAGCTCCGTCTTTAGCAGCTGTCTGCAAAATAATAATAATAAAAAAAACTTTTTAAAAAAGTATATGGGTTGTTTGTGCACATGCAGAGTCTGGTAAATGCATACATACACGTGGTTATGAAGCTGAAATAATGACATTAACACGCTGTGTTTAAACAGCAGCGAAACCAGGAAATGAGGAATATTTAACAATGGGGGTTTTCCATTGTTTTACACACACATGCACACATGCACATGTTTTTGCAGCTATAACCAGTTAATGTCTAACCTTAACCTAACATTAGTTTTAAACTTAACCAGATCCTCAGAAATGAGGTTCTGCCTCATTAGGAGCAGGTTTTGGTCTCTCCATGAGGACAACTGGTCCTGACAAGGTCAGTGTTTATGCCAGAAAATGCTCCTACCTTCTGTTACTGCTTACAATAACAATCCAAACCATTTATTGGCAAAAACAAGCACTTTTTATGGATATAAAAGTGATCTACTTGACCAAATATGAATATATTAATGCCGAAAGTTTAAGCAGTGCATTATGTAATAAATCTAAATCAACTGGCCATAAAATCCTCCTAATATGTCACAGAGAATCAGGAATAATGTTCATATAACAAACTGAACTCACCAACAATACAGCCAAAATATTTGCATTAAAAAAAAATATTTTGCAGACTGCAAATCATGTTTTGGCATGCAGCGCCACCTACTGCCGTCTACCAATCATTGCAGTCAGTAGAGTCTCAGTTGCCGAGCAACCACGGGTTGCCAGTTACGTCTGAGCTACAATGGCGGAGAAAACCTAAAAGACCTCTGTATTTTGAATTTGAGTGTAGTAACTGTTTTTGGCCACATTCTCACATATGGCGCCTTTAACCTAACTACAGTTCAAATATTAGTCTTAAACTCAACCAGATCCTCAGAAATGAGGCTGTGCCTGGTTTCATACGCCCTCGATTACACACAGCAGTGACTCCTGTGAACTGCAGCCTGTTATCATCCCTGTTTCAGCGGACAGTCGAGGGAACAACGTGTACAACATTTTCAGTGAAGACTAAACTTAGCAATGACGCGCCGAAGCTCTCGCTGCGAGCGTTTGACAGAAAGAATGTTTGTTTTCGGCAAAGAAATCTGCAGCTGAAGTGAGGGGAGGATGAAAAACACTATAATTTAGTCAAACGTCCCAAAATAAAAAAAAACTCGAGCATAGTTGTGTGAAAGTGAGAGTCAGACAAACAAAGTGCAGACACACAACAAAAACACAGATTTGCATGCAGATGGATGAATGGATGGAGAGAGAGAAAGAGAAGCTAACCTGACACCTTCATTCAGAGTGTAGAGTTCATTTTCTCCCAGATCTTTCCTCTGGAAAACCGAGATCACAGCGTTGTGGATGCTGCAGATAAACACACAGGGAAACATTTAGTCGATGAAGACTTGAATGAGTAATGTGGAGATCAATATGATGCTGCTGCTGCTGCTGCACGAGGATAAAATACACATGATGTAGCTTTATTTAACTGGTAGTTAAAGGTGCCATATGTAATGTGGCCAAAAACAGTTAATACATTCAAATTCAAAATACAGAGGTCTTTTAGATTGCGTTTTCTGACATAATTGGCTGAGACTCTACTGACTGCAATGATTGGTAGACGGCTGTAGGTGGCGCCACATGATTTCAAAACATAAACATGATTTGCAGTCTGCAAAATATCTTTTTTTATGCAAATATTTTGTCTGTACTGTTGTTGGTGAGTTCAGTTTGTTATATGAACATTATTCCTGAGTCTCTGTGACATATTAGGAGGATTTTATGGCCAGTTGATTTAGATTTATTACATAATGCACCGTTAATGAAAAAAATCAATAAAACGGACAAAAAGTTGACGTCAAAGTCACTTCTTTCAAAGAAAAATAAAAGCCCTATATTATATATATACTATATTATATCGTATTTGGTCGAATTAAACAAACAGCAGCAGCATCATTATGATTTCAAGTTTATCCTTCATTTGACCAAGTGGGGTAAAATAGCCCTTTAATAATCCATTCATCAAATAATCATTGCAGCCTTAACTAAATCCAAAATAGACTTAAATAACAACACTAAAAATAAAGCATTTCCATTCAATAAAGCACAGTAACAGTAGAACATGACACCACACACACACACATGCACACTGTGTCTGTGTCCTGAAACCTCGACAAACTATGTATCTGGGTTAAAGTCATAAAACCTATAGTGTATGCAAAGTAAAAATAAAATGAAAACAACTGTGTGAAACAGGAACTTGAGCACGTTTCACTGCAAGATTCAGTCCAGCTCATGTGGTTGGTGCAGAACCGAGAGCGCGTTCTTTACAATCTGTGCTGCAAAAAACATCAAAAATAACCAGAGAAAAGAGAGAGAGAGGAGAAAAGAACCTATGAGGCAGAATGAGATGAGAGAGACGGACAGAGATGAAAAGAGAGAGAGAGAAAAACGGACCCTGAGGGGAAGAGGACAGGATGAGTTGGTACTTATGTGCACGCATTAGAGTTTTCATATTCACAGCACGGACAATGGCGACAATACGGCTTCCTTCTGTTGATGCTTATGCTTACATGACATGGCAAGTGAAAAAGGTGCACACATGCAAAGACATATTTGCATATGACAGAGGCCGCCACTGTGTGTGTGTGTGTGTGTGTGTGTGTGTGTGTGTGTGTGTGTGTGTGTGCAGGAGAGTGGATGTAAGATAAGAAATGTTTGCACTGACAGATCTAAAAACACTTAAATAGTGTACTTGCATTAGCAAAAATGTTTCCAACACTCCACTACATCCATAGTAAATCTGTATTT
Organism: Microchirus variegatus; assembly: GCF_963457635.1. Lineage (NCBI taxonomy): Eukaryota > Metazoa > Chordata > Actinopteri > Pleuronectiformes > Soleidae > Microchirus > Microchirus variegatus. The sequence continues at coordinate 8,315,093 of NC_139821.1, forward strand.
ATATTGAAGGTAACGGACAGTTTCATTCATTTCAGTCATCTTGTGGAGCCGCTACTGTATGATTTATGTTGAAAATTGACACAAATAATACAATTCTAAACAGTCTGTTCTTCAGTAACGAGCAAAACTGCAGGTCCTTCACAATAAAAGCCTTATTGAAAACACTGAGTGGAACTGGGGAAAAGAAATGAAAGATTGTGTTTGACTGATAAGGCGGCTTATAAAAAATACATGTATATTCATATTTTAAAAATATATATATATAAAAATAAAGAAAACAATATAATGCTAATGCTAAACATGCTAATTTTTTTAAGTATAGTGCAGAAGATTAAAATTTATCAATGCTTTAACTAAACTAAACTAAACTAAACCAGTTCCTCAGAAACGAGGTTCTGCCTCTTTCAACTTTGTAATCTGAAAAATAACAAAAACATCGTTGCTGGTTTCAGTTCCACTGGTAGTTTGTTCCACTCAGTAAATGGTAAAGGATGCTTTACCTTATTTGATCTGAACTCTGGGGCTGGCTATGTGGTGTGTATTATTTTAATGTGTCTTTATGGACATAAACCATGTAGTGATTTGTAGACAAGCAGCAGCAGCAGCAGTAAGTCTATTCTATAAGTCAGAGGAAGCCAGTGTAAAGACTTTAAAACTGGAGTAATGTGCTCTGATCTTTTTGTTCTGGTTAAAGTCAAATGACTTGCAGCTGTTTAATTCTCCTTCCTGTCAGACGAGTGGAGATGAAAGCATGAATGAGCTTCTCCTGGTCTGTTTGGGACAGAACATGAACGTGGAACATAATAATCACGTGTCTCTCTCTCTCACACACTGACCTGTTCCAGGTAGCGTTGGCCCCGGCTCTCCTCTGCTGCGTCCCCTTGTCTTTGCTGCACTCGTCCACCAGGCGTTCCCCGGCTGTTCCGGCCCTGTCCCCTCCTCCCCCTGCTGGGCTCTTAGCCAGCGGGAGGTCGTTGAGACTGGACGACGAGCTGTTGCCCAGCCTCAGTTTGCTGTGGAGACTCCTCGAAATCCAAAAAAGAAGAAGAGATAGAGAGACACAACGGTAATAACCACAAATATAAATATAAATCATTATTTGTTTTACAGACGTGAATCTATAGATCTATATTTTTGTTTTGATTTTTTATTTGCTGACAACGTTGGGATTTTTTTTTTTTACTGGAGGGTGATTACGTTTTATTAGCCATCTGTTAATGTTTACATAAGCTAATGTGCTGTAGAGGAGTGAAGCAGGTGAACTCAGGAGAAATAAACACACACAGAGAGGAAGAGAGAAAACTGGCGATATATAAAATCCCTCCTCTTTTCTGGCATAAACACTGACCTTGTCAGGACCTGTAGTCCTCATAGAGACCAAAACCTGGTCCTAATGAGCAGTGTTGTAACGTAACAAAGTCCAAACACATGCATTTGGACTTTGTTATTTATATTTAACTATCTTTGTTACTCATTACTACCAAATAAAATCAGAAGAAGAAGAGTTGGTATTATGGTCTGTACACTCTTAGAAATAAGGGTTCCAAAAGTGTTCTTCTACAAGGGCTGAGGTTCTACACTCTTAGAAATAAAAGTGCTAAGTAGAACCATATAAGGTTCTTCGGCTTGTCCTCATAGGAGAACCCTTTTTGGCTCAAGGTAGAATCTTTTTATAAAGGTTTCACCTGGAACCCTTTTGGGGGATTCCACCAAGAACCCCTTCAAAACCCCTTATTCAGGAAAGGGGTTTTAAAGGGTTCTCTGGATCAAAATGGTTCTTACTGGAACCACTGGTGTTACCAAGAACCCTTGAATGAAGCAAATGGTTCCAGGTAGAACCTCAGCCCTTGTAGAAGGACCCTTTTGGAACCCTAATTTGTAAGAGTGTACCTGGAACCTGGAGAAGGGGTATTCAAGGGTTCTTGTTAACACTAAGCGTTCCAGTAAGAACCATTTTGATTCAGAGAACCCCTTTACTAAATAAAGGGTTTTAAAAGGATTATTGGTTACACTCAGGGTTCCAGGTAGAACCTTTTTATTAAGGTTCTACCTGGAACCAAAAAGGGTTCTCCAATGAGGACAAGCCAAAGAACCTTATATGGTTCTAGTTTTACTACTTAGAGCTTTTCTAGTCTTGATGAGCCGCTTTACACGCTTCAACATGGGGGTAAGTGTCTTGCTCAAGGACACATATAGACTAGCAGAGCCAGGAATTGAACCCACAACCTTCCTGTTCTAAGACAACACTGCTACCATCAATCCTCACTTTCTTTTGATACATTGTACATCAGAAAATGACTTTTGATACTTATGTACAGTAAATGTCATATAAGACTTAAGTAATATATAATGATAAAAAAGAGACTTCAACTTCTACCAAAGTCATTTACTGGTAATATACTTGTACGTTTACTCAAGTATCCCTTTGAGGTACTTACACTGGTTAAGTTAAGTTCTTAAAAGGAAACCTACACAAATCTATGTGGAAAAATAAGTGTCTCTCGCTCTCTTTCACCTCCTCCTTTTCTCTCTCTTCTCTTCTTCTTTCTTCTCTTTCCACTTGTACATTCCTCCACCTTTTCTCTCTCCTCTTTCTTTCTTTCTCTCTCTTTCTCTCTCTCTCTCTGTCTTCCTGTCTGTGCCAGGCTGTGATCATGTGACATTCTGCGAGCGACTGTGCCACCGAGCGAACAAAGCAACTCTTTCAGGTTCAAAAAGCTGCCAAATGGGTGGGGAAGAATTAGAAGGTGACACTCGTTTCACCTTGTACTTGCTCTGAAACACAGTGAGTCGTCGGTCAGGCTTTTCACGACGAGCTGATCCAATTCACTGACCGCTCGCTCACTTCATTTACCGCGTTGATTGTGTTTTGCTTTTATTACCAAGCTGAACGGAAACATTTGCTTTCAATCTTAGTTTTTAAGAACATCTGGAATCATCCGTGTCCTGTGGACGCTTCTCATATCAATGGAATTAAATTTAACTGGATTTAAAAAACAGAAGAAAGGGGGGGGGGGGGGGGGAGTGGGAAAGAGAAGAAAGAGGGGATGGAAAATCAGCGGCTTGAAGAATAATGTGGAGAGGAAGAGGATAGGTGTGTGTGTGTGTGTGTGTGTGTGTCAGCCTGGATCTGAGTTCAGCTCCACATAAATAGGTCAGCGTGAGAAACAGGAGCTCTGGGCTCAGTCTCTCCTTCACACACACACACAAACACACACACACACTAAAAAGTAAGACTATCCAAATACTTTGGAAGGTGTCATCTTGTACTTTGTGTCAATCTACAGACACTTCAGTCAAGATGCGACGACGTCTCAAGAACTATAATTAAATAACTCACAAAAACACTATCTCTCTCTCTGCTGCCGGGAATTAACCCAATTTAACTCATTCTTTTCTAAATGTGCAGGGATTTGTTTGAGAGTTACTGATACTGTTTGTTCAGTGAGTTCAGAGCGAGAGAGAAAAGGCTGCAGAGTAATTACTAAACAAAGGAGGATAAGAGGGACGCGCTCAATGAATGAATGAATGAAAGAATGAGGTCATTCAGGAATGTACGTGTGTGTACGTGTGTGTTACTCATTTCTGAGGAACTGGTTAAGCTGAGGGCTGACATTTGAAATGTGGCGGCAGGTTAAAGTTAAGGTTAGTCACTCACTGGTTATGGTTAAGGTCAGGGAGAAGGCTTTAGTTAAACCAGAGGTCTCAAACGCTCCATCGATGCCATGCGGCCCGTCACTTAAATGTGTGTGATATTTATAGATTCATTTTGCATCATGAATGTGTTTTCTGTTGTGAATTATGGATCATAAAGCAGCAAAACAAACACCTTTATTCTGAAAGGATGTCAACTATCGTCACAATATCCTGGTATAGTTTTAAGAGAATATCACCCACGCCCTACTGTTGTTTTTCTCCACACAGTTGTGTCCTTACCAGACTTGACCCTCATGTGACCCCCAGGTCATTTGAGTTTGAGACCCCTGGTTTAGGTTAAGCTAAGGCCTTACTTTTGATACTTAAGTACAGTAAATGTCGTATACTTTAAGGCTTTTACTTAAGTAATATTATTCACTTCTACCAAAGTCATTTTCTGGTACTAAGTCAAGTTAAGTCAAGTCAAATCAAGTAAAATCAAGTAAAATCAAGTAAAATCAAATCAAATCAAATAAGTCAAATCAAGTCAAGTCAAGTCAAAACAAGTCAAAACAAGACAAATCAAAAGTCAAATCAATTCAAGTCAAATTAAAAAGTCAAATCGGGTCAAGTCAAATCAATTCAATTCAATTCAAGTCAATTCAAGACAAATCAAGTCAAATCAAAAAAGTCAAATCAAGTCAAGTCAAATCAAATCAAATCAAATCAAAAAAGTCAAGTCAAATCAAATCAATTCAAGACAAATCAAGTCAAATCAAAAAAGTCAAATCAAGTCAAGTCAAATCAAATCAAATCAAGTCAATTCAATTCAAGTCAATTCAAGACAAATCAAGTCAAATCAAAAAAGTCAAATCAAAAAAGTCAAATCAAAAAAGTCAAGTCAAATCAAGTCAATTCAAGACAAATCAAAAAAGTCAAATCAAGTCAAATCAAAAAAGTCAAATCAAATCAAAAAAGTCAAGTCAAGTCAAGTCAAATCAAATCAAATCAATTCAAGACAAATCAAGTCAATTCAATTCAAGACAAATCAAGTAAAAACAAGTCAATTCAAGTCAAATCAAATCAAATCAAATAAAGACAAATCAAGTCAAATCAATTCAATTCAATTCAAGTCAAGTCAAGTCAAGTCAAGTCAAGTCAAGTCAAGTCAAGTCAAGTCAAGACAAATCAAGTCAAGTAAATCAATGAAAGTCCTTAAAAGGAAACCCCACACAAGCCTTCACATGATCAAATCTGGCCTTCGTTAATTAAAGGTTAAGGTGAGGCACTTAGTTGTGATGGTTAAGAGTACGTTAAGGGGATTGCCCTAACATTATGTCTATGTTGTGTGTGCATGTGTGTGTTTGTTGTTACCTCCTAAAAGAGCCCTCTCGTTCCATGTTGGTCTTCAGCTGTGATCTAGAGTCCACCCACCAATCAGCATCTGACAAAGGAAGGAAACAAACATACCTCGATTAAAGTTGATTTTCTAGTTCTCGGTGAAGATAATATTTTTATTTGATGTGTCAAAGCAGGAAATAAAGAATAACACTAATGTTTCGTGGTATAGACATTTCCTCGCAGCCGGCAGGTGTTACTAATGACACTGACGAGGGTTCTGAGCCACTCTGAGCTTTAATTAACCTGATTAGGAACACCTGTGTTTACCGTGTCGGGGTCAAAATGGCCGCTGTAGCCGACACAAAATTTCTCCTTTGCGAAATGACAATTTGTGTGATTCATTTGCAAAGAGAAGAGCCATGTTGTTTATTTTAAAACAGACACGGAAGATAATGACTGCCTCTATGTCAATGAGACCACAAACATCTACTTAATCACTCTATTTACACCAATAATTATGGTTTACCAACTATGGGATGGCTCGATACCATTTTTTTTCTCATCTGAAATTAATATAATGTTATTTAAATTCACATTTTCGGTAAATTGAGTGATTTTTTAAATGATATTTGTTGTTTTAGCGACATTATAATAATTATTTCTCAAACATTGAGGCAGTTTTAAAATAACACTTTTTTTTTAGTGGGAAAGTGACCTTCCCCTACACCTGAACATCACTAGCATGACCTGTAACCTGTTGCTAAAACAAATCAAATGGTGGCCTCAGACTGTTGCACGTTATTGACACATAAATAAATAAAGCTTTAGTGACATGATCACATTTGAGAGTTCTATGTACTATTTTTTCTCTTTTTTGTGTACTATATATTTATATTTTTACATTTCTTGTTATTCCTTTTACTGTACGTGCAATTAAAAAAATAAACTGATAAAAGATACAGAGAAATCACTTGGACAGTCTGTCTAAACTCTAAATGAATAAGCAACGTTGTTTTTTTAATCAAATTACAGTGAAGAGGCCAAGACTGACACTTGACACTCAGTTAGAACACATGAAGCAGCTTTATGGCCTGTATTAAAGGACCAAACAGGTTAAAGGTGAGACTTCCTCATGACCCACATCAACCGCCCTTTGCTCCACATCCTTTCTCACTATACATTGTTGTAAAAACGCGACATTAAAGTCCGTGTGAATTACAGCCATTGTTTTCCTGCTCGTGAAAATTATGCAACGCCGCATCGGTCGAGGTCACCGTTAAAACCTTTAATTTCACAGTCGGTGCAATCATCACGTGTTCAGATGATATTGGTGATGTCGTTTGTTCAGTACTGACTCTCAAGTGGCCGAGGCTTTACTTCCTGGAAACTGTATTTGCTGCTGCTACGCAATATAAACCATATTCTCCTGCAGTGACAGATGTTTCCAGGTCTGTTCCATCTATTTGTTTTACTATGCAGATTTATTATTATTATTATTTCTTAATGACATGCATTTCCTAGATCTGACAAAATAACTTTAACTTCAGCAAAAAAATGTAAATACATTAAAAATAAAGTCAAGGTGAAAGCAACTGTGAAGATTTGTGTTTGGTTAAAAATGAAAAGGGTGAATTGTACAGCCATAACTCTGATGTCTTTGGCATCAGAGTTATATATGTAAGAAATGTCAATAAGGAGGCATTTTACATTGAAATACTTAAATACATATACGTGCAAATGTGTTGTTATTGGACAAAAGATGTCTCTGGCAATTCATTCTTTAGCTCATTAGGGAGTAAGACAAACTTGAGCATTTGTTTACCTCTATTGTCGTGTATAATAACAGAACTTATGTGTGGAAAGATTTGTTTTTCTTGGAGTTTTGCAGTCCAGAAACGTACCTCATTGCCTCGTGTCGCTCTCTGGAGCTGCTGGCCTGGAGGAAAAGCAGAAGACCACAGAGAAGGTCCATGGATGTTGTGAAGGAGGACACAAGGACAGAAGAGGACAGACGAGGACAAAAGGGACAGGGAAAGATGGAGGGAGAAGCAGAAAGAAGATCACACATGCGAAACGTTACCAAAACCTAAAAAAAAACCTCTCAAAAATGTCTCAACCAATATGGAAGACAAATGTCGACATTTAATTTTATATAAGCATGAAAACAGAGAGGACGTTGGTGAATATTTAACATATACAACTTCTCCACTCCTGTTGACGCTTTCACTTTAAATCCCTGTGTAATGTTCATAAACATAACAGCAGACAGTAGACACACTCCTGGACCTGGAGCAGTCACAGACTGTGGTTGTGTGAACTTGATTAGAATAAGGAAAATGGAATGAAACCAGCAACCTCCCACACACACATGCACACATTTAAAACCTGACTTATCCTTCATTAGAGAGACTCCACTGTTGGAAATCAACACCCTCACACACACACACACTGACATGACAGGGAAATTAGCACCTTGCTGCAGCAGGTTTGTCTGCTCACAGCTTCACTTCTGGCACTAAACCAAACCACAAGTTGAGGTTCTGCTGTAAAACTCGCTCAAGTGTCTCTTTTTTAAGGGGAAACCAGAAACACTTCAGTAGGTAAAGAGGGTTTTCTGTCTTCTTTAGCACACATTAAACCACTGAATGGAGTCAAATAAATAAATAACGCGAGACGCGAGGACAGTTTGGAGGAGTTGTTGATACTCACGTTTGTTGTGGTCGCTCACAGATGTACAGACCCCTGAAGACTGGAGGTCAAAGTGTCCACAGTGTCCGGTCATTTAGCGCAGACTAACTGCGCGTGTCAAGGTCTGCGCACTTTCTCAGCTGCGAAGATCCGAGATCATCAGGAGGATATGAGGTGCGCGTGAGCTGCGAGCTGCTGTCGGCGCGCGCTTGCACTTCAGGAGTGTCCGCGCGCGAGAGAGAGAAAGAGAAGGAAGTGTGTGTGTGTGTGTGTGTGTGAGAGAGAGAGGTGTGGGTGTGTGTGTGTTTATGCAGGGGTCGAACCCCGTGGAAACTGTTTGTGGTTTCTCTCTCACACACAGACTCACAACCCCCCCCCCCCCCCCACACACACACACACACATACTCTTGTAATTGCTGCATACTGAGGACCAGCATTTCCACTTTATAAATCAACACAATTACAAATATCCACTTCATGAATGACATCTTCAAAGAACTACTGGGTGCAGTACCATAAAGTGTGTGAAACACCAGGGCTGGAAAACAAATTGAGGATCTCTGTTAATAGATAGTATGTTTACAACCTAAGGAAGTGATTTCAATGAAAACAAAGTGAGGACAGACAAAAATGTCCTCACTTCGTAAAAATGACCTCACTTTGTTGGTTAAAAACCTCACTGGTCCTCAGTATGCTGCAAGTACAAGAACACTGACACACACACACACACACACACACACACACACGGGCGAGAACATGCAAACTCCATGCAGAAAGACCCTTGTTCTAAACCCAGGTCATGAACCCCAGGGTTTTAATGGCTGACCTTTGACCTTAACCTGACCATGCCTCAAATCTCAAACCCTAAAAGTATCTTGTTCAATAAGAAAAATGAGGTTCTATCTCATTAGGACCAGGTTTTGGTCTGTGTTTATGGCAGAAAAGGTCCTGAAGAGCACATGTTCTACACTCTTAGAAACAAAAGTGCTAAGTAGAACCATAAAAGGTTCTTCGGCTTGTCCTCATAGGAGAACCCTTTTGGAGGGTTCCACCAAGACCCCTTTTAAAACCCTTTATCCAAGAAAGGGTTTTAAAAGGTTCTCTGGACCAAAATGTTTCTTACTGGAACCATTAGTGTTACCAAGAACCCTTGGAAAACCCTTTCTTCATAAATGGTTCCAGGTAGAACCTCAGCCCTTGTAGAAGAACCCTTCTAGAACCCTCATTTCTAAGAGTGTATAGTTACAGTATGAAATGGTTTGTCACAGGCAAGACATCAAGTGTTCCATCCTTAAATCTCAGTTTAAACTACTAATCTCAGTCATTAAAGTCAGATTATGTGAGGGGATTAAGAATATAACAATTTGAGACGTAACACAAACAAACGTGCAGGATCACCACCGTCTTTAGGAGTCGTCCTCTAGGATTCATGGATGTTAGTATAAAAGATTAAATGTCTTGTTCAGACAAAAGTGTGGAGGAGAGAGGACACACACACAGAGAGAGAGAGAGAGAGAGAGAGAGAGAGAGAGAGAGAGAGAGAGAGAGAGAGAGAGAGAGAGAGAGAGAGAGAGAGAGAGAGAGCAGGATAGAAGCAGCTTTTGTCAGCAGACTGAAAACACTGGACGTCTTTGTTTACGAGCAGATTAGAGCGCAGTCATGTTTAATTCATGTTGAAATAATTCACAGGCACAGCAGTACAACAGCCTCCCACTGACATCACAACACTGAGGGACACTCAGCAGCTCCTGTACACTGAGTGTGTGTGTGTGTGTTTGTTTTCATTTCATGTGCCTTTAAATGTAATTATCTCTATGTCGACAAGAGCAGCAGCAATATCTAATCTGCAGGTCAATATATTGAAGAGATAAGTCAGGTTTAAGGGTAAGATGTCGTCAGCGTTTGAGGCTTTTCAGGGAATCGGTGAACTGCTCTCAATCCTGCACCAAACAGTCTTGTATAAAGTACTTTAAAGGTAGTACTTGAGTAAAAGTACAAGTATCTTACCAGAAAATGACTTTGGTACACTCTTAGAAATAAAAGTGCTCAGTAGAAGATTATAAGGTTCTTTGGCTTGTCTTCATAGGAGAACCCTTTTTGGTTATAGGTAGAACCGTTCTACCTGGAACCCTTTTGGAGGGTTTATTCAGGAAAGGGCTTTTAAAGGGTTCTCTGGATCAAAATGGTTCTCACTGGAACCATTAGTGTTACCAAGAACCCTTGAAAGACCCTTTCTTTGGGAAAAGGGTTTTTCAGAAGCAAATGGTTCCAGGTAGAACCTCAGCCCTTGTAGAAGAACCCTTTTGGAACCCTTATTTCTAAGAGTGTAGAAGTTGAAGTCACTTTTTTAAAATAATATGACTTAAGTAAAGGTCTTAAAGTATATGACATTTACTGTACTTAAGTATCAAAAGTCATTTTCCTCATCTGGAAGGTTGTGGGTTCAATTCCAGGCTCTGCTAACTCTTCTTCTTCTGATTTTATTTTGTATAAACAAGTAACAAAGACAGTTAGAGGAAATGTAGTGAAGTAAAATATGTACAAATACAGTGAATTTTGTATTTAAGTACAGTAACAAAGTATCTGTACAACACTGTATGCTAGAAACTAACACACACACATGCTGGCTTCTATGACATCAGAGGACATTACGCTAACTATAATTACTACTGACCTAATCCTAATCCTGACCTTAATAACATAACTTTAAAAAACATGTCTTCACCTTAAAATGTAGTCATTCACATTATTGTTGACTTGTAAACAGATTGAGGTCCCCACAACATAAGGAATACCACACCCACACACACACACAACCTTTAGCCCAGTGTAATAAGGAACAGGTTTAAGTTTTTATCTTTAACTTTATCAGGACTTTAACACAAGCACGGAAAAAAACACTTTGACGTCACATAAACACTGTAAATTAGCGACACATCATTATCTATTGTGTATGTTTAATTTTGTATACGTGTTTTAGTGTTTTTGACTAATCCAATAGTGTATTTAACCATATACATTTTCACTTTTTGTGAATGCATTTTTATTTAACGTGTTATTTTACACGAGAGGTAATTCTAAATAACGTGGCCTCACATCACGAGTTGATGTGCTCGTATATTTCCGCAGTACAGCGGCAGTAAAAATGCTTTCCTGTGTTTTTTTGTTTTGTTTTTTTCCACAACCTCTTTTCTGATATGGTTTATGACGGCAATTTGTGCTTTTTACGCTGCACTTTGAAGTCCATTTTAACAAGGAAGGCGTAGGCTCAGAAACCACAGCACACGAGTGCGTAGAGGATTGTACATGTATGATGTAAAAAAGTTTTTGATGTTCATGTATGTGAAACTCACACACTTATATAATGATGAACTCTTTTGACAGGTTTTTATGTCATTTCCTCTTGTTCTTGCTCACACACACACACACACACACACACACACACACACACACACACACACACACACACACACACACACACACACACACACACACACACACACACACACACACACACACACACACACACACACACACACACACACACACAAAGCATTCCCTATAGTCTCTTACCCTAATCTTAATCCTAATCCTAAAAACAAGATCCTAACCCTGAAAAGAACCAGGTGATGTCATGCAGTCACAGCTTCCTGGTTGGTGTCACCATGGTAAAAAAAAAAAAAAAAAAAAAAAAAAAAGTGTGTGTTTGGCAGATTTGGGCTCTCATAGACTTTTCGTTTTGCCTGCTTCGTTCCACAAAGTCAGAGTTCAACCCGTATTTACAGTTTCCACTTCACCGGCGTCCTGAACCCACATGTGTCACAGCTCGAGTGTGAAGCCACGAGGTCAAAGAGGCTTCAGTCTGTCGGGCAAATCAAGGGGAGTGGATTAAAGATGGAGGGGAATGAAGAAGAATTGTGTGAATGAATGAGTGGTAAATTTTTTTAGTTTAAAGCAGCTTTAAGATGAGACAAAAGTGTTCTATTATAAATACAACAGTGTTGTAATGGAACAAGTACAAATACTTTGTTACTGTACTTAAACCTTTAAGGTACTACTCAACCATTTGGTCGTCACTACATCTCATCTCACTAACACTTAATGTGACTTGTTGAATGTCGTACTTTATGAATTATGCAAACTATTATGAACAGACGTGTCAACCGTTTGGTAGAGGCCTGTATCTGAAATACTGCAGGGTCTAATAAAAAAAAATAGATTGTTGTTATTGTTATCATAAGTAAATAAAATAAAATAATTAAAAAATAAAAAATGCAAAGAAATAATTTTTCCTTTGCTTTTTTTTCATGATGCGTACCTTAAAGGGTTAAGGACAAAATTCACATATGTGTACTTTACTTTGTTGTTTATATTTTGAGCAACTTTTACTCCATTTCCTCTAACTCTCTTTGTTACTCGTTACTACCAAATAAAATGAGAAGAAGAGTTGATATTATGGCCTGTAGTGTCTTGCTCAAGGACAGGAATTGAACCATGGCTCAATCCTTACTCCTCACTTTTTTAATACATCGAAAGTACATTTTATATCAGAAAGTGACTTTTTGATACTCAAGTACAGTAAAGACTTTTACTGAAGTAATATTATTTAAAAAAAGTGACTTCAACTTTTACAAAAGTAATTTTCTGGTAAAATACTTGTACTTTTACTCCCTTTTATGTACTTTATACAAGACAGATGGACAGATGAGTCTATCTGTGAGGATGTTCTGATTTGAAGGACAGAAGAGGAAAAAAAAAAAAACACTTTTCAAGGGTGACGCGTGTTTAGTAAACACACACACACACACACACACACACACACACAAACACACACACACACACATAGGCCTTCGCTGCGTCCTGTATGGAAACTCTCAGTCAGCTAAAACCGGTTACATAAGAGGTGTTTTATCTGTGGATTTAAATAAACAAAAACACCGACGATAACGCATTCTCACGATGTTACGAGAACAGTTGTCACATATTTAGAGTCACTGTGTTTCTGTTCAGCTGATAAGTTTTGATTCGACAGAGGCGGACGATAACTTTAAACAAATGTTCATTCCGTCTATATCTAAAACCATTATCACAAGGTAAGCACCAAGAAAATGTTTTATTTACTTTTGATAACAATAACGACAATAAATATATAAATATATATTTTTTTTTTTAAAAATACAGGCCTCTACCAAACGGTTGAGACGTCTTTTCATAATAAACCTGGTTTGCATAATTCATAAAGTACAACATTGACAAGTCACATTAATTTAGTGTTAGTGAGTTCAGCTTGATGCATTTTCAATGAGATATAGTGACTTAAAGTGTGCTCGACCAAATGGTTGAGTTGTACCTTAAAGGGTTAAAAAAAATAAATCCTGTATAGTTTGATAAGTGAAGCTGATTTTCTACTTTCAATCACTCTTCTCTGTCGCGTTTTTCTTTGGAAAATGACAATTTTCACTCCCACGCTGGTGTAGTTCAGTCCTTCTGTGGGACAGTGCAGTGCAGACACAGATTCTCTCTTCCTGTGTTTATGTGTAATTACACTCTGTGACTCCACTGTTTACTTGTGGTTAATGTGTGCGCTCCACTGGGCAGATAATTGTGGGGGTTGAATACGAGGTAATCAGGCCCTGATCCTTAGAGTCTGGAGCAGAGACAAATATTCATTATTAGTAGTATTATTATGACCAGGAAGAGGTCAAGAGGTCAAGAGGTCAAGGTCAGTGTTGTCATGTAACTTACTCTATTTAAGTACAAAATTCCCCTATCTGTACTTTACACTCCACTACATTTACTACTCGTTACTACCAAATAAAATCAGAAGAAGAAGAGTTTTATTTATATAGAGCTTTTCTAGTCTTGATGATCTGCTTTACTCATTCACACACATCGTCAACATGGGGTTAAGTGTCTTGCTCAAGGACACTTAACCCTCACTTTTTATACTTAAATACAGTAAATGTCGTATACTTTAAGACTTTTACTGAAGTAGTATTAAAAAAAAAAAGTGACTTCAACTTCTACCAAAGTTATGTCTGGCGATATATTTATACTTTTAAGGTACTTTATACAGCAGACAGCAGCACCACATTCAACTGTAATAGAGACAAATTAATAAATAACCTAAGGTTTTGCTCCAAATCACAAACTCCTCAGCGGAGGAAACTCTCACTTCCGTCACAGTCGACAGAATAAAATAAATATCTGTCGCGTTCTTTCGTCATGGCAGCAGATTTGACATATGAATGACCTTAACTTAAAGGTCAAATGGGTCCATGGGAGGGGGGGGGGGTCTAACACCTGGTTCCTGGTGTAATAAAGTCTCTTTTAGAACAGAGACACATTTCTTATCCATTAAAATTAAACAAATGTCATAAAAGCCACTCATATGGCAACAAAAAAAACTCTTTTAAACTTACATAACATACAAAACCCACTTTTTAGGAAGTGTTTTATATATATATATATATATATATATATATATATATATATATTTTACTTCCTGTGCCTTTATGTGTCGCATGTATATTGTTCTCATTATTGTATTGTTACGGTCTTAAACAGTGTTACTTCCTCAGAACTAATTCGTTGAGTTTAACTGTTTCCACAGAGATATGTTTATGTCAAAGCTGGATGGAATATTATTGTTATAATCTATCACTCATGATTCTTTTTTCCTTCCTTCCTTCCTCTGGGCCTCTTTTTCTCTGGGTTGACTGTATGTATGTGTGTGTGTGTGTGTGTGTGTGTGTGTGTGTGTGTGTGTATCCTCGCCGTATCCATAGCGACACATAATAAGTACAGGATTCACACCTCATAACAAGCTGTTTCCTGAACATCCTGGAAGCAAGAAGCTGTTCACTGTGGTCAGGGTGAGGAGGAGGAGGAGGAGGAGGAGGAGGGAGGAGAACAGTCACTTACATCCTGCAGGTGAAAACACTTCATGAAGTAAAGTGCTGCAGCCGTGTGGCGAGAATAAGTACTGCAACATCAAGGAAACAAAATGGTCTTAATTTCATCTGTGGATGAGCACATTTTCTATTAGAAAATGACTTTTGATACTTAAGTAAAGGAAATGTAATATACTTTAAGGCTTTTACTGAAGTAATATAATTTAAAAAAAGTGACTGCAACTTCTACCAAAGTCATTTTCCTGGTAAGATACGACCCCAGTGACAAAGGTGAGCCTGGCAGAGGCATAGTTTGTTGTTTGTTTGTTGTTTTTCACCCTAGCTTTAAGAACGAGTAAAAAAAAAAAAGGTCTACATCCATGGGTCTAGGCCAGGCAAATGTGGTACACCTTAAAGTGGGTACATTTGTTTGGTACAGTCCAGATCTGTTGTTTACATGAGTGTATGATTTTATACATTATTGTATTCATTTCAATAAGATTTCATTAATTATTGTGGAAGATAAACCGCCGTAGGAGGAAAGAGAATGAGGCGGAACCAAAATGTGGGTACTCCCCGTTCACCCCGGAGCTCAAAGATGAGGGACACCTCTCCATCCTGACGTTTGTCCATCCTTTTCATTAAAGTTGTTTTCACTGTGTTCTCGTCACCGTTTTTTTAAGAAAGGACACATTTTACACACAAAAACACAGAAAGTCGAGTAACCACTCATTCATTTTAACAACTTTTATTAAGTCTTTACAAATAAAGTAACAAATTTTATTGTATTTTTTTTTTAATGATGAAGCTTGAACACTCTCTATACTTAGTGCAAAACATACCGTTAAAGGCTGCCGATGACTCCCTACGTTTTTGTTTGTTTGTTTTTCATTCATTCATCCACATGTTTTTGAACGTTTTATTTCAACCACTTTTGTACACGGTCAAACACGATACAGACGAAAAAAATAAAAACCACTGAATTACATCAGGCGCTGCTCGACATTAACACTGCAGAGAAAATGAGTGAGGAAATAAAAAATTGAGAAACAGAAAAACATGTTTTTTCTCAGTAACAGAAACTCGAGACTAGACAAAGATCCACAGGAGAAAGCTGCGACAAAGTGAGGAGATGCATCAGTCGTCTGTGTGAGTGTAAATAAAAAAGGCTTTTATTTTCTTAACATGTGGGCACTTCTACAGTAACAACGCATTAGAGGTAAGCGAGTCCTGAACACACTAAACTGTAAATCACAGACAGAACCTAAATAAACCTATTGCTACACTTTGCACATGCTATTTTTCCGCCCCTCCACTTCACAACTTCAATGTAATTTCACAATAAGAGCTCCCCCCAATTACACGCCATTTCACAGTAAGAGCTCTCTGCTACAACTACCACTGAACCCTAGAAGCTTTCCAAAACCCTTCAGAAAACTGTCACCTGTATAATATTGCACTGTGGCCATTGCACAGAAGGCGCTTCTTTCAAAAGTAAAAATATCACCAAAAACAACTTGTGTGGAAATCAAGCGAGACTTGACAAACTCTAGGATGTTACCTGGCAACCAAAACCAGCTCCAGTGAGTAACAGCAGGTAAAAACACGCAATCGGCAAAAAAAAGAAGAGAGATTTGACTGAACTAAAGCAAAAGTGGCTCAAAGATTATTCACAGCTTCAACCAAACTTGCCTAGTAGTAAGATTATTCATGAGAAATGGGGGAAAAAAAAGGTTGTTTGTACAAACTTTACAGAAATAACCATGGCACAATATTATTTATGTGAATCCAGAACACACACAAAAAACCCCAGAAAAATAAGATTTAAGTTTGTACCAGAGCATGTGAACTGAAAAGCAGAACAGGGCGTCAAAGGCATCAATTATCATCAGAACCACCACCACTAACACCCGCCGTGTTTAACCCTGAACGGTGCAGCCTCCACAACACAATATTCATACCTTTTGCAGACTTGTTTTTCAGTTTCGGACGAGGAGGGCCCTCACTGACCGATCTGTTAAGGCGACAGACGACAGCGCGGCGCTGAGGAGACGCCTGACGTGTTGTTGCTTTAGTGGGACAAAACTGTTTGTTTTTTTCCCGCCTTACTGGGTTGGACTTTGGTTAAAAAAAAAGGAGAAAAGGTGACAGTATGTCATACATATTCTTGCATTGGTCATACAGCCTCATCAATTTGGTCAGTTAAAGGTCCAGTGTGTCACATTCAGGAGGGCGTATACGGACCCACATTTGCACTACTGTTCAAAGGTTTGGGGGGTCACTTAGAAATGTCCTTATTATTGAAGGAAAAGCACTTTTTTTTTTTAATGAATATAACATTAAATGAATCAGAAATACACTTGTTAATGTGGTAAAAGACTATTCTAACTGCAAACGTCTGGTTTTTAATATAATATATTAGTATAGAGGCCCATTTCCAGTGTTCTAATGGTACATTGTTTGCTAATCGCGTTAGAAGGCTATTGGATGATTAGAAAACCATTGTACAATTACGTTAGCACGGCTGAAAACAGTTTTGCTGGTTCTAATTCTAATTATTTCTCATCTTGTCAATGTCTTGACTAGATTTTCTGTTCCTTTTGCAACTCTTTTGAGTGAGTTTTAATGGAAATGACCCCAAACTTTGGATCGGTATGACTGTGTGTGTGTAAAATTGCTTAAAATATTAATTACTTTGTGTTCTTTAGGTACTTAAAATAGACATACTCACTAAATACACACTGGACCTTTGCACAAAATAAAAGGCAAGATTCTTGCAATTCACTTTTTCCTCACTGAATAAAAGGGGAGAGAGAAAAAAAAGACTCATGTTTTTTTTGGTATAAAAGGATTCAACTGAAATCCACCACTGCATCCTCCTCCTCACTGTATGCTGCACCTGTGCCTCTAAAGTACAGAGTGGTCCAAGCTTCAAATACAATCTTCAACACCCCGCTCTCCACATATTTACAATTAAAACCCTGAAAAATAACAACAACAAAAATGGCACTGATATAACGCATCGTGTTCTCTCCAACCTCTGGGCCTGTAGCACAGCATTCACCTCAAAAGAACACTGACGTCAAAAAATGGTGACATCTTCACGTCTGGTCACCAGAGGTCAGACTCAGAAAAGGGTAATTTCATGTTTTCATCCAACAAAAAAACCCCCCCAGAACCAGCTGTGACCTCACAGTGACCTCACAGTGACCTCTATCCACACACACACACACACGTCCCTCAGAATAATAAAGAAGCAACATGAAGGATGCAAGGCACTAGTAAATACCTCCAGTATTCACCAGAGGCTGTGGGGGGAGAATCGGATCAGGAGAAGCAAACAGACAGAGCAAAAAAAACAAAAAAAAAACAAAAAACAAAAAAAAAACAGTTTTCTTTTCAAGTACATTAAAATGGACACCGTTGGTTTATACATTCACATTCATCTATCAAAAAAAACCAGAGGAGGAAGAGAAGAGGAGGGCTATTTAAAGTGTCTGATATATAAGTACTGTATTAAGAGAAGAACAAAAAATAGCTAGCATTACTTTTTTTGTTTGTTTTTTTTGAAGTCTTAAAAATCAACCGTTTTCTTTTCAATGTCAGGCTTAAAGGTCAGTTTCAACTCTCAATTCCATTCGACGGATGCAAACCAAACCGCGCTCGATTAGTCGCGAGCAGTTCTCACTTTTTGTTATTTTTTGGACGATCCGTTTGAGGAAGCAGTGAATTGAAAGTGAAACCGTCCTCTGTATTCTCCTCCTTTTATTTATGTTGTTTTTGACATTTCACCCTAAATCTAACAAACAACAATAATCACAGTGTTTCCACATCGAGCACCGATGTGTGTGTGTGTGTGACAGGTCCGTCCAGAGAACACACTTTTCTTTTGTTTCTTTCTTTTTTAAATAGAATAATAATCATTAACAATAATGTACATCATTTCAACCCAGATGTTGAAACTAATAAATTGTGTGTGTATTCAGGGATTAACATCTGTGTGTGTGTGTGTGTGTGATTGCTAGCAAACAATCCTGACCCAAAAAAAACAACAACACAAAACCAAAACAAAATGGAATCATCATCATCACCTCTGACATTTTTGAAAAATAAACACTAACTGTACAGGGACTCTGATATTATTCTGATAACAAGGCCACGTTTTCCTTTCATGCTCGGGATTTTTTCCTTCTATAAAGGTTTTTTTTTTTTACTGCTTTTATTGCTTTGATTGGCAACAGAGAGGAGGAAGAGGACGGAGGGATGGAGGAAGAGGACGAGGAGCATTCGTCGTGTCTGTTAATAAGTGCTTTTTCAACAACAGTTGGTGTTTGGCTTTTATACAAATCTCTCTCTCTTACCTACTCCGTCCTCCCTCCATCTCCTCCTCTCTCTGAATGATTCGTCAGTACCGAGGAGGAGGAGGAACACGACTTCTCTCCGACTTCACCGAGTGACTTTGTTCTTGCTATCCTTTGTGCTTTTAATGGTTTTTAGGGGAAAAAAATGTGAATACTGAACTGGACTGTTTTCACAATAGTAATAATCACAGATTTTTCAGATCAAAGCCTTTACCAGCAGACATTCACATCACCACCTTCTTCCCTTCAACCCCTTCAACCTTTTCATTTCATCCCCGCCGTCATCGTGTATGGACTTACAAACCCTGACAGATCATGAAAGTCCATACACGACACGGCACACAGACACAGTCACTAACACCAGTCCCATACCCTGACTCAGAACCTCTTTGGCCGTTCAACATTGCACTCCTCAGTCTTTGTCCTTTCCTTTGGCTGCCGTCACAGGCCCCGCACGCGGTAAACAGCAGGGTGGGAAGATCCATACATGGCTGCGTTTGCGTGGAAGTAAAAGCAACTGCACAGTAAAGCAATTTCTCCTTCCTCCTCTCGTCCGTCCCGTCTTTCTCCGATCCACAGCTTCTGACACGTTAACCCACTCCAGTTCTAACTCTGCTCCACACCAGTTCAGGCCAGGCGGGGCAGTGATTCACACCGGCCCCTCACCCCCAGCCCTACGTGGTCCTCAGGTTGGGTCCTCCTGGGTTGCTGACAGACTTCTGCAAAGCGTTGGTCACGTGGAAAGCCTGGAATGGCCCCTGCCCGGGAATATGGCCCTGTGGTGTGGGGTAGGGGCCCAGGGGCTGGGAAGTGCTGACCAGCAGAGGTCCAGGCTGTGCGGCGGCCTGGTGTGGCGTTGGCAAACCGAGAGCTGGACCGGACCACTGTGCGCTATAGGCGGGGGTGGGGTTGTAGTGAATGAATTGAGGAGGCTGGGGTTGGGGCGGAGCGGAGGAGGAGGCGGGGACGTGGCTCAGGGAGCCCTTGCGGGCGGCCACAGAGGTAGTGGTGCTGGGGTTTGTGGGGAGGTGTGCAGAGCCTCCGATACTGCTGGGACACAGCTGGCCGGGAGCTGAATACTTCCTGCCCAGACCTGCTGACTGAATGACCTGCACAGACCAGGAAACATAAGAGAACATGTTCAAATTTGGTCAGAAAGTACTTTAATCCCAAGAAACATTTGATCTGATGTCTGACGAAATGGCAATGCTTTATATTACTAAGACTAAGAATTTTTAATGCCACCTTGAATGAAATTTAAGACTAAAAACACTATAAATAAGGCGATGGATGGGGGATAGCATGTGTGTCATTCAATGAGACTCATTCAAGATGACTTTTTGTCTGTTTATTGAACATAAAGTGATACTCAGTGCTCTCTGGTTCAATAGCTGTATAGTATAGTATACCTCCTTCTCCAAGTCCCATGAGAAAGAGAAAAAATATATAAATAAATAGTCCTTCCCTTAAATATCTAAGACCTTTGACTAATGCATTTAAGACCATTGAACTAAATTTTAAAGCCTTCATTTTAGATACATGAATGGTAATAGTACAGTAATAATACTGAAATGTGAGGTGATATTAATTTCAAAGTAAGAGCATGTTATTTTCAAAGTTATATCTTGGAAATGACAATTATTACAGGTTATTATCAGTGTAATAACTGTGCTAATAAAGTGCTAATTTCCATTTTACTAAGTTAATATTCATTCTCTTGTGTCCCACAAACATTTCTTAATCTTTATTACCGAGCTATTACTATAGAAATATATGATTACCATAATATTAGTGACAAGCTAATTCGTATCAAACTTCATATGTACTTAAAAAGGCACTGTGTGTCTGTGTTTGTTTGTTAACCTCGTAGCTGTGTCCCTGTGCTGGAGCTTGCGGCAGCTGTTTGGCACTCCTCTTCCCCTGGAAAAGATTATTTTGTGATTAATTCTTGAACATAATAATTCATCACGACACAAACGATCTTTACAATGTCCAGAAATCAATGAATAAAGACTGGGATAAGCTGGGAACTTAAAAAAAGATGTCCAAAATGTTTCCAAATTAAAACCCTCAGCTATTTTCTTTCAAAATAAAATACATAAATACATTAGTGCTAGAGGGTTGGGTGGAGAATAACATGAGAATTTAGATTTGCTGTTGACTTAACACTCAAAATGGCAAAATGGACACATGCCATCACAGCAGATTTAAAAACATCCCGTGAGACAGACTGTTTTGCCTGAGGTTTGTTTACTCCATCAATCATTTGTGGCGTTTTCTTTTCATCGTCTTGTCTTTTTTTTGAGCAGAGCTAGTGAAATAAAGCCGGTGAGTCATTGTTGACGGAACATTTTCGGAATAATAAACACGGCGGTTTAAAAAAACCTGTGAGAGGTTCATGGCGTCTCTGGCCCAGTTGTCCACCAGTTTGTGGAAGTCGTCGGTGAAGGTTCCTTTCCTCTGATGCGGCACCGTCATGCTGGAGGGCAGATACTGAGAACCCGTCTGACTCTGGCACAGGCCGCCTGAACCGCTCACGGCGTTGGTGCTGTTCGTCCCTGCGAGGACAAACACAGAGCGGGAGAAGGAAAAACATGTGAGGGATTATTCAAACAACAACAACAGCATGATGGAGCTGTGGTTATATATTATGGGTCAATGTGAATGTCTGTCCAGTTTGGTCCATGAAAAGGGGGCTGTTATGTGGTGACTGGAAGATCAGTGAAGATGACATGGTCCTACAGTTCTAGTTTAGTTTTTAATGATGATCAAACAGCCAAAAATCTATGAAAACCTCATCAGTTTAATATGTTTTAATTTATAAATAGGACACCAGAGAAGCAACGCTGACATGGCCAGTAACTGCTGTAGAGCTGCAACTAACGATTGATCTCGATTAATCGTTTGGTCCATAAAATGTCAGAAAATGTTAAAAAAAAGTTGATCAGTGTTTGTCAAACCTGGAAATGACGATGTTCCCGAAAGTCTCGAATCAGTTTTAATGATTTCTTTGTTATATGGAGCAAAGAAATGAAGAAAATATTCAGATTTAAGAAGCAAAAACAATCTGAAATCTTGTTTAAATCATGAAAAAAGCTTCAAACCGATTAATCGTTTCAGCTCTAAACTGCTGTTGACCACAGTTGCCCTCTTGCAGCACTAATCCTGGGTGTTTTGACTTCAATTTATGACCACTAGGTGGCACTCAAGCCTCATAAGAGAAGGTGGACGTTTTCCAAACCCCTCAGAAATCCATCATGACAAAATCACTGCAAATAAAAAAGCCAAACACTACAAACTCCTGTATATCCAACATGAAACACAGGAATAGATCATACTCTATGATACCAGGACCATCTCTGTACTGCTGTATTTCTGCATGTTAGTGCCTCACTATCAAACCATTAAAAGATAATTCACATAGTCTCTAGAATTAAGGTATTCTCCTTCAATCAAATATACAGACGTATATAATTCTCATATAATTCAAGGCAGTTAAACACTAAAGAACTACTATCTTTATTTCTAAGTAATATGATGAATATTTTACTGCACAGTTTCAAAAATCCACAGTATAAGAACCAGGAGCAGATGGAAATCAAAAAGCTACGCTGACAAAAATGATCTCAGCCGGGAAATATTTACATGATCTACTCCGATCACACACACACACACACACACATAAGTAGGAACATAAAATGCAGGAATCAGTCCAAACGAAAGGTCGTCACGTTGTTGTTTGCCTGGTCAAAAAACTGTCACATCATGCCAAATAAAATGGAGTAAAAAAAATAATGAATGGAGACGCTGAGTCATGAGTGACTGCAGCAGCATGGAACTCTGGGCAACGTAGTCTTAGACCACAAGCTGTGACAAGGGAGAGGGAAAGGGAGGGGAGAGAGGCAAACAGCCGTTCTGATGAGTAAGTGTGTGTGTGTGTGTGTGTGTGTGTGTGTGTGAGGGCATGCACTGTCAGTTTGAGTCTGCCATGACGGATCAGATCAGTCATTTCATCATTTGGAATTTGGTCTGCGACGACTGAACTGATCTGATCTCAAACATTAAATCTACAGGGCATCGGAGAGCAGGAGAAACACGGGAGAGAGCGAGTGCAAGGATGGAGGAACGGGAAAATGGATGGAGGGGAGGGAGGGAGGGAGGGAGGAGACCAAAAAAAGAGAGATAGTTACTACACAGCTGGTTGCAGGGGCAGACTTTTTTCACCATCTTCCCTGTGCGGCCCGGAAGACAACAATTGGGAGGATTGGGAGAAAGTCAAAGTTAAACCCCGCCCACAACAAGAAGAAGAAGAAATGCAGTGAATCCAACTGTTATCACTTGAACTAGTTCATAAACAATGCTATGGGGAAGGTTCAGCTGCCCAACAACATCTTAACAGAGGTCACGACCTCTCACACAGTGCACGTTATATATTAAAATGTAGTGAAATAGGGCTGCGCAATATATAGGAAGTTGATCCCGATACCGATAGTACTGTGTGTACTTACTGTAGGTAGGGATAGGTATTGATTCCATATTGATTCATTTAGAGATATTTCAGTTTCCATGTCAATTTGCTTGTCAACTAATACTGTGAATTATACACTTGGTGCATCATTAAAAAACTTACTAAATATTATGTTTACATTTAAAAGAGACCAAAGTTGCTTAATTTGACCACAACGTGCAAAAGTAAAGACTTTGGTGATAATTCAAATTCAAACTGCTGTGAATGCAGCTTGGCCTGCATCCATGCACTTTTTATTTACCAAAGGAAAATAGCAGTAATGTTGGTTTGTGGTAGCAATGGAGGATAAATAATTGCTTGTATCGGCGTTATTGTATTTCACATTTTCCTGATATGGTGCAGCCCTACAGTGCACGTGAAAACTCTATGTGATCCGTATGCTGCACTGTGAGAGAGGCAGGATGTTGACATGTTTATTCATAAGAACAACATGGTCAAAGATCCTCTTTTTTGACAAAGCCATGATGAGTGGGCAAAGTTCTGACAAGCAACACTTACTCCTTGAGTAGAAATACTTTTCAAAAGGAAGCTCTTGAATAACCTTTCTTTTTTTTTTTTTTAAACAATGACGTTACACCAACAACACGCAGTATATGTTGGTAAAGACCTCAGAGTTTTCGCCCGTGTACCGTGGCTTTGTGATGCTTTTGGGAAACGAACGACACGTTTCTTCTAACGTGATTCTGAGTCTCCTCTACAGCTCACAGGTCCACAACAGAACTGGGTCCAACATCGTATAAACATAAAGATGGATCTCATTCCAACTCCAATTTATTCCAAAGGTATATTCAGGCAAATATTATGGATCTTTAACAGAATACTTAATAGACTTTTCCCCCCTAAGCTACAGAACCTGCTAAATGACAAGAAGAATTTATATAAGAATTGAGACCCAGGTCTGTCTCTCTCTCCTCCTGGCTGTGCAGTGACAGAGGGGGAGGGGGTGAGGATCAGGAGTGAGGAAAAGGAAGAGAGAGAGGAAGGGTTTGAGCTGCAGAGAGGGGTTTAGATGCATTTATAAATATCCCTTTATCACAAAATATTTCATTCACACTAATTTTATAGTTTGTCTTAAGATAAATTCTAAGAATATAATAATTACGTGCTGTGCAAACGCCTCAGGGGAACCACCAGCTTTGTTGTTTTTATGTCTGTCAAATTCTGTCATCACTGGCATTAAGAAGTTTTACCCATTAGGTTTTTTTTTGTGTGACTGAGGAAATAACGACACTGTATGGTTGTTACGGCATTGCTAAAACAACAACTCTCATGGTGACCTCAGACTTTTGTACGGCACCGAAAACGCTCAAGTCATCACGTCTCGACTTGTCTTGCTTGTTGGATAAAGGACTTAAACTTCACCACTTCATTAATGTTTGGGCTGTTTTTAAAACTAAAAGTAATCCCCCACAACAGCAGGATTTTAATGATGTTATTTTTTTGTTTTATTAAATCAACAGAAGTAGGTTCAGCTTTAGTGTTAACAGTTACACCACCTGTACTTACTGTACCTGTGCTACCGCCTCATTAAATCAACATTACAACTTTACTGTTGGGGCTTATTGATACTTAACCGACTTAAACATAAAACTTATCCATTAATCATCTCTATTCATGCCTTGTAAGCTTATTTTTGTTTAGGATTTAGGACAGTTGTGATATAAGAGGCAGTCTTTCTCCGTAAAAGAAGGAAAAAACCCCGCAGGAAGACAGGGGCGACTGTGACTTGACAGATACAGGAGTAAGGAAAGAGAATGAAAGGAAGGACGGATACAAGAGAAGAGCAAAGAAATAAAGCGTTACACACAAAGAGCCAAGCAGGGCGTACTCAGAAAGCGCGTCCTCCTGCCACCAGGCTTGAAGGCCAAACGCTCCGAACCCCAGCTGAACTTTACACAGCCTGAAGAGAGGGAGGGATGAGAGAAGAGATGAAGAGAAAGGAGAGAGTAGAGTGAGATGCAGAGATAGGCGAAGATTTTGAAGACAGGAAAGCAAGGGATCAAAGAGAGATGAAAGACAAGGAGGATACAATAAAATGGATTTTCAGATATAATGTCATTATCACAGTTAGCCATCACGCTGCTTTACACAGAGACAGGCAAAGAAATAGACCAAGACAGGAAGTGACAAACAAATTTGTCTTTTCTTTCTTTTCCTGCATTAAAAAAAAGGATAGAATGAGCAATTTAAGCTCAATGTTTGTGTCAAATCAAACTTTCTTATGTCAGTGTTATGACAGTCTCAGCAGTGTTCCCAGCAAAATGCCTACCTGGGGTGGGAGCACACAGGCTGGGCACAGAGAGTGCTGCCTCACTAGTGTAGGCCGAACACAGGTTATCACTGGAGGGAGAGGTTTTGAGTGGCTGGGGCAGAGGGATGCTGCCCGAATCAGCTAATCCTCCTGGGGCTAACAGAGCCAGCTGTCCGGGGTGCATGGTTGGGACACTCTGGGCGGATAAAGTGCTGCCTAGAAATAGCACAAGGCAGTGGCAGTAGAGGACAGGGCAGGAACAACACACAATAGGGAAGAGACGCACACAAAAACACACACGCACAAAAGACAGCAGACGGACACACACACAAAAAAAACACCCATTACCGCAAACATTTACAGACGCATCCACACAGAGAAAAACAGAAAAGAAAAGCAGTCAGAAATGTTGAGCCTCTGCTCCAGCACACACCCCAACATTCACATGCAGAAATATGCACACACACACGCGCGCACGTGCACACAGATGCAATAAACAAAAGATGGTGTAATGTTAGTGTAAATGTTTGCGATCTTATTGTCTGTTGTGATTTACTGTGCGACGAGTGTCTACGAGTGAGAACCTACCTGGCTGTAAAGGACTCTTGCTGCCCTGTCTGGAGCTGCTTCTGGACGATTTGGAGGACTTGCTTTTCGTCGGTCGTCTCCTCCTGCCGGTCAAAGCCACGACAGGAGGAATAACTGTAGCCGGAGGAATCTGCGCCAAGACCAGAAGAGAAATGGCTCCTTGTTACTCACTGCATGTGCTGGTGTTTAAAGTGTCTCCACTGACGCAACCAGAAGTGATTTACCTTTCCCAGCTTGGTGAAGAGACCGTCTATTTCCTCTTTCTGACGGGAGTGGAGGGCCTGGATCTCACGCATGTGCCTGGTGCCAGAAGGAAAAAGTGATGAAAACTTGGAATAAAGACAGAAAGACAAGTCATGGAGGAAAGTGGGAGAAAAACATATTTACTTTTCTCTGAGGCGGGTGACTTCATGTTTGAAGTCTTCATCCTCAAATTCCGAATCGTTATCACTGCTGATGTAGGAGTTGTTGAAGGAGTTATTGTTGTTCAGACTGAGCAGGGAGGATTTATGAGGGGAGTCCGGTGTTAAAATCTGTCCAGGACCACTGGATCCGTTAGCAGTCTGGACAGCGGGCAGTGGGTTCTGCCTGGACTCTGGCAGAACTCTGGCGCTCTGCTCCTGGGGGGCGCGACTGACCGAGAATCTACCGACACGAGCCTCATTTGGATTGGAGGTGACCTGGGAATGTAGCACAAAGAATTTGTGTTGGCAGGTCGCTTTTCAATAAACTGGAAAAGGCTTTTAACGTGGAGAACAAAAGTTTTGGCGACAATTTTTTTGTGTTTTCGATTAAAAGTCACACTTTTATTCATCAAAAGAGTTGCATAATGAATAGGAAATATAGTCAAGACATGGACAAGATTAGAAATAATGATTTAGCTGTGCTAACATAATTAATAAAAGGGTTTTCTAATCATCCAATAGCCTTCTAACGCAATTAGCAAACACAATGTACCATTAGAACACTGGAGAGATGGTTGCTGGAAATGGGCCTCTATAAACCTATGTACATATTCCATTAAAAAACAGGCGTTTGCAGCTAGAATAGTCGTTTACCACATCAACAATGTATAGAGTGTATATATAGTAGTAGTATTTCTGAATCTTTTAATGTTATATTCATTGAAAAAAAATGCTTTTCCTTAAAAAAAAAAAGGACATTTCTAAGTGACCCCAAACTTTTGAATGGTGTATCTCTTAATTTAATATTTTAATCCAAATCCCTGCATCACATACAACAGTAACCCCCCAGTAAATACCTGGAAACGTCCAATGGTAGTTGTGGGTTTCGGTGAGGGACAGGGGGAGGTAAAAGGGGTGGACTGTTGAGATGCTATCAAGGTCCGTTGGGGGAGCCCGTCCACAATGTCTCCTCTTTGTCCTCCTGCTCTTTTCAGAGGAGACGAGTTCTTATGCAGCGTGTTCTCAGGGCTGGAAAGAGAGGAGGACGAGGAGGTGGAAGAGGAGGATGAGGACAACGATGTGGTGGATGATTCAGTGCAGATCTGGTGCTGGACTGGGGGCTCTTCAGTCGCCAATGAGACCTAAGCAGGAAAGAGAGTAAGAAGGAAATTAAGAAAACTGTCTGTATTCATGAAGAGTCTGCAGCAGGGAAAAAAGCATTTACCTGAAATCTGCCCAGTTTTATTCCACCAGCAGGAGGAGTAGCAGGAGAGAACACAGAGTCTTCATCCATAGAGAAAGGTACTGAAAGATAAACGACACAGATATAAAACAGAAACTAATACAAGAAACAAAACGTCATTAAATTGATTGATTGTTTTGCTTTAGAACACATACTTGGCTGTCCTAGTCCAGATATGCTGCTGTGAGAAGCCTGGGGTTGCCAACGAGAGAGATAAGACATTAATAACGATTAGCGGGACTGTAACGGTGTATACTATACACAGTGTGAGTTTACCTGTGAGTGTGAGCTGACAGGAACAGTCTCTGGGCTTAAAGCTCTCCTCAACTGTGCATCCAGATCCTCCAGTGGCTGCTGGGACTAAAGAAGGATTGATACACGCATAAAAGTTGATGAACAACACATTAAAAGACAAACATTCATTCACATTCGTCGTTCTACAAATCTGTTGCTGATTTGAAACCTCACAAAAAAGCACAAATGTTGCTTTAAACATCAGTTAACTTATTTTATTAGCCGATACTATAAATACTTCCTATATAATATAAACTACCGTCACATCTTCAAATCCAGAATTAAGACACACTTTTTTAGAACCCTCTGACCCCCCAGCTTTTCTACGTTACCTTTTTAGCTTTTTTGTTATTTCAAGTTCTCAAAATTTGAGCTTTGACATCTGTATTTTTATCACCGGTATTTTATTTGTTTTTATTGTGTCCTGTTTTTTAATCATGTACTGTACGATGACCTTGAGTGTTTTGAAAGGCAACCCTAAATACATATATTATTATTATTACTCATATTAATATTGTGGTAATTTGCATGCTTTTAAATGTCTTTTAAAGAATCAGTTCAAAAATATATACTATAGTTTAAATTATCATGACTATATAAGATATTTTAACTTTAGTTGAATGTGATTACATCATTTTTAATCATTAACATGCAGCCTCATGTGAGCTTGGTCCACAGAAGGATTATGTTAATTGAACAAGACAAGTCTCCTCCATGAGGGTTGGGGGAGACGAGAAGTGTATATCAGTAACATGTCAGGTCTGATTTTTCATTAAGTGGCTACAAGTCATATCGCTTTGTGTGTTCCGCTCCACTTAAATTGGCTTTTTCTATTTTTGGGATGGAGCATGCACAGCCACAATACAACAGTCTGGAAATGAAAGTTTCTCAGTCGTCTCTCAGCCTTCAAGTACCTGGTCACTCTCTCTTTTATTCATGTACCTTTCAAATAATGTCTTTCTGTCTCTTGTCTGATAAAATTGCAACACCGCCAGGTTTTTAAGTATTAAAGATTCACTAAAACATATTTTAAATCAAGTAGAATTGAGCTAAAGCATTTATAAACCAAACGTACCCATATTAGGTAAAATACAGGTAAATAAGGAACTATAAAATACAGTCTTAACATTATTTTTAAGGCACTCTTTTTAAAATGAGCAAAGGAAAAAACTACAAAAAAAACACCTGTATAGGACAAGGTCCAGGGAAGGATGGCAGGAGTTCTGAAGGAGATGAACTGGCCTAATCCCAGAAAAACAGTGACGATGGAAAGAAAGAAAAGAGGGAGAAATGAGAGAGAAAATCTGTTGCAGAGGTGGTTATAAGAAAATTCTTCACTGAGAATGTTAAAAAAGAAATTTCCATGCAAGATGAGCGGGCAAGGAGACAAAACTGTGACTTTTCAACCATTAAAAAGTGTAGTAATGTAAATTAGCTTCAAAGTTTCACCTTCGACATGCACATGCTCTCTTGGCCATGGAATTAAAATACAACGAATGGTTAAATGGAAGCTATTAAATGAAGTAATATATTTCTATGTAATGCAAAAGCTGTAACACTCACCGGGACCCTGGAGAGGGGGGTTTTGGATGGAGTGGTCTGGCTGAAGGATGAGGCAGGGATGCCTGCACAGAAAAAACATGAAAGTTAGAAAGTAATATTACAAAACACGTACCAACACACCACAACAACTAAGATCTAATCACAAAAAACACTTTCCAAGGTGGTTTCTGAGTATTTCTTTATACTGATTAGTGCCTATACTCTTGGTTTATTTATAGCAAGTGCTATAACATTAAAAGTGACTGCATAATTTATTTTTCTAATGGTTGCATAATGACTGCATAACTTATTTATTTCTTATTCAGTAAGCTCGTCACTCACACAGACACAGGTGCACACACAAACACATTGACACTACCGCTCAAAAGTTTGGGTTCACTTAGAAATGTCCTTATTTTTGAAGGAAAGGCACTTTTTTTCAATGAATAGAGCATTAAATGAATCAGAAATACAATATTCTATATATAACAGCTATTCTAGCTGCAAAAGTCTGGTTTTAATGGAATATGTACATAGCTGTATAGACGCCCATTTCCAGTGTTCTAATGGTACATTGTGTTTGCGTTAGAAGACTATTGGATGATTAGAAAACCCTTGAAAACCCTTGTGCAATGATGTTTTGCTGGTTCTTTGACGAAAGCAAAATCATTATTTCTAATCTTGTCAATGTCTTGACAATATTTTCTATTCATTTTGCAACTCTTTTCATGAATAAAAGTGTGAGTTTTAATGGATAGCCCCCCAAAAAATTGTATAGGTGATCCCAAACTTTTGAACGTTAGTGTATATGTTTTTTGTGTTTGTTCTTGTGAGCAGAAATTATATTTGTGTGTATTTGCATACCACACACAGATGTGAGCTCTGATCACATGTCATGGGGGGGACGCATTTTAATGCCGGGTGTGAACAGTCAATCTCTCAGGACAGATATTAATACCCTGTCTGAATCTGAACCGGGGGGGAGGCCTTTGACATTTTTCTTCAACCTACCCATTGGTACTGGAGTGGAAATAGGTGTCCCGGGTGCCTGGCCAGGAGCAGGTGACCCCAGTGACCCCAGGGGGAGGCTGGAAGGGGGCTGAAGAGGATTGGTTGGCAGACTGCAGCCAGGTGTGCTGACGGATGAGGTGGAGGTAGAGTTGGGCCCCCCCGGGGATGTGGTACCAGCCACAGAGGCGACGTCACCGGCTAAGATATCCCCCTGGGTGGAGGGAACGCCGAGGTCCATGAAGAGAGACCGCAGCTTCTTCTCCAGAGCTTGGATGTCGTCCGGTTTACCTTGGGACTCAGCCGACGCCTCGCATCTGAGAACAGAGGATTGTCGATGCTTTGATGAGTCTCTCAGGTATGTGTGCATAATGTTTGGTGATTTTTGTTTGGTCTTTGTAAACATAAATTTGTATGCTGCTTCCTTGGTCTGAAAAGGGGCTCTGCAGCAACTCTATAACATCTAACTGAGGGAGCTTTTGTGTGTAAACAGCAGCAGTGCAGGGGCATGCAGGGACAAGACTTATTTATACTGTTAAAATGCTGAACTACAGGGTATTTGGGGCACCTCTGAAATGTAACGTGATCTCTTCTCAGTCTTCTCAGTCATACCTGTTTGTAGCTGTCTAGCTTTACTAGTGCAATCTTCATATGCACTAATATTTTATAGGCGAAAGAAGAGGAATGAAACTGAGCAGGCAATCTGTGCCTGACTCACGGTATTAAATGGCCCTAATTAATAATTAAAAATGCATCGATCACCTCTCACCTTGCGTCACATTCCCCACAGTGTGTGTGGGCCTGCCCAGGCAGCGCTGCTGTCTGAGGCTGAGAGTGGACCAAGGTCGGTTGGACTGATGGGACATTTGTGGTCACTGGCTGAAGCCCCAAAGAAGTCGAGGAGGAAGGGGGACTGGGGAGGGAGGCAGCAGCCGGGGTGAGCTGTGGGCCTGGGATGGCAGGTGTCGGGACGACAGACGAGGAGAGGGAAGGAGTAAATGATGTCATAGAGGAGAGGGGCAGATGATTGGAGGACACTTCACTGGCTGTGAGAGTGGAGGACGGAGGGGAGGACACAGCATGGCCATTGGGAGGGGAGGTGAGCATTGTCGGGGAGATGTTGGAGATGCTTGCCGGTGCTAAAGTGGGAGTTACTGTCATAGGATTGACAGCTGAAACAGTCTGGGGGTGAATTTGTGCTTGTCCCTGGACCTGGGACACATCCTGCGTCCCCGTCTGCGTCAGTACCTGTGACGGA
The DNA here is from genome assembly GCF_963457635.1 of Microchirus variegatus. Lineage (NCBI taxonomy): Eukaryota > Metazoa > Chordata > Actinopteri > Pleuronectiformes > Soleidae > Microchirus > Microchirus variegatus. The sequence continues at coordinate 8,347,128 of NC_139821.1, forward strand.
AGCATGGGCTGATTCACAAAGGCTGGTGGAGGAGAGGAGGAACAAGGAGGACTGAGACAGGCGGCAGGCACAGATGAGGGGGTGGAGGACGAGGAGTGGGGAGAAGGGGAGGCATCCAAGGCCTGCTCCTGTGCCTTGTTTAAATTAGACGGGACAGTAGGATCAGCAGCAGAGGGGACGATGCTAGCCTGTGCAGGGACAGAGGCAGCTGAAGGTTGCAGAGCAGGATGGGTGGAGTGGATGGCAGCCGGGGCAGTGCTGGGGCCCTCGTCAAACTGATTCTGGTTCCGTCTAAGCTCAGAGAAGGCTTGCTGTAAATTGATTGCTCCTGCAGACTGGGACAACGGCAAACCTTGACCTGGAGTCTCAGGTGGAGCTGAAGAAATGGAAAGAGACAGTTTTAATTAAAAGTCTGCTATCCCAGCACAGCTTCACACAATTTATATCACATTTATCAAGGGATATTACCACATTATAGATGGACAGGTTTCAGCATGTGCCTCTTCTGAGTTTGTCTACATTTAGTCTACTGAGCCTTCCAAACGCTTTGCAAATGTATGTAAATACCAGAAAATTAAACATGGATTATAACAAAATTGGTCAAAATGCTATTCATATTCCAGTGTTCTATCTGATGATCGTACAGTATCAAATTAAATGAATTCCAGTGTATTATTGCATTTGGACAGCTATAAATACCTAGACAATTTGACCTTGTGAGCAAGTTTTGGTCTATCCTTACAACTTCAACATGCTTTTTAGGGATAAAGACTTTTATTAGGGTTAGTTTGAGGGTTAGAAAATGGTTAAGATTGGGGTAATGGGCTAAGGAATACATTGCGTTATGAGTGTCCTGACAGGAACATGTGTGTGGATGGTACACAGAACACAGTCTGTCATTTAGTGTGAATTTCAGGAGTCTCGAGCTAAAACATTGGACATAAACCTGTGCCTTATTCTCATTATTCCCCATTTTCATGTTAGTCGTCACGATGACAGCATATTAAAATGAGGCAATTGGAAATATTATTTCCACTCAATGTTTGACAGTGGAGTACAATGCAGAGAGAGGAATATTAGCATTCAAACCATGACAAGCATGCACATAAGATACAGTCCTTACCAGTTTCAAGAGTGGTCGGAGTGGCAGGAGGAGGAGAAATGGGAAACACTTCTTTCAGCCTGTCTTCAGGCACTGGGCTAACAATGAACCTCCGACCGGCTGAATGAACCACTTGTGCCGATGGACTGGCAGGGATATCTGAGGGAGAAAAAAAAATCATAACACTATTTACTACCAAACTATTAGAAAGTTGTTACTTTAATACTATTGTATTTCTTTTGTTTTTTTTACCTGGCATGGGGACAGATATTGCAGGAATCTGCTGCACTGTGCCACCTGACATCTGTAGATCAATAAAACAACACATGTTCAAGACTCAAAGTTGCAGATGATTACACAGTGAGTTCAGTCTATTATTGTACAGCGTTTATTCTTATCCTTATTCTTGTTATCATTTTAATTGTTTCTTTTCTTTTTTTGCCTTTGTTTACAACAAATGGGGTTTTTGATTTACGTCTTCATTGGAGACCTTTCCTTTGCACAACCCAATCATAATAATTGTTTATATTATTTTAAATGATATATTTGTGCAAATAATAAAATAGAATGCATTTTCATGTTGGGGGTTTTATTTACCTGGTTGTTTGCATCTCTCTCCAGACCCTTCTCATCAGCGTTCTGTATCACCTCTCTGACCTGCTCAATGAATGACTCCCTCTCACTCTCCAGGATAAACTCACTCAGGACCTGCAAAAAAAACACACACACACACACACAGTCTAAATGTGAAATCCAGATATTTGTGTGTGCCAGAAACAAAGCAATAGGCTCTCAGTCAAAGCACAAGGACAAGAGCAACATAATCATGTGTACTTCAGTGGTTTCAGAGGACAAAGAACAAACAGCAGCACGTCCACTGACATGTGAGGACTATTCCAGTCTAATATGAGCTGTTAACATAATACTAGGATGGGCAATGAGATTAGATTAATCAAAAGGACTGTTGGACAACATGAAACCAATGATGGCGTGCATACCATGATCTGAGCAATCTCCTCGGGGTTGTCACCGTCCAGGTCAAACCTGAAGGTCACCATCTTCCTGTTGTGCGTCTCCAACTGACACTCAGCGACCCGGTCTCCTCGGTTGGAGATCTACGCACATGGGAAGAAAGACACTTTAATAAAACGAGATGAGTGAATCTGATGATTTTCATTAGTTTTGCTCATGACACCATCATTTCTTATCGAAAACACAGACCGTTGGCCGAGTAGAACAGGAGGATTTATGACTTAAGTATGACATTGTACAGTTTATGGTTTGCGCTCTTACATTGAGAACATTGAGCTTCGCCTTGGAGATCTTCTCGTGACGCGATCGACTTCGCACGGAGCGCCTCTGGTGTCGCTTGGTGGAGCGACCTTCATGGCGACCTCCCCCTCCTCCCTCGTTGCCATCACTCAGACCTGAGGTCTCAGAGTGGCCACTGAGGTACAAACATAAGCAAAAAAAAAAAACATGAAGCAAACCAAAAGAGATTGTAAAGTGACCAGGAACATTTTGGTTTTTGTGCAGTGATTACCTTTCTATAGATGAGAGAACTTGAGGCAGTGGTAGTTGGGACTGGGACAGCTCTGAAGACTGAGAAGCAGACTGAAACACACGGACAAATTAAAATACACATACATAAGCACAAACACCAACATGAGGAACAGAAAACGGCACAAAAGCATAAAATATATACGGAAAGTAAGACATTTAAGCAAACTGCAAAGCATGATTTTAAGGCAACAGGAATTTAAATGTGCAGGATAGATTAAATAACAAGAGCTGGGTTGAACAAAAACAAAAACTAGAGCAGGGAACAAATGACGCAGAGCAAGAGCTGTCGTAAAGAAAATAAAATCATATTTCCTTTATTAGATACATGGAGTATCTACAACTACACATGCTTCCTTTGAAAAAGAAAACAAAGTGGTCCTGAATATGGAATTCATCTAAGGCTGGCTCTTGCTGTTGGGCCCAAAAAACAAATCTGCAAACAGTGACAGATTCATTGTATTAAACAATGACTAATCATGGACCAATAAGTGCTGTGCTTCTACAAATGTTTTTCATCTGTGTAATGGCTCAATTTCACAATGTGTAATGTTTTTTTTAAAAGAAACAACTCAGTATTGCTCTACTCCAAATCAAACCACACAAGGTATTAAGCATGAGCCACAAACAGGTTCTCCAAGTAAACCACCAACAACCTCACTGCGACTCCAGTAACATTAATCACTCTCATCAATTTGCATTACTACAAGTATAATCCTTTAACAAGTAGGAGGAATTATGGATTAATACTTGATAAATCTGGAGAACATCCAACAGTTGACAACTGAAGATGCAACACTTGCATGACTGACTTTTAAAAATGTTAAGTCACACATAGAGTCCAGACTCTAAGACGATCACATCATTTGTTAATCTAGGAACAATCGCTAGATTAATTGCTTTTTTCCCGTTCAACAACCGACAACAGCGTGCCACTTGACATCCACTTGGTGGGTTTGACCATCTAGAAGCCAGTACCTGGGGAAGTTCTTCGACAGGAGTATCAGGTGGGGCGGTGACTACACTGATGATTGGCACCATGTTGACCAATGGCTGAGGCACAGGTGTGGACACAGGAGGAGGTGGAGGAGGAAGAGGAGGAGGAGGGGAAACAAAAGTAGAAAACACCCCAACAGGGAGTGTCAGCGGAGAAGGCATGGAAGCCACAGCCGCCGTCGTCATGGGAATAGAAAGGGACGACGATGGAGAAGGGAGTGTCGCGGTAGAGGAAGGAGGAGTTTTACTGGGCTGAGAGGAGGAGGCACAAGGGCCAGAAAGAGGAAGAAGAAGAAGAAGCAGAATGAAAATAAAAAGGAGAAAGTGAAAAATGGGGCAAGAGGTTGGGTAAAAAGGGAGAAACAGAAAGGCAGGAAGTAAGAGGAAGTAGGTAACGCCATCAAGTTCTTCTACATGGGGCCAATGTCTTAAGTCAAGCACGTCCAATTGCCTACAGCTAACTAATGAAGACTCAACTGGCTATTTAATGAACGAGACAAATATAGATCAAAGATCAAGCCTGTTAGTGACAACGTGTGAAACAACCGTCAAAAACAACACCAACCAAAGACCATGCAACCACAAAACATCGCCAGGCAAAAGGATTTGTGTCGTGCAGATGGGCAGCACTCGTTAACATCGTGTTCAAGGAGTGAAAAGCTACCCAAATGTCAATTATCAGTAAAAGATTGACATTTTTTTGACAACCTGGTTCAACTATACTGTGTAATGTTAGTCTTTTCTATGTCGTGGATTGTTAGTAGAAAACTAATTGTACATTTAAAGAACAAGGTAACTGTAAAGAACACATAAAAACTAATAACAAAGGACATAAACACAAGACAGAACTAAGGAACAAAGTCACAAGGGGAATGATTTTACCTATCCACATTCTGTTCACCAACCACATCACATTAAAGATGGACAACAACAATAGGGACAATACAGACACCTACAGCACGCCAACATAATATGACCATTCAAATGTGTACCTGCACCAGAGCGTGTTCAGCAGCTTGGTACAGAAAGTAAAGCCGTTCTATACTCGGAGACGGCGTGAGATCAAACAGCTAAGCACAAAAAAACACATACATGTACACAGACAGAAAAGTACACGTATAAACACGAATAAAAACAAACCAGGCAGCATGCCAATGGGTGAGCCGGAGAGCACAAAGAAATTGGGAGAAACAAGTTGAGCCAATGAATAAGCGAGCACAAAAAAATTAAACATGCAGTAATTACATTTAGATGAAGGAAAAGGCAACGTGATCTTTGATTTCCTTTTCATTTGTTAACTGGCAGCGTGACTACACTTAAACTCGCTGAATGGCAGAGCACCAAAGAGACGTTCTCAACATGTTTGTGTGCTGCAGAAAGCTTGTTTTCATCGGTTGTTCAGCTGGTTTAGTGACAGAAACGTCTCCGCGATTATTAGATCAATTGGATTTGAGAGTGCTGTTTGTACCTGTGAAGACCCCTGTGGCAGAGAGGTGTGTGTGGGACTCTGAACTGATGAACTCGCCTGACTGGATGAAACGACCTGGAGGAAAAAAACACACATACACGCACAGATAAAATAAACAGTAAAAAAGTAATTACTGTTACATTCACTTGAAAGTCATCCTTGGTTTGATTAATTTATTGAACTTTCCCAGTTATGCCATATTAACTATATTCAGTTAAAATGCTAAAACACCCGTCATAAAATGTATAAAAGTTGGAGGATAAATGCAACTCTTACATAAACATGGTGACACCGATCGTGCAGGAATGTCTGTTTTGGTGGTTTAAAAGAGAAACAATATTAAATTACAGTCCATGTTATTCTGACAAGAAGGAGTTGTTGATCTGCAATTAAGATTCCATGCTTAATCAAATAAAGTGCTGCAACGAGTTCACAGCAGTGATGAGTTGTGAGGGTCACAGATCTCACCTTTATGGTGTATACCTGCATGAAAAGTGATAATCTAAGAGTCTAAGTCTGAATTTCTCCTGTTGTTTTTCTCTTACTTGTTGGGGGATCCCGGGTGGAGCTGGCTGGGAGGCAGAGGGGACTACAGGGGCTCCTGGTGCTGACTGGTGTGGTGCGGGAGCCTGGATCTGCTGCTGCTTAGAAACAGATCCAAGACAAAGAGAGACATAGAGAGGAGCATATGCAATGATGCACAACACAAAACAGACAAGGACAGAGGTGAGAGAGAGTGGAAATAGGGAGAGGGGAAGAGAGAAAAATCAACAGAAGTCAGAACATGTCTGTGGTTTCTGGATCGAAAACGGTTACAGTTACTTATGTGGTTTTCTTCTCTAGGTAACAGATTTTAGTCTTGAACATCACACACATGCACGACCGCTACATGTGTTAACTGTCTGGCAACAGGTATATGCACAACGAAAACCTACGGCGTCTACATGTATATGCATACATACACAGGCCACAGTGTAGCGTGTACAACAGTACAGACACTGCTGGGGTTAGGAGGGAGGGGAGTGAGTACGGGGGGATTGTCTTTAACATGCAGAACAGACCTTTGATGATTGAAGTGGCTTTTACACAATCGAGTAGTAGCTAAACGGCTAACATTTGAAACATCAAAATGAAAAGCTGAGGATTGAAGTAGTTCAAGTATGCTAAGGTATCTGGAAATGATAAGTGTCCTAAAACCCTTTGAAATTGATGTTGCAACGTAAGGAACCTAAGGAAGATGCTAACTGACCAATAAAAACAACCAGACCAAAACAAATCAATAAAAAGAGCTAATGTGCAAGTGCCTTTTCTATGTATTTATTCGGTCACACTTCAGATGAGGGCACACATATTCACCATTAACTAGGTGCTTACTAACATGCATATAAGTAGCATACTAGCCCTTTATTAGTAAATATTAAGCATGTATTAACACCTTATGTAGGAAATCTTCATAAGTAGAATAAGGTTATGCAGAAAAAGGTGTTTATACGTGCTTAATTAATTACTGATAAAGGGCTAGTATGCTACTTATATATGTTAGTAAGCACCTAGTTAATGGTGAATATGTGTTCGCTAAAGTGTTACCCAAATTATTTCTTCACTAAAGACGCATTAATGTCTGACCCATTGTTGACTGAACCCTTAGAAGGCTGCAAGCAGCTTTATACTTGACCATAAGCTCATCATCATCATCATCAAGTGTGAACTAAGCTTGAAGTGAAGTATAAGACACACTAACAACCTGCCTTGCTCTAACATCATAGCCAGTCACATATAGTCTTTCACAGCACAGAAAGTTAATAACAAAAATAAAATGAAAACAAAAAAAGATGAAAAACTCAAGAACAAGAAACAAACAAAAAAATAGCTGAGATAATGAAGGAACAGAACAGAACGACTGAGGGAAACTAAGGGAGGTAAGTGATTGTAAACAATGACACTGATAATATCAGCGTTCTAAGGGTGTAATGAATTCCTGCAGCAACCTTTGAACCCTGTGTGGCAACTGAGTTGTGGAGAAAACAACAACATATGCTAAAAAAAGAAAAAAAAAATCATCTTTCACAATTACAACACAGGAATAAAACAACAGAAACAAATGAAAAGTCTCTCTGCATGGTAACATTGCGAGGTTTCGTCTGAGCCCCCTCAGTTTTGTTGTATGTTTCTGTGTGTTTGAACATACAAATCAACAAAGTCTCACCACCTTTATTAGATCATGCTAACTGTATTTGTTTGAATAAATAAATAGTGCAAATCTAGAATAAAGTATAGTATAAATATATATATATATATATATATATAGATTGATTGATATATAAAATGCTTAGTAAGTGGTATTTCTGTTCATCTTTGGTGCAATTGGACTTTGGATTTGTATAATCAATATTTCAAATATACCATAGACCACAGTATACTTGGACAAACACACATTTCTCATATAAACTCGTATATGAACATACAGACAAAAATATTACTTACTGAATTTGACAAGTAAATGAAACTTACAACATAAAAACAGAAAGGAGGAGGCTCAGACTGTTGGTTTATCAAGCTTGTGTAACAGAGAGCGTCTCAAAGACTGCCTTCGGAATATTTTAAAAAGAAGTTATCACTTATCTACCAATAACAAGGTTAGAAATTGAATGTTTCAAATATTTTTGGTCTCAGATTTCCAAGATTTCCCGCTTGAGGCAAATATTTTTCTACAAAATCTTCTTTCGCAAGCAAACGCCGTCAAGGAATGAATAACGCGAGATACCGTGAAGGCAGACCATGAGACTCACTCTGTGGTGAGGTCTGGAGGGGGTTAAAATCAAAACTTAAGACAATAGGGTGACAAATAAGCATCTGCTGGGGCTCATGGGTTGGTGGGAAAATTAAAAAAAACAACAATAGGGATTGGTATTACACCCTCTGGGTCAAATTACTATCAAAGTAAATTATGGATTATGTTCATTTTGAATTTTCTTCTACCATTATGTAGAATTGGCACCATCTATAGAATGTTTTAAATAACAATATTTCATTAATTGGGTGTAGATTTTCAAAAATCAGCCATGCAATTCAAACTAGTAATTGACCCAGGGGTCTAAGGTGTGTTTTTAAAAGTTTGACCTCAGTACCAGAGTGGGGTTTGCAGCCTGCATGGCCAGTAATGACTCATGGTATGTCATATCAGGTTGGGCTGGTACCACCCCTCCATGCCGGGCCCAGGCACTCTGGATCAGAGGCTCCATGTGAGCGGATGACGTTACCTCGAGCAGGAGCTCAGAGGATGGAGTGGTGGGTAGAAAGCTATGCATGGATGGTGGATGTCCCTGTGGTTCTATGGGGAACGCTCCTGCCGATGAGTCGAAGAGCAGGCTGGAGGATGAGTGAGGGATGGACTGAGCGGCTGAGTAGTCGTATGAGGGGATGAGAGGTGGGGGAGGAGGTGACTGGAACTCTCCTGCATCAGAAGAGGTCAAAGAGTCACTAGAAGGTTCTGGGCTTCTGTCCTTCATAATGACACCAGTGTGGTGGAGAAGGAGATTCCCAGGAGGTAACGGGAGCTCAGGACTGACATAAGTGTACAGCTCTTCTGTCACTGGCTGGAGACGGCTGTATGAACCCGATCCGCTTGATCCAGTTCCGCTGTTGTCCTCCAAGGGGAGGTCCATGGAGCTTCTTCTGGGCCGGTAAAGCCTGGATGCCAGAAGGTTTGGGTCTCCGGCGGCGGCTGCAGCGGCAGCAGCTAAATGAAACTCAAAAACACTTCCAGAAGACGGCGGCGCGTCAGCCATTACCGGTGGTGCAGAGATCGGGAAAGTGGATGGAGAAGCATGCTGTGGTGGAGGATAGCAGCCCTCGGATGAGGAAGAAGAGACGGAGCCACCAGTGGATGGATTCATCGGAGGTAAAGGTGGAGGGATGGGACTGTGTGTGCTCATCCTTTGCATGATGTGAGGATGCAGAAAGCCTGGCTGAGGTGGAGGACCAGGATCAAAACCCATACTCGCCGCAGCAGCCGCAGCTGCAGCTGCTTGTCTCTGCTGATGAAAACTTAAGTGACCAAGCTGGTGTGCAGTCATTGGGTATCCTCCATACGCCATCGCTTCATAATGGTCCAATAAGGCAGCTTGATTTAAACTTAACCTCCTCACTACTTCTTCATGCTCTGCTCTCATGTCTTTATAGCCATACAAACTCGGGTCAGACTGTCCTGGGTGATGCAGCGTCTCGCCGACGCCGAGTCTTTGAGCGGCTGCCGCGAAACCAGGATTCACCATGAACAGAGACGGGGTCTCGACACCCTCCATTCCAGAATAGGGGTGCAAGCTCCCCCCATATCGAACGTAAGCAGGCTGGAAGTGACGAGTGTGCGCCTCCAGAATGGATGTGCTCTTGCGTCGCTGGGTGTTGTACGCCTTTGGAGGTACAGAGGGTGGAGGTGAGAAAGAAATGGGGCGTTCAGGAATGGAGGGGAAGAAAATAGCAGTGGGATCGGGAAGAGTTGGGAGGGGAATGCTCCCTCCTGCTCCTCCTCCTGTGCTTGTTCCTCCACTGTAGGGGTGCGGCATTGAATGCTGCTGCGACAATGAGATACAATGGATTTAAGAATAAAACTTAAAGAGAGTGAGAAAGAGAGAACCACAGCCAAAAGGCCCACATTGTAATTAATACTTTCATAACAAACACCAACAGAAATAGGAATACAATTTTTCTCTCCACGCTAGAAACAAATGAAGTGGTTATTGAAGGACAGAGTGAACAGAGCTGAAATGAGATGAAGAAATTCAGTAGTGAGGAGAGGCAATGTGGGTTAAGACGGATCAGATGACACTGGTGCAGGCCAAGGACAGACAACACAGGGACAAGAGACACACAGAGATAGTTCACTAGTCAAAGTAGAACACACACAGACAGAAAAAAAGGCCAAACGCTGGCTTTAAGCTTGGCATTATCTTGATACATCTGCACTCAAGAAGACTGTTTTACCATTGAATTTCACCTTCAAAGTTCTCAAGTTGGAACTGAGCTGTTGCATTCAGTGACTTTAAATTTAAACACGAGTTATTAAAAACAAAAAGAACAGATCATAATGTATCTAAATAATTATAGGTTATAGGTATAGATATAGGTTTACATATCTTTGACACAGTATACATATGAACACTTTATATATGAGAGAAAATCTGAGTTTCTTCTGTTGAAACACTAGTCAATTTTAGTTAAGATAAATGGTTTTTCTGTATACTTTGTGCTAAATGAATAAAAACACAAACTTTGATATTAAAATGAGCAGATTTCCTGGTGGCAGATGCACAAAGTCGAACGTATTTGAACCTTAGAGCAACATTAAGGTTCAAGAAAGAAGTTTAAGTAACAACGTTTATGAGAAAGTGAGCGAGAGAAAGAGTGAGAAATATTTGGGTATGAGGAGTCACAACAATGTCTGAAAGCAACGTAAAGCTTCTAAAAATGTAGTTACTCAAGGTAAAAGACAATGCCATACACTTAGAGTATGCGGCACGTTCAGTTTTTTTATTTATTTGTTAATTAACAAACTTACCATATTGGCCCAGTCCCCAAAATTTGCTTGTACTTCTTTTTCCAAATATATGGTTTACTTATTTAATATTTAAGTCTACCTAGCTGTTAAACCTGTGACAAATACTGATTTAAGTATGTTGTACTTGCATCAACAAGTCTTTCAATCTGGGTTAATTAGTAAGGAAAAATCAAGCGAACCGAGGTCATTTGATTTATGAGGGGTTTTCGTCGATAGCAACAATGGAAACTTGTCAAATAGTCATTAAAGATTATTTTTAATTTTCAGACATTGATGTGGCCCAAACCCTTGAAATATGTCTGTCTCCCTTCCTCTCAGTCTCTAAGCGATGAAGACTGTGAACCTACGGGGGTGGAGAACAGGGCAGGCAGGCTGGCCCTCCGCTGCCTGGCGCTGGGCAGTGAAGAGGCAGGCTGAAGGGGTAAAACGGTCTCCAGGGCCTTGGAGAGGCGCCCGGCGAATGTATCTCTCTCAGCAGCGAGAGGCATGCCAGGGGAAGAGGTGACGTAGGAGGAGGAGGATGACAGATCGAGAGGAGGGGTGGAGGGCCGCTTTGGAGGAACTGCCAAGGATGGAGGAGCATGGGAAAAGGAGAAGGAGGAGGGGGGGACGCAAATGGACATGCTACGACCTCGACGACGACACGACGCAGACTGCAGGCCGGGGAGGGGGTGATGAAAGGGGGTGGGGTCAACATGTAAAACAAATAAATAGAAAAAAAGAGTTTACTTAAAACAGAAAACAACAATAACAGGAGAAAAACATGAAGTTTAAAGGGAAGGAACAGAAAACAAAATCAACTGTATGATTGAAGTTAGAAAATACAAAAATCTGGAATTCAAAAACATAGTTAGAATAAATTAACAGGAAAAAAACAGCTACTAACAAATTGAATGGTCGAAAAAGAAAATGTTCTTTACATGTTCTATTTCATACCATTAAAATGTATTTCTAAATAACATAATAACAGAAAGACTCTGTAATTATCTCGAGACAAAATAAGCAGAACAATGCACCCTAGAAAATGTATCTGAAATCAATATAATTTTAAACAAATGTGCAAAAACAGAAAATAAAAATTATGAAAAATAATTTAGTAAGTTACAGTTTACAAGTTAACAAAGACATTTCAAGTCACTTCAATACAAATCTAAAAAAACGACAGAACCATCCCTGAATTATTCAATCAGCCAACAAACAGAGCGATCATCCATTTCAGGAATAAATCAGCCAGAGCGGGTAGATGTAATTTGAAAAAACAACAACGTGTCATGAAAAGGTCATTCCACGGAAAAGTATAGAGGAAAAAAAGGCAACTTCTTCATTAGCAACAACGTGAAGAGGGTTTTTCAGCAAGACGTCTTCTGATTCAGCTTTGCTAAAAAGTCAACAGTTAAATGACAGTGTTTCAAAATAGTCCAGTCACTCACAGAACACCGACTGAATTTAAAATAAATAAATAAACAGCTATGTGTATAGATGAGGAGGCTGTGTGCCATAGACTATTTCATCAGCTGAAGATTTCAATAAATGTCATACTGAATCATATCTGATTGTTCTAAAGATAGGTCCAAATAATAATAATAATAATAATAATAATAATAACAAAAACAGTCGTATTATGCTCTTGTGTATTTGGTTAAAAGACCTAACTGTAATTTGAATTCCTAGCCTACTCACAAACACTGCAAACATCGTTCCATTTCACTCCCACTCCAAAATCACTTCACACTGATGAGTCACTCGTTTCAGCACATCTGTGAGTTTAGCATCATTCATAGATCTGTGCAAAAAAACACCTCAAATGACACCTACACATGCATCACATCTTATCTGGAACGACATCGCCACTCACCATTGGCTGCAGCGGCTGGGCATAGCCTGGGTGCTGCTGAATGGAAGCAGACGGGGTGGGGGGATAGGGGGTCTGAGGCTGGGAAGGAGGCTGCGAGGAGGGGGGGCAGCTGTACGACATGGTCAGCTGAGCAAGGTCTCCCAAGAACACTGAGGAACCCTGGCCACTGTCCATAGTTCCTTCAGCTGAGAGAGAGAAGTATGTTAAGATAACAGAAGAAGAATAACTATTCTCCTACCCATCATTATACTGAAGGTGCTCCACTAATGCCAACCTCAAATAAGGACCAAAACAAACATTCATAATTAATGAAAATACTCCAAGATATCTTAAATCATATTTTACAAATCAGCACATCACAGAAATAATCGACTTAAATTAGGTATTTATTTCATAAAATATGATAACATGGAGGCAGAAAGGTTGAGGATGTGATGATCTTACATATGTGAGGGATCCCCGTCTGATGATAGTGAAGCTGCTGTTGCTCCACTTCAGATTCTTCTGCCTCGGCCTGTTAATAACAAACACGAGTGAACCTTTCAAAATGAACAAATGCCCATCACATTCAAGCCATAGTGGTGTTTAGATCTCATGTCGCCTGGCCAAATTCCCACGTTGCACACCGGAAGTGATTTGTTTGTCAGCGCCAACCAAAGACTATAGTGAGAGAGCTGCAACAGGTTGGAGTGTGACTAAAAACACAAGAAGTGAATTCTACAGCACAAAAAATCCACTTTTTTTTAGAAGTTTGATGGGATAAATGCTTGTGTAGCCCCTGGTTTATCCCCACCCGCCCCTTTGCTGTTGCTATACACACAAGCGCTCCCTCAGTTAGGTCTGAGGGTATAAAAACAGTGAATAGAAGATGTTTTCTTCCAAACCTAAACTTTAAAAACTCTAATAAACATGAAGCACACACACAAACTGACTTGCGAACAACGTCAACAAACCTGTGTGTGTGAACTCTTGAGTGCTTCCTGTTGCTGCAGATGTTGTTGCTGCTGCTGTTGATGTTGCTGCTGCTGTTGCTGCTGCTGTTGTTGCTGCTGTTGCTGCTGCTGTTGCTGCTGTTGTTGCTGCTGTTGTTGCTGCTGTTGTTGTTGCTGCTGTTGTTGTTGCTGCTGCTGCAGAAGTTGCTCTGCCTCCTGCTTTCGCTTCTCTTCTTCCTCTCGTACAAGTTGCCTCTGTTCCCTCTTCCTCCTTATCAGAGACACACGGTCCTTGATTGCCTTGGCCATGGTCTTATGGTCACCCTCAGCAACATAGCCAGACTCGACCTGGAGGAGTTTAGTGACAGATGTTCTTATTATCCAAATCTCTTATTTCATTTATATTAAATCCATCACTTTCTTTTTCCACCCACTCTACAGTTCATCCATCTCTCTCTCCGTCACACACATACCATTTCCTGGGCCACGTCTTCAGGGACATCTTTGTTCAGGTCAAAAGAAAACTCGATGGCTTCGTTGTCCTTATATTTTCCTAAAATTAAACAACGAGGATGTAAATATGTTACTCACTCAATACAAATGTCTTGTAAATTAAAGGAAGCATTTCTTAATCATATGATAAAAGGAGCTAATTCTTTGCCTTTCAGTTTCTTGACGTCTTCTATCCTGAGCCAGAGTTTAATGGCAATCATTTCTCCGTCATCCTCTTCTGCCAATTCAACCCTGACGCCTGTTTCCTCCTGGAAGAAGGCATGGTTCAACAGGATCTTTATGGCATACCTGTAGAAACGAAGAAAGGAACCGGTGAAATGAAAATAAATTGTGAAAAATGAGGGTTAAACTGATTAAACTGATTAAACTTGTTAGTCCTTGAATAAGGCAGGCATTGTACGCCAATTCTACATTAATAAGAAAACAGAAGGGGCATTGAAGTTCATTAATTTGCTTTGGAACTTCAACATGACATGATTAAAAGTCCACAGACATCTTTCCATTTGCATTTGTGTTGTTTTAATTTGTGAGCAGAGATATCTTTACAAAGCCCTTGAATTTAACTTTTCAAAAAATCACAAAACTCAGTTGAACATTAGTGCAACGCCTCAAATCCAAATCACTTTATCATCCCTTAAAGACTATATGGACATTTCGAGAGACTACAGAACTTCCAAAAACTTAAATCCAAGAAAACAGCTTGTGTTCTGAGTGCGCCTCACCTCTCGTCTTTGTTTTTCCTGATGCAGCCCTCTATAATTTCCTTCACCTCTGGAATGGCTACCTTGTCAAAACTGCCAGGCTTCACCCCCTGCAGCAAAATCACGCACAGAGAAAGAGGATTGAAGTGAAGAAACTGGAGTCAAACGCACACACACACACATACTGGAGCATAATATTGGAAATGTGTTTTTTGATCCATACAACAGATGTATTCACCACCTGTTTTTTTTTTTTTTGTTAGTCTTGTTTTTGCTTTGGGAACAATATAGCAACGATTAAAAAGTAAAATAGAAAGAGAATATAGGAAAAGGCTACCAGACTGGAAAAAATTAAAAATCCTAATATATCCTTCCTGATAATCAATTAAAACTGTGGTGTGTGAAATACCCATCATAAAGTGAGTCACTCTAATAGACTGTTATGTGACAGGAAGGCATCCGACAGTGTGAGTGATTGACCAGTGATAATTTTCATATATATTTTCATACATATATAGATATATATACAGCTAATGACGAATCGCAGTGTACTTTTTAAAGGATAACAGTTGGGGTAAAATCAGTAGCTGAGCTCTAAGAGAAGACACTTCTGAGGCGAATAAATGAAAAGGCATTTGGTTGCAAAAGTGCAATTGGTTTGAAAAAGAAAGGAAAGAAGAGGAAGTTAAAAAGCAACATTTAATCACAGCTATTAACAAGATGATTGTAGGGTTTTAAGTGTATCTAAAAAGGCTGGTGTGAAAAGACTGCTTCTTTCAGGTGCCAAAAAAGTAAATGGCAGAAGATAAAAAGCATTCGGAAGTCCGACATAACTCACCACAAGGCAACTTAACAACCTGTCAGTTTGTTCAAACGCTGATAATGGAGGGGCGAAACAAAGGATGAAGCAAAAAAAATAATAGAGCAGGAACTAAATCCTGAATTTTGAAAAACTTCAGAAAACTCAACATTCTCTCCCTCCGTCATGCATCTGAATACCTTTCATGATTCTAGTTGGTAGTGCCCTCCTGGAATTCAAATAAAACTAATCAACAAGACGTTTAAATCACACAGATCGTAATTTTTAATGGGATCTTAAAAGGTTAATGCATACAAAAGGATTTATAAAAGACAGCACAAGTGACTCACCAGGAGAAGTACTCAGGAGAAGAAGTCTAAAGTTCTAAAGGTCGTTGGACAAAACGGACAAAACACTTTATCTCAAACTGTCTGTGACAGCAAATGACCACCTCATTCTGCCTTTTTCTCTTACTTTCTTGGCCTCTCCCCTGCAACCGCCCCACACGCTGTTACATAACTGCCCCCCCATGTCGCTTTCTCTACACACACATATATGCAAAAAGGACCAAACAAAGTTAGGAGCGATAGAGGAGGTAATGGTATTAAGTCTTAAGATGAAGCAGAGAGAGGGACAGAAAGAAAGATTTTAATTTAGCAGGGCTGATAGGAAGAAAAGGAATGTTCCAGAGGGACGTGGTCAACAACATTATGCATCAAGTCAGATGGTGGCAAATCAAGAAAGAGTCTGATTCCAGGGTCAGATGACGCAGGGAAACGTCCAGAAAGTGGAGGAAAAACACAAATTCGACCCATTTGACTCATGCCAAATGACCAATTAACAGTTGAATGACCGCTTCCTTAACATCGACTATGAGCTGTTACAGCTCATAGAGCTGTAACAAGGAAGGAACCCGTTTGTGTAAAACCAAGCAAATACTGTTTCAGTACGATTATGTTAAAACTTAATATCTTAAATAATATCTTCTGTCAAACACTTACAGAAGAAGAGAAGAAAGATAGGGATATGACAGTGGAAGGCCAGGCTGATGCAGGGAATGCATTCAAATACACTATCTCAATTTATTCTGCTCTGTAGATAACGTCTCAGACAGACTGTGCAATTTCAGCAATCTTACAGGATCACTGCAACTCGTGTTTGATGTATGTATGTGGACTATAGGGGGCTGAGATACTGAGGTCAAAGGTTACGAACGGCCAAGATAGCAGCGCGAAACGGTCAATGAAACGTCTCTGACACTGGCCGAAAATGTTCGCAGTCTATCTTGGGGTCACAGGACCATGACAACGGTGCAACGTAGACCCATGACTAAAGAAATCGTTTGGATCATTATGGGCCGACAGCTGCATAGGTCACGAGACACAGCTCGAGGAGCTTTCATTTGATTATCGTTATCTAAATTATAGCGAGCCAAGAATAAGTGCTGCTACACATTATTTTTTATATCTGGCATACAACGTAAAAAAAAACAAAAAAACTTTAACTCCCCCAACAGCAAATGTGTCTTGAGTTACCATTAAATTTTAATGTTCTGAGGTAACAGCTGCGCTAGTTCAGCTGAGGGGGGGGGGGTGTGATGCAGTCGTCCATAAGTTATTCATATCACCGCAATTCTATAGTACTACCAGTCAAATATTTAGGCGTGCTGTGATGATACTTGCTTTGTTTTTTTAATAAAGTAAATTAAATGCAGACACACATTTATCATAATAAAGCTTAGTGAACTGAAATTAAATAAATAACAGGAGAGAGAGAGAGGGAGGGAGGGAGGTGCAGAGACAAAACAGAGATGGTAGAGGAACAACAGAGGGATAAACACAGAAAAGAGATTTCTAGTATATTCCAACAGCCATTAACCATCACTGTCAGCGTGAACAGAGCTGTTCAGTCCCGTGAGGAAACCACAGAAACAGCTCTCATCTGCCTGTGTGTGTGTGTGTGTGTGTGTGAGAGAGATGAGCTCAGCAGCACTTAATCTAAAACAGGTCGTGATCGCATCTGTCTCTCCCCACGTGTGTGTTTTCATCTCTCTCTTTGTTTCTATTTAATTTTTGTTTACATTTTTTTTTTAACAATGCCTGTAAGTGTTAGAAAAACTAACAAGGGAATAAGGTGCAAATCAGAATGAGCTGATGCTAGAACATTAAAACCATGTGATTGAAGAAAAATATAGAGGTAAATGTTGATGCACTACTTGAGGGGTTGAGGCAGAGAATCCTTTTGCTGTCTTTAAAAAGATATTTAGGAGGTAGTAACAGGTCCAACCTTTATTTTTCAATGAAAACCTTTCAGATTGGTATTGTTTTGATGGCCTGTTTATAACATTTTGTGCAATGCAGTTATGCAAATTACGCAATTCAGTGCATCATTAGTTGCATAACGGCTATATTTTATCAGATGGGAGGAACTAAGGCTGAAACGATTACTCGATTAATCGATTACTAATTACAATGAATCTGTTTCAGTGATTTTTTAAGATTTAAACCAGTTTCTCTGATTGTTTCAGCTTCATTAATGTGTATATTTTCTTCATTTCTTTGCTTCGTATAACAAAGAAATCATTAAAACTGAATAATTTTGATTAGTGGACAAAACAGACGTTTGAGAACCTCATTATTTCCAGGTTTGACAAACACTAATCAACATTTTTTCAATGTTTTCTGACATTTTTACGGACCAAACGATTACTCGATTAATTGTGAAAATAATCGACAGAATAGTCGATGATGAAAATGCCATATCAAGATTGGCATTGGCCATAAAATAACTCATATTACTGGTTGCCCCTATATTTCATTTAGTTCTTTGTTTTCATCTGCAGATCATTTTTGAAGTGGATACATAATGTGATTCTCTTTTTTCCTCCTCAGCTTTCTCTCAGTGTGAAAAACACCTTTGGCCAGTAGCGCTAACAGCATTAGTTTTGCTCAAGGCCAAAACAACAGATTCTGTGAAGGGAACATTAGTTTTGGACTGACACGACAAAATATGCTCACTAATTCTCCCTTGTGAGTTAAAAAAAAAAAAAAAAAAAAACTAAACGTGTTACTCCACATTTCCATTTTTCTTTTTTCCCTCTTACAAAACAAAGTGTGTGGTGAGAGCGAGTGCAAGAGAGAGTAATCAGTTTCGAAAAAAAACAGTGTCATATGACAGGATCGTCTGTGGCTCATGCCAAACTTATTAATACAGTCAGTAAACAAGTATGGGTAGAGTGGCAAGGACAAGCCAGTGGAGGAGGAAGTCGATAAGTGATAAACAACACGTCTTATATGAACTTGGCGTCTCCACTTATTAATTTTTTTTTTTTTTTTTTACAGAAGATGAATGGACTTACACTAGTGACCCGCCTGTAGATCTGAGCGGCATTTTGACATTCAGAGTACGGATACTCTGAGGTGGCCATCTCCAGCATACACATCCCAAAGGCGTAGACGTCTACGGATTCATCGTACTTCTCTTCATACATCTCTGGAGCCATGAACTCAGGCGTACCTGATGAAAACAAAAAAACATAACTCGGCTTTAATAACCCGGTCACCATACTTTAATTATCCTTTAATATAGCTATTAAAGGAAGCTAATATGGCCATTGTATCTGTCCATATACAACTGTGAAAGTTGTAAATGATTTCATTCTGATTCACATTTTGTCTCAATCACAGTGCTGTGTCAGTGAGCGGGGGAGTAGCTACAGTAGAGCAGCTAAAGCCAATGTTTGCAGCTTCTTTTACCGATATATTTAAAGATAATATCTTTTGCATTACTTATCCCAACAACGTCAAACTTGGCACTGCACTTACTCGAGCCGGTAGCAAGACACCCGTCAAGTTTGACCGTCGGTTTGAAAGATATGTGAATAACACACAGACGTTCCTGGAATTTATAAGTAGATATATAATATAAATAAGAATAAACAACCTTAAAAAACCTTGTTCTTTGTTCTTCACTCAAACACAACATATGTCATGTGAAAAATGGCTATATTAAAGGTCATTGGGAAATTTGCATGATTGAATTTATGATCATTCAAAAATAATGAGAGGCTGAATCACTTTAAATCATTTCCTTGTTTTTGTCCTTGACCGAGAAAATGTCTCGTTGCTCTTATTTACTTCACTTATCCCTCTGGGAAATGGGTCTTTGACAACTATGCATTTGTCATGAGCAGAATTTGATCCTTTCCCAGATTATGAAGCTCCAAATAAATCCCATGACAGAGTGAAAAACATTTAAATTGCACAGTATGAGGCTCTTTTTATAAAGTACAGTAAGGGATGAAGAGAGGAAATAAATCCCAAAAGACTCTGTAAACAAAGTCGGACATGTCAAACTGCACATAGCATAGTACGGTTAGCGTTTGTGGATTCCTTTCATGTGTTCAAATATTTGAGGCTTGCTTAATTACTACGCAGCAGTTGTGAAATGAATAAAGCCGATCGTTTATTGCCTTTAGAGTAGGAGAGAATGTGCATTTGTCTTCTTTGCTTGGGAGCAAAACGCTTGAATAGCAGAATACCTGTGGTCAGCGATAGCTGACCACAGGTATTATGGAGCAGAACATGCAGTCTTTAGCTGCTGTGTGTGCGTGTGTGTTACAGGCAGGGTGTGTTTGCAGCCAGTGCATGTTCAGACAGCTTAATCCTAGCTCAGTAACAGACTGTGCGGTTTTCACTTTTTAAATATCGGCAGTTTGCTTTAACACCCGGACGTTTCAGCGGCAGTAAAGTTAATCTAGAGTAGGTGTGTGCACCTTGTACAGAATGTGTGCGGTTCATATTTTGCTTATACAAGACACAGATGTTATTGCAAAGGCAAATTATTTAAGAACCTACACATTTCATTCACATACACAACATTACACCTTGACAACAGGCAGGTGTGTCTGTGTGCAAGTGATAAGGAATTCCGTGTCCCTTTGTGCTTGTGTACATTCATCTTCTCACCTATGACACTCTTGGCAAAGGAAGCCCTTTTCAAAGTGGCCAAGCCCAGGTCTCCGATCTTCACCGAGCCCGTGGGCCCAGTGATGAAGATGTTGTCGCACTTCAGGTCCCTGTGAATGATGGGCGGCGTCCGGGTGTGCAGGAAGTGCAGGCCTTTGAGGATCTGTCTGCACCACGAGCGCAGGACCTTGATTTTCATCACCTTGAAACGCTTCAAGTAGCTGCGAGACAAGGAAAAACACAGAAGGCGGCTCGTCACTCTACAGTGAGATTAAGTGTTCAAAAATGTATAGATAGTATCAGGGTCAGCTGTATATCAACCGCAGTTTGTTTAAGAGGCATTTGTCTTGACATAAAACTACCCATTAGTTTCTTATTTGAAGGATGCTGTAAACAGAACTCGTAATAAACAGTGCGCTATCTTTGAATTGAGCTTTTGCTTTACTCGGATGATGCTTTATAAAGGTTTTGTATGACTAGAGCAATATTAATGAAGGACGTCGCCAAAAACCAACAAAGGGTGGAAATGAATCATGCCAAAGCCTGCAGCGGCAGACAATAGTCTGTTAATAGAGTGACATGGGAGAAAGACACACAATAACAAATTCAATTTTATACAACCCTAGTGCATTATTGAGAAACAATTCAGATTAAATAGATTTGTCAAAATATCTGATTCAATTAAATGTACACACAAAAGCAAACAGACATCAGGTCTTTTTTCTGTTTGCTTCGTCTCATTTTATAATAATCTACTTTGAGGGTTTATTGGCAGAAATCATCAGTGAAATTGAAATTTGCTCCTGGGTTACTCTGTGATCAGCTCGAAGAGCCGGAGGATTGAAAAGAGATCATCCATTTAATGACTCTTTATCTCTTTAACTCCTCTGCTCTGACTGACACTGCACAGATGTTGTCCGCAATCGCTGAAGCCCTCTCTGCATTTCTGCTCCAAATCCACAAAGCTCAGCCACAGCAGCAGCAGCAGCAACAGCATCAGTAGGACTGGCTCCATCATCACTGGCAGCTCCATACATCCCTGAGTGTCAGCAGCTGCTCCAATAATTCAACAACCTCAAATCGGTCTTCAATGATGAGGGACAGTTCAGACAAGTGTGGACACATTGACACGAACCAACCTGCTCTGTCACAATCATGAAGTGATAGGTTAAGTTTCATGATACAGCTGTATTTCACTTACTTTACCAGAGTGGACGACAATTTCATGTCATTCTAAGGTACTTAAATATACAAAATATAGCTTGGTTTCGAAGCTTACAATAGCTGAGGATAAAAGGATCTTCTAGCCGAGTCCAGATTATCGGTCTGGCTACGTGGATTAGACCAGTACAGTTAAAAGTCCCACTATATATCATTTTTTTGCACTTTCGCTGATTTATCACACTGCACCAGGCAGGCAGCAGCTCATCAGCAGCAGCTGCGCTGTCTGGAGCGGGGAGGTGGGAGTGAAGAGGCCGTCCTCACGGCGGGTGAGACATTTTCACACAGTTCACCGCAGAACATGGTGTTATAATGAAACGACCAGGTGTCCATTCACCAATATGCAAGCACATATTTATTTTGCATTAGCATGCTACTATTTTGCAGCTAACTTGGCGAACCTGTTTCCAAAGGTAAGCTAGCGAGGCTACCATTAGCATAAGCGTAGGGCTAACAAAACAAACACTGTGCAACCTCATTAGGCACAACGCATATGTTTTAATTTTCGATTAGCATTAGCGTAGCTAGCTGTTGTGACTGTCAGCCACGCCAGTTGTGCCTTGTGCCTGATGAGGTTGCACAGTGTTTGTATTATGTTAGCCTTTACATTCCTTATCATGCATTACCATAAAACTGAAAAAGCTTCTACAGCTCCCACTATATAGAATATATACTTCCTACGGGCAATGCACTAGTAAGAATTAAATTTATTACCACAACAAATCTAAGCTACTAAAATGTGACTTTAAGTTGATCAAATGTGTTGACAGACAATAAATGACCTTCACTTCTCAAGTGAGCAGAACCTATTTGAGGGTTTACACGAAAACACTTCAACACCCACCCCCGTACTATCACACTCCATTTCTTGCTTTCCGTCTCTGAAGAAACGGCGTCCTTTTCACCTCTTCCTCTTTGTGTACTGCACCCTCCTTCTCTTCACACACTCTTGCACTCCTCTAGTCAACCTGTCTGCTCTGCCTTTTCTCCCTTTCTTCATCATCAGAAGTTTGAACAGTGCTGACGGACAGGTACATCTCTGAGGCAAGCAATGTTGGAGTGACGGTGCACAAAGCACATCCCCCCCCCCCACACACACACACACACTACTACTATCAGTATAGATACATAGTGTATTACAATAAGTAACAGAATATGTGTGTCTCACACACACAAACACCCCTCCATGCCACGGACACAGAAAGATAACGACCCCCCCCCACACACACACACACGTCAGCGTTTCCATCCTCACCATCTTGCCTATCAGTGCTCTCTCTCTCGCTGACTTTTTCCACCACTTCACTCCATGAGTTGATCTCTTTTTCCCAGTTTGGATCTGGGCCGATGGCCAAAATGGCAGCGCAGCCTTGAACCTGCTCATATATGTACATGTTTGCACTTGGTGAAGAGCACTTACAGTAGAAATGTGTACATGCTTTCTTTATGGGCTTTTTCTAAATTGAATTTCTTTAGGGTTATGGCCTGTTGATTATACATTAACCAATAAATTATCCTAACACTGTTTCACTTTCAATTTGCCGCTTTATTCTGGTAACTTGGTAATTAACTCATGTTAAAAAAAAATCTGCATTTTTTATACTGCAGGTGAGGTTTTGTTGTTGTTGTGAATTTAGGGCTGAACAATTAATCGGAATTATATCGAAATCGCAATACGGCGCGGTATTTGTTAAAGCCAAAATGTGTGTGAAAATATCATTTTAGATTCATTATTGTCTTGATCTATACACATCTTACTCTACAGACTTAAGAGAACATGTTCATTTTAAAATGAGTAATAATTCCTGTCAAAAATAATCGCAATTAGATATTTATTCAAAATTGTTTGAATTAATGGCGTAGGTGTAAGTTTGAGCAAGTGTCAGCAAAGTTTTTTCATTCCTTCTTCCACTTGAGGGAGCCACTGCTCTTGGTAGTGCATGCATATGCTTGTCCCACTCAGGTAAATCATTGGTTTGTCTGCCTTTAAAGAGGATACCTACAGTAGATAATTATTTGTTTGCATCTGTAAATATGACTGTATCACTCTCTGTCACACAGACTTTCTGTCCCTCTCTGTGAGGAATGAGAGGAATCTGCAGCAGAATCAGCAGCAGTCAGGTGGACCAGAGTCCCACAATGCACTGCACGGGCCATGTTGTGTGCTACTCTCACCACATTAAAGCTTTCATTGTTCCTGTGGCTCATCACTTTTGAATCCACTGTAACGCATCTATTCTGTCAGGGTCAACAGACTGCACTGGTGCACAGCGGTGATGACACTGGACAATGACGGTGACACACACAACCGTTAACAGTATTATACACAAAGAATTTAGTGGTGCTAACCACAGATGGAGATCCTGTGCATTCTCAGGGTGAAAGTATGCTGTAAACACCATAAACTGATGCTTATACAGTTTATATACAGTGTGATTATCCCTTCAGTTATGCATGCACACTCACAATCACATAAATGCCCAACACGAAGCAAACGAAAAACACATTTTATACGTGTAATGAGTTGAAAACACACTGGATGACCCAGTAACAGCTGCACTCAGCACAGAAACCACGCTGGGACGCGAGGGGGCTTACGACACAACTGTAAAGGCCACTTGAAGAGAGACGACAAAAAGAGTGGAAAAAGTGCCTGTTTGTATTTGAGCCGGAGAATAGTTTGGAAAATGTGTGTAATTCTGTGTCAATTTTACATTTCATTAAAAAGGTGGGCGAGTCATTATCTGTAATGACATTGCTCTTCAAAAAATGGGCAAAATTGCTCAATAGCTGCACTGACGTTGACCGTAAGTGGACCACCACCAAAAACACCGTCTGTGGTTACACAGGTTTTCTGTCTTAGTTAAAAATCAACTGCACAGCATCCCGTTTAGTGTGCCAGGACTGAGTAGAGTGAGCTAATGGTAAAAACTGCAGACCCTTTGTCAATACTTGACATTTTAAATAATGAATTGAACATGTTATGTACTCACGTTTTTAGCGTGCCAGATGTCATGAGCTCAGTGACCAAAACAATGCATTTCTTTCCTTTGCAGGGTCCCTCCCACGAGTCGTAGAAGCGGACAATGTTAGGATGTTGGAGACCCTTCAACATCCCCGCCTCCTCTTTGAAGCGCTGTCGCTCCGACTTGGACAGCTTACGATCCTAGGACAAGGACAGAAGAGGGAAAATATAAGTAAGGGAAGTTTGTTCATCGAGAAATCTGGAAGAAAGATGGATTTATTCCAAACTAAACACATCACAATTACAATGATGGCGATTACAATTAAATCAAACAGGAACTCTCGCTTGGATGCGTGCGGCATCAAAAACACTGCATTTCAACACAAATTCAAATGAAATCTGAGACAAGGCGTGCACTCAGAAAATTTGGTCTGAGTACATTAAAATAGCTCCAGCAGAGGATTTGGATGGAGATGAAACACTAGACTTGTCCCTTTATCTCAATTCAAAGCGGCCACAAAAATCCATTACTGTTTGTCTGGGGCTGTTTTTTCTTCTTTTTTTTTTGATCCATCCTTTTTGTACACACTACCTGCTCGGTTTATATGTGGAGACAAACTGGTTTATACGGGGATTAATAACAAACTGACATCAATTCACACTTGAGGTGAAATTGGACAAGCAAAAGCCTGATCTATATATTAGCTATATTACTAGCTATTGAGTGTCTGGCTGCTAAAAGAAAATTGTCTTTGATTCACTTCTTGGTAACTCATCAGGACTATAAAAGGTCAGCGACTCGAGGATGAATTAAATCAGATTTTCCTATCGGAGAAGCCAGAAAGACATTTACATGCTTAAACTCCAACTTGCTCATTAATTTTCTCTCACTTGACAAATCCACTAATCACTAATTCAGCTCTAATTAAGCGTCTGTCACAGAGGGAATTAGGAAAATAGCAGTGATTTCAGTCACACCTACTCATGAGTGTTTGCACCAGACTTTAATTCAGTCTTTATTAGACCTCAACCAAAAAAAAACAAGCCAAGAAAAGAAAAGAAAGTTACAGGCTACATTCTTCCACCCTGTAGAAGATGAGCCACTTCAGACACGTTAGCACACACACACACAGTTTAATGGTCATTCCAGCTCGACCACTGATACGGCAATGAACACAGATGTAAATGGAAGTGTGGGTAAGTTGGCCAGGGTAAAGAAATGCAGCTACGCAGGCTGTGTCCAGTCTGAGTTTTGTGTTCGTAGAGAAGTCAGGGTTCCGCCCCCCCCGAGGTAGGACAGAATTAATACCAGGGTTGACCACTGGGTGTCAACCATTGAGAACACGCAAATAAACACTGAACGAGATGAAGAAACGGGCGACACGTTGTGCTTTCATCTTTCAATTTCACCCACTCTAAATCTGAAATCGCTGAGACTTTGCCACATGTCCTCTCGCACTGACTGATGGAGGCTATTTTTATTCACAAAGATAAACATTCACATGAGGGAAAGAAAATCCCTGACACAAAATACAGAGAATGAACTTATCTTTTACGTAGACATTGTTTTGTTTTTATCTAAAAAGGAATATATTCCATAGTATCTTCATTCATTGGATATTGTGTGGGCCGTGAGTGTGTGTGTATGTGAGTGTGTTTTCACATTGATTCTTCATCAGCTCTGTGTCTTAACTGTAGCCGACACATCCAGCACACCAGTGCCCCAGAAATAAACAAAATCAGAGCACAAGCATAAAAGAAGGCGACAAATCCTTCAGAGGATTCATTCCCAAGTGCACAAACATGGTTGCGACTTAAAGTGACGTTGCCAAACATCGTCTTTCACGGCTAATGAGCAGCTATGAGAAGTCTCCACGAGACGAACCATAACAAAGATGCAGAACATTTTGTCATGTCTTACAATATCTTAGAACTCTGGGTGAAAAGAGCAGGAAGAAATTAAGGTATTTTTAAGGTGACAGATTATGTTGGTTCTAGCAATATTATAAAAATGATCACCACGGCAACCAGTTCTTAAATAGGTACAATGAACGACACCGTGTCTTCAATTTGACGGTATCATTGTTTTATTTAATAAATCAATTCAACGCGACTGAAGAGTCCGCCAGGTCACGATGAGCTGACCCGGTGATGCGATCAAATTGTATAACCAGTTTTTTTTTCTTCTTCTTCTTTTTTTTGTCAAAACAACCTCGTCTACATCATATGATTTTACAGAAAGTCTGAAAGCTTCAGTGTCTTAGCGAATGCATTAATGCGAGCATCTGTGCAAGTGTGTCTGTCCGTAACGGCTTATCCCTTCATCCTGCAGCAACCCATTTACTGATGATGGCCCATTAGCAGCTGACACACAAAAACATCCATGGATGCTCCTCCTCTTCCATTCTGACTCCGATGACCATGTGATGTAGTGGTCACAAGAAAAAAAAAAAAAAAAAGCACAGTAGGTCACCTGACTAGCTGGAAGGCAGCATACCATTTCCCAGCAGCACTTAGTAAAGACTCTGACCACCCATATCACTGTGAAGACAACTCTCCCCTCTTTCAGCGTTGTCTTACTACAGGGAAAGACAGAGCAGTCAGCAAGTCTAGGTGGGCTTTCCTCTCTATTATTATCCATTAGAAATGTTCCTTCTTCATTGTTCTGTGTCAATCGATGCTCATCTTACACACACACCGTGATCTAAAAGGTCCAACATATGCACGCGAAACAAATCTGTTTGAGTATTTAATTTGATCCAAGTCTCCTTGTTCTTTCTTCATCCATTCTTTTTGGCTACAAGCTTCAAAACATCATGAGACTTGAATTAGGCAAACACAGAAATACCCCTGTCACTCTCCATCCAATGTTCTCTCTTCTTCCATCCTTTTTTTTCTCCATACACAGAGGCTCACACAAACACAGTAGACACAATAAAGTCCAAGTTCATCCGTCCTGTTTCTGCACACATAAACCCCAGGCAGCCAGACAGGCGAGCAGAAACACAATCGCCAGTGTTAAAGAATTATGCAGCTTCCTGCAGCGAAGGCTGAAACGTGAAACCCTCTGATCAACTCATCTCGTCTGGACTTCCTGCTGTGCTTTAACGGTCCGCGATCATCTGCTCTGGTCTGCCATAGCCGCTGAGCAGTAACTCACACAGCACCAGATGGACAGAGGTCGCAACTGAAGACGAAAAAAAAAGACGAGGAGGCAGAAAATGATATTGTATAGTTTCTGTACTCCAAACTCACAGGATGTTATCTAAAGTGCTTCATCTCTTCTGGGGGACGGCGGAAGCCTAAATATAGGATAACATCATTCCATAGGATCTGGTTCTCAGGACTCACATTATATAAGATGAACCCTGCGCAGCATTTAGTGATATGAAGCCGTGTAATCCAGGCAGAGGCCCTTGCCTCGACCTATAGTCGCAGATGGGCCAAAGAAAATGGAAGAAGGGGGAACATACTCTACTGTTTCCGTTCACTGTTTAGTCACAGACTAATCCTGAGAATTTAGATCTGCAAGCACATGCTTGTGTTGTGTGCGCTTTCAAAGACACGGAAGAATATCATATGCACTGAAACAGAGAGCTCATAAAGCTTCCACGCAGTCGACACAGATATTGTGTGACCTTGAGCTGACGTCATTATAGTAATAAAACGGGATCAATTTCTCACCTGCAGCAGTTTCTCTTGATGACTAAGTCAGATCACTACATATCAAAAAAGTGAGGCTAAACAAGGCAAACAACTTTTGGAAGATCACTTTCTGGAAGTATTTTAGGGAAGTAATCTTTTTTTTCCCCCCAAACTTGAGGACAAATGTTCAACTCTGCGTCATCTATGCACATAATGGCAATGCATTTACCAACATATAGAGACAATTGTGCTGTGAGATGTTCCACGGGGGATTTCTAATGATGTCAATGATGGCATTCATCCTGTATGTCTCTGAGGAATATGCCAAGAAATGCACAAGCACACCCACCACATGACCACAATATAAATCAAATAAGAAGCAAAAAGGACATAAAAAGTAGACAAATAAATCCTTCAAAAAAAGGTTCCTCGCACTGACAATGCTTTAAAACAGGGCTGTGTGATAAGGGAAAAACTGTACATTTCCTATATAGACTGATATTTATGACAATATCAATCCATTATATAATTTTTGCAGCACATTTCTGCACAATTGCCCTTGTGTCCTCAGTTTGGGAGGATAACGCAAGTCCATCATCCCTTTCATTGCCCTCTGTTCCACTTTAGCTTTTTTTTCAAATCAACCCTGAGAGACCAAGAGAAACCCAAAAGGCAAGCTCTGGCTTGCAGGTGTCAAGCTTATTTCTACAGAGTGTTATTGAGCAAATAATATGTCCAAAAAGCTCATAATCATGAAGTCATTTCTTCACTTTCCTCTGATTGACTTCACCTACATTTTTCTCTCCATGCTCTAGAGAAGAAATCAGGCCACGTAAATCTTTCCCACATTAAGCGACGAGGCTTAGTGATTAAGCCAATTTGTTTCTACATACAGTAAAGACCTACAGTGGAGGTGGATAGGTGCTTGTGTGTGTGTGTGTTCACCGGCATGCTCCATTAGTGTGCAGCATTAGTATCAACTCAAACCCCCCACAACTCTGGAAATGCTCTCCTGCAAAGAGCCGCAACCCCCCCACCACCCCAAAACATGCACACACACACACACACACACACAGTCACATGATCCTCTCCAAGAACTTCACCACAGCTTGTTATGGTTACCCAGGGAGAGTAAGAGAGCGCAAGAGAGTGAGCGAGAGAGCATCTGTTATGAATAAGAATGACTGAAAAGTCGATGAATTTGTTCCAGTTAGTCAAAAGGGAGAGAAGAGAACGCGGCGGGGACTGACATCATCGAAAACAAAAATGTTTAAGTTTTGTTTGACAAAAAAAAAAAAACAAAGGAAAAACTAAGCTTAGCGTCCACTTGTTCGCACCTCTTCCTCCTGGATCCCTGTGTTTGCTTTATCCTTCTCCTTCCCTTTTCCTCTCACACCGCATCGCTCACTCTTTGAATCTCCCCTCCTTCCCACCGCTTTCTCCTTCTTTTCTCCTGCTTAGGTGGTTTTTGGTTTCCCATCAATCACTGTGTTGTAAATTGCAGTAACCAGCACCATGTGTCCGTCTGTGTGCAAATTCTGACCAAGTTGAGGCTGAAAAGTCAGTTGCAACGGTGTTCTGCGTGAACTTTAATCAGGAATACATCTATTTTTAGGACATATTAATCACTTTTTGTTGTGATTTTAACAGGCATCACAAAGAAATCCTTTCATCAGGATGCAAGCGCGTGTGTGTGTGCGCAGCCAGGCACAGAGAAAGGAGACAATAGAGTGCACAGTCGGGGGCAGGCAGGGATGGCACCTATTGTTAATACACAAGCGATCTACACAACACACCCACCATGTGTCATTACCCTCTGCTCTGCTGACCATGCCTCACTGCTTTCCCTCTCCACCACCTTTTTTTTTATTGAATCTTTTCCTATTGTTTCCTCTTTACTAACTCCCCCCCCCTCCCTCTTATTTATGGGATTCCCCAAAAATACGGAAAAGCATTTGGCCTCTGTCCCATATCATATTCCACAGTTCAGCCACTCGATCCGCCCATCATCTCGATCCAAGGGCAACAAACAGGTAATCTGAGGATAATGAGTGGAACTTCTGGTGTGAAGTTCTTTCCTTCTTAAGTGTTAATCCTGAACAGAGGAAGAAAAATTCCATATTTGAAGCTAATGAGTTAAACAGGCCAGACTCTCCCTTTAACACTGGTATCAAATAATATGTGACGACATCCTCCTTCTCAAACTAATAAAATGATACAAATTTAATACCCAATTCACGAATTAGATGATCAAACCTGTTGAAATATGGGGTCCTAATAAAAGGCTGCATTGTGGATTTGATGCAAGTGACAGTCGTCTTTGTGGCTCAAACAGGAAACAACTTTTCTAATTAAGTCAGAGGAAGAAAACAGGAAGGATCCAAAGTTGTCCATGAGAAAGCTTTGCATTGTTTGCTTCAGGAATTCTTTTAATATTTCAATTAGTATTAGAGGATGGGAGTCTTTCAAACATATTTTTGGAATGTTTTACAGTAATGTGCATTTAGTCATTTAGCATTATTACATTATATGGGTCATGTTGACGTGATAACAACATAGAAGTGTACCAATGCTTGCTGGCACTGCCAAGAAAAAAAAGTACCAAGAACTCAAAAGAATCTTGATTTTAAAGCAATTATACCCTATAGTATATACATGCTGTACCTATAGACAATAAACTAAATGTTACCCACTGGACCTCTATGGACTAAGGCCAATTCATAGCCATTCCAAGTGTGCCTGTCCACACGTCTCCATGTCCGACCACGAGGACTCTATGTGCCGACTGCACATGCTCCAGGGAGGGCAATAAACGGGAACAGAGTGTCGGAAACAGGTACGAACGCTTGTGACGCCAGACTCACACAGGCCTTCAATTTAGTATGAATGTAAACACCGACTGAAGAGTGCATGCAGCTCTACATGCAGATCCAGAGTATGGAAAGTACGGAGAGGCCTTGAGCACACAGAGCAGGAGGGGAAGCCAACAGCTTCAGGGCTAATCCAGGCCGACACTATCCAATATGTAAATGAGTAGCATAATAACATTTGTGACCGTGCTAATTGGCTCATCATTGCAGTTCCACAGCTTTGTTTTTTCACCTATGTCCCTAATTTTGCAAGTTAAACACGCACAGGTGTAGTAACATATTCATAGGTTTTGAAGGTGTGTGTGTGTGCTTGTGTGTTGTCGTGCAAAAAGGTTGCAGCCTTAATATAGTCCGTGTCCACCTGCCTCTCTGTCAACACTTCATAAACAAACAGAGAGTCACGGATATGTCGATGGATACGATCTGTGTTCCTCATGTGTCAAGCTGTCGACTGCTCAAGATGTTTCTTTCACACAACGTGAAGGAGCGACATTTTCTAATCATGAAAAACGCGACTATGGACTGAAGAAAGAAGAAACTGACCATATGCCAGCATGAGGATCATGGACAAAATCCCTCCTAAAGCCTACAAAAATACAAACAGATGTTACCAGGAGTTCATTACCAAGAAACATTATACTGTATATCCATGCCTGTAATGTGGCATGCGCTCATACGCAGAACCCACTGGAATCCACAAGGGTGTAAATGACGTCCTTAAAGCGAGGTCCTGACACTTCTCCAGTAAGTGATGACCTAACAGCGCGGGCTACAGCCAGTGTTTGAGAGAGGCCGAGGGCCATCGCACATAAAACTATTACATAATGCGGAGAAGACTATCCCTTCACACTATACAAGCCTCCTCTTTTTTAAACGCCTGTGATGGCCTTTAGCACTTCTCCGGTTTCACTGTGAGGACCATCATCGCAACAGCCATAGGCGTCCAACCACGCAGCAGCACTTTGTGTGTGTAATATAATTAAGCAAACAGTAAGAACGCACTAATTCAGCAATTAACAAAAACTTGAGTGTGTTTGGACGACGGTTTTCTGTAAGCGAGTAGAAAAGTGAGGGAGAAAATGGGAGTTTAAATGAAAAAGATGGGAGAATTAGAGAGGGCAGTAAATAAACTCTCAATGCAGTTTACTTTTGTAATTGTTTTCATGTTAAAGTATAGATAGCAGGACTTTGACAAAGCTATAGTGATTTCTTTTATGTTTATTAAGCAGTGTTGTCAGTGTCTTGTCAGAGGAGTCTGATTCTCACCACGGAGGTTGGCACCAAAATCTTCAATCAGATTCAAATGGTGACACAGTAATAAATAATATATATAATTTGCATACAAGAGAAATGTTTACATCACCAACAGAGTGAAGAGAGTAAAATAAGCTCCTTAAAAACTGTGTTGAGTATTTAGAGCGCTCAATATTTATGTTCCGTCAGCCTAACAACTATTATAGCGAGAGTATCAAACTGCCTGTTTACATGTACACAAATACTGGGCGACTCTAAGAATACTACACACACTGTGTTTGTGTATGCGAGAGCTTGTGCTCATATCATCTCAATATAGATTAACCGAAACACTGAAGACCCAAGAATATAGAGGAACTAATAAACAAAACCACACACATAAAAACAAAGACATGCCATCGTTACAACAAACATAACAGGGGGGTTAGCTTGTGTAAAGAAAAAGGGAGAGTGGAGGGAGGTAACAAGGCAGAGGCAGGGCTAGAAATAAAAGAATATGAGTCATGGATCATTTTTCCCCTCTCTCTTCTTCCCGCTCATATCTTTATGTCCCTTTCTGTCTTTTCGGTCAATGTTCTTTCCTACCCTCCTCACACTCACTGGCCTACATATCCTCGGCAGCTGGTTAGTTTAGACGAGGAACTGATTTAGGCTCCGGCCCTGACAGGGTAACCAGAGAAGTTAAACAGATACAGGCTACTGACAGAGCGCTGCACTAGAGACCAAAGTAATCTGTGACAGACAACTGGACGGGCTCCAGAAAACATCCAGCTTCCAAAAAGACGTGTGTGTGTGTGTGTGCTGTGAGCATGTTTGTGCGGGTCTGAGTGATGACTGACTGTGGTTTTGTTACATGCAGGTTTCGGGGTTAATTTGTTCCAGATGAGAGTCCATTACTGCCCGAAGTGCACAGTTACAAGACATTAGCCTACTTTTCTTCTTAGTTTTGTCTCTAGGACACTCAGACACACACACACACACACACACACACACACACACACACACACACACATATGCATGTATCTTTTAAAACAGACATGTTAACCTCATCTCTAACATGATGACGCATTGATGGCCACGTACGAGTATAGAAAATGAGCTCACCTTCTAAACACAATACATGCACCAATAATTATGTAGCATATCCAGATGCAGCCACGTGACTGAAGAGTAGGGGGGAGTGCAATGATGAAGACAGAAGTGAGGTAAGAGGTATTGGCATACAATGCATACATTTTTTTCATATACTACAGACTCTTTTGAAACCACAGCAAGACAAATTCACTGTTGATTTGATAGAAAAACTCAAGAAGAACAACAAAAGAGAACTATTTCCTTGACAGCAAATGTGTAGCCAACTGTTCTATAGCTGATTTAGATGAGGAGAGACTGAGAGGCATTAAAGGAGGCTGGATTGTATGACACAATGATGTAATAACTGTGACCATCATGTGCACAGAAAGACACACACACACACACACACAGGGTAGGATTACTTCAGAGGTGCCTGTCTGTCTCAGTAACGCCTCCCAGAGAGACAGATGTCAATGTCACAAGGACTGAGTCAGCCTAGCACTTACATGGACGAGATAGACACTGAGCCTTTGTCAAGCAAAAAAAAAAAAATCACTTCAAAAAGCACATGGGACAGACGAGGAGAGATGATGATGCTGCTGCTGCTGCTGGGTGAAAACTCAACCCTGCAAGTTCAGATTGTCTTTTGCTGAACTGAAATTCCAGACCCTGCAGGAGTATTCTCGAAGATAAAAGTAAAGGCCTTGTTTATAACCTTGGAGCAGCGATTTTTGGTTGCCGTGCAATGTGCGTCAATATCCTCAGAACCACTAGGGGGAGTAAAAAGGCACAATAAACATACAAGCCAACGAGTGTCTCTGGGTCAAAGAGCTGCAGAAAAAGCCAAATCTGCTCAGCCAGTTTTCTTTCATACACGTCAGTTACGCACAACTTAAAAAAACTTCAACACTTTTGAGCACTTGCACACCAGTGGTGGTTACATCATTTCTGGCACACTCTCCTCGCACTAGATGTGCCAAGTTTAAGGGAAGACGAGGAGGGAACAGTAGTAGGAGGAGGAGGAGGAGGAGGGTAGAAATCTGTACAGAGATGAAAAACATGCAAAAGGTGAGGTTGAAGACCAGAGGGAGGAGAGGATGTCACGTGTTAATGACTGGTCATACAGTACGTACTAAGCTAAAAAAGGAGGTGGGAGAGGATATTATTGAAAGACTGGGTACGAGGAGCAGAAGCCTGATGTAGGAGGTGGGATGGCACAGATGGCTCAGATAATGAGCTGTCAGTTGAAACAAAAGCAAAACATTGTAATGTTTCATAATGAGTGCTTGCTAATGAGACTTCTATAGCGATTCACAAAAACCTTTTGCTGAAGAAACGATTATACTCTGATAACTACAAGACTCTTTTAAAACTTTTAACAAAGACAATTTTATACAGTGTACAAAAAAAGTTGATACTCAAGACCAATTTGACCCAAAATTAGATCTTCAAATACTCAAATATCCATACACCTTGAAATTAAACTTAACACAAACATTTCATACTGATGTTATAACCTGCGTCCCATTGTGGATCCCTGGCCAAACTCACTAAACTCATGAGTTTGTTATTCCACCTGCTTGTGCTTCAGTGTAATGGTTGGCAGACTTTCTTAGCTCGACTTTTGGAGAACAGCTAGATAATTACAATAATGTACAGATCTGACACCTCGGTAAGGGAAACACTATAATTAATCACAAAGTACATCTGGCTACAATTAGCTGCACAAAGATTTAGAAATAGCTGAGTGCCTATTGCGGTCGATGTGTGCACCGCACACACAAAAGTACACTGTCATTCTTAAGGATCCACGTTCTCACACACACGTGATCAGTAACAAAAACTTTTATATAGTGCCTCCACCCTATTTTTCACCTGAATGTGGGACACAATAAATGATGTCCAACTTTCTGTCTCTGGAACAATGACAACAATGAGAAATAATTGTATGACTTCTAAAGCCCAGGATAACAACACAGTGCTTAAAATATCCACACACAAAGGATGATGAAATGATAAAAAAAGGGTTAGGCCAAGAAGGAGGAGGAGACACTGAATAAGGTAATGTCAGATTCCTCAGAGTACAGTGACAACTGCCTGAAGGGGAAATGAGCAGAGCTACGACTGTTGCAGATGCCAATTTGTCATCGTGGTACGCCAAGTATGTGATGGGCTACCAAATGTTAGTGATGACTGTTAAGCTTATGTTGTTTCTGTAAAGATTTATTATTAATTTAAGTAACTGCAGATACCAAATATTTAAATTTGGTCAATAAAACTAGTCCATGAGCAACTCTCTACACTGTAAGTAAGTAAGTAAAAATTCTCTGGCCAATATCGGATATATATATATATATATATTGGCAGATGGGTGTGCACATAAAACATTACTGTCATAACAAGTGCAAAAGGAAGAGGCAAAGTTTTCCTTTTGACAGATCATCGTCAACGCGCAAAATGCACGACAGAGGCCAAAATGTTCCAGACGAGGGTCACGAACAGATAACGAGGGGGAAGTAAAAGGCGACAGAAATGCCTCTGGTAGACTTTTTAACTGACGTGACAACGCAAAAGCACATGCGCATGTACACAAACACAAACCCAGGTTACATCATTCTGCTCGAGGTTTGTGAGAAGCTGGAAAACAGGCTAAAGTCAGAGGGAAGAAGTAACTGCAGGTACAAAAAGGTTTACGAGTTTGAGTTTGTGAACACACACTGTACAGTAGAACACCTCAGGCCAGACACACGCATACAAAGCACGTGTTGTTGAATTGCTAAAGGATGTGCTGCTCCAGCAGGATGTTTGCACCGATACATTTGGTTTTTTGAAAGGCAGTTTCACTATCAAACGGCAGCCCGATCAAACAGCTTATGTGAATGTGCACACCTGTACGCAACACACTTAAGTGCTGGAGCCAACACCTACAGCAGCATTAGAGCCCAGGGGTAAAAATTATTTATCCTCTGGGGGAAAATCCTGAACCGTATCACTCTCTCTCTTGCCTCCCAGTCATGTTCTGTAACTCTGACAATTATATAAACATCTGTGTCCTGTCAAAGAAGCATCATGGGCACAGGGATTTAGATTTACTGACTCATAGCATGGTGTTTTCATTGCTACACACACAAAAAAAACAGACGGAATTCGGAATAATGTGCTGTGTTGGGTGCAAGCTTGACAAAAGGTCAACACAGAGGTGTGATATTAATCAATGTGCAACCAACATAGTTCACTGACAGATGATGCTGCAACTTTGCAGCAACTTGTCATCCTTTATTTTTATATCAATAACCAACACTGTCATAACAAAATAAAAAAAATGAAAAAAATCCAAATGGGTCTTAATGTATGCTGACAGATTATCTATTGAAGATGAGACTATTTTGCAGTTACATCATCGCTGAAAAACAACCTGCCGAACCGGTATACCTGCCAGGTCTCCAATTATGGCTGTTAGGCATGGCTTTTCTGAACAAATAAAGACCGGTGCCAAATAAATGCTCTGCACATTCTGACCACCTCATTTATACAACACAACAACGTGCTGAAATAAGAACATTTGAGCACCATGTCATGCTTTATGTCAGTCACATTAGATGACTTCCTTATATAAATTAAGATTTCTATTCACTGGAAATGCTTAAGAATGTTTAATTTGAGACAAAAGTGGATAGGATTAAGAGTAAAATAGGGAACAACATCAAACGCGAAGCCAAAACAAAGGCGTGCCTCTAACACAAGCCTGTGGACATGTGGACAATGTATAGTACAGAATGTACAGCACAGTTTAGTACACAAACAGACACGGGTTTGTTCTTCGTCTGTTTTCCAGTCCCGGAGAAAAAAAAAAGAGAAGATAACGATGTAATGGTAGTTTGCGTTAAGTCAACTTAAACAGAAAGGAAATACAGCATAAAGATTATTAGTGACTGTGGAGTCAGGAGAAGCACAATATTAACCGATGCGTCCGTGTTTTCTTACTCAAAAGCTAATCTGCCTTGTGAGCTCACCACAGAGCCAAGCAGCATTAATGAAGAGTGATGACAGATTTGCATGCATGAGCGCACACGCACACACACACACACACACACACACACACACACACACACACACACACACACACACACACACACACACACACACACACACACACACACACACACACACACACACACACACACACACACACACACACACACACACACACACACACACACACACACACAAACACACACACACACACACACACACACACACACACACACACACACACACACACAGCAGAATTAACAATGAGCATGAACACTCACATCCTGTGAAGTCAGCACAGGATACCAGATATGAATCATGTGTAGAGAAAGTCTTCTTCTTCCTCATCTTCCTCTTTTCTCTCTCTGCTTACGTGTCATCATTCAGAGAAGATCTACGCTGACGGACCCTTCCAGTGACCCGAACGCTGACCCTAAATATGCCCTTAGACCCCTCTTCTCAGTGAGACACTCGACGACCCTTTTCTTTGTGTGTTCTCACTGTGTGTGAATACATTGATGTGGACAGTTGCGTGCGCATTTATCACAAGCTGTTTTCATAGAGTTTCATAGACTAAGGTTATTAATATTTATCAGAAGATCAGACTACTAAATTAATCGTCAACTATTTTGATAATCAGTTAATCGGTTTGAAGGTTTTTTCATGATTAAAACAAGATTTCTGATCATTTCCGCTTCTTAAATGTGAATATTTTCTGGTTTCCTTGCTCCACATAACAAATAAATCATTAAGTGAATCATTTTGGTTTGTGGACAAAACAAGACATTCAAGAACATCGTCTGTCACAGGTTTGACAAACACTGATCAACAGTTTTCTGACATTTTAGGGACCAAACTATTAATCCATTATGAAAATAATAGTTAGTTGCAGCTATAGTTCAGACATCTGTTCAAACATGGGGGGACATTTAAAAATCCTGAAAAATCATTCAGAAGATGAAGGCTAAATCGTTAGCCTAATAGCATAGTTGTCTAAGTCATATTTGAACGTTTTTGGGAAAACAAGAAATAAGAATTTTTTAGCAAGCACATTGGTAAAGTTCGGCAGATATCACGATTACCAAAAAAATGGCTAACGAAATGTGAATCAGACCATCTGACGTAATTAGCTTGTGATCCAGTAGAGGGTGCTGTGAGCACAGCCTGGCCTTAAATCCTAAACAAGACAGTATATGTTGTTGTTTTGCTACGAATATGGAGAACACACGTAAGCCAAACTGTTCGAATCGGACTATCACGACACCAAAGCATCTAAAAGCTGCATGTGGAAGACTATAGATGGCAAAGTAACAAACAGACCTGTTTGGTAAGCCGTTAGCGCCACCTGTATGAGGCATTACTGATGGCAACAAGTAATCAATAATGTCCTGTTTATGTGATAATTCCCCAATATCTTCAAAAGGAATAGTGTGTCAAGTAATATTCTTTACAGCCTCATTGAACACACTGAAAATACTGTGTTCAATATAAGCAGGGGCTGAGTATTAGGGATCTATGTTATGGTTCAGCTAACTTAGACAATTTTGTTCACAAGTCTAAAAAAGTTTAAGGAACACAATGCACGTATGAAAGCCACCGTGTCAGGGCCTTAGTGAGCGTTAAAGTGTTGCTGTAGTGCAAATACAAACTAGTTCGACTAAAATTCAAGACACAATTAAGGCTTCACAAAAATTAAGAGAAAGTACCTTAGCGACATCTGACGAATGTGAAATGTCTGACGATATGATTTATACGTTTGGAAAAAATCCATGTGGATAATTGTTGCTGATATTGACTGGTGTTGACAGTAACTACCAGCTGTCAGCGCGCTCCGTCAGAATTTATCGTTAAATCTGAGAAGCAACTATGACTGAATGTAAAACAAGCAAAATGGCCCCCAAAGTCATCGTACAGTTTAAACGACTTTATGAGAAACATGCTCTACTGATACAATGACATCCATTCAATGTCTTTACTCTACATCACCCTGGACACCCTGCTAGCTTCACATTCATTAGTTTATCTTCTCCATACGACCAGACTCTCCTATGTTATGGCCCGTGTGCACTGTGTGTGAAGAGGAGACCGCCTGATGATGAATGGAGGTCAAGATCTTCTGTGGCCTCTCCTCGTGGAGGACAATGATACGCAGTTTACTGCTGGGGTGAAAGTCATTTGAATGTGATCCAGATGTTTTCATGTGTGGAGAGGAGAGGAGAGACAGAATATGACAAATGAGAAATATGAATCATGCACCGCTGTTGCTGGTGTTATGCTGTAAACACCTTCAGCCCACAAGATTGCTATTTATAGACAGAGACAGAAAGAGAGAGAACAGACAGACAGAAAGAGAGTGAAGAAGAGAAGTTCAGAAACAAACGTAGACTAGACAGCAGGAAGAGAGGTGCAGAGGAGAAGAATGAAAGACAAAAAAGGAAAAGAATCCTCTGAATGGCCAGAGTTGTAGACTAAAGAGATGAAAAGAGAGCAGAGCTGGAGTAGGAAAGAGTGAAAAAAAAAGATGACAATGATTAAGACAGTGACGGTGAATGCAAGAGACTCGTGAGGCAATGACATCATCATATTTATACAAGTTGTGTATTGGCTGTATAAACGAAAAAAGGCCACTGGTGCCAAAAATAGCATTTCAGGGCTTCCAAAACGGCAGTTTTGTGGGTACAAAAAGCCAATGCAATACACACAATTCTGCGGATTATCCTAAACTCATTCGCTAAACTCATTGTACGGGCTTTGGATGACACAATGTTTCCCCTGGAATAAGAAAAAACAACCCACACATAATGGATTTTTATGATGGTCCGGTACTAAATAAGCATCCATCACATAGACAAATGCACTCCGAGCATCCAGGAACAAAACCCGCAAAACCATTTTTGACATGCCTAATTAAACCCATTTGCTGTTTGTGTATTATTGCACGTCTATTAAAGTGCCACTCACGTCATAGTTTGTGTTCTAATAATAAACCGAGCTAAAGCTTTATAAACTCTCTTTAACAAAAGCAGGTGTGTAGCAGGTGCCTGTGTGTCTCATTAAAGACACAACAAAAACTCAACTGAAACAGTTTTGTTTTTCTTTAGCAAACCAGAAATACTGGCTGGTTTGCTATATATAATAAAAGGGTATATATTTGTATTTGTACAGCGAAATAAATGAGAAATGTGATGAAATCATAGAAAAACAAAACAACAAAAAAACCTCAGACCACAGATGTGTTTGTCTGATAAAACAATCAGTCACAGGGATGTTGAAATATGGTGGGTGACGGTGGAATTTATTGTTGTGGTTCGGCTTGGGTCATTTTCACGTTGCCCGTCCCTTTACTCTTCGACAAACAACTCGCACATCAGCAGAGACATTTGGTTAATTGCCCAATATTGAACCAAGGCACACAGACGCATTTCTTTGTAAGCTACGGTGAAATAGTTTGGTAGGTGTCGTTCAAAGTGTCTGCTTTTCCACAATAACAACGAAGGGTATGAAAATAAACATCAGCTACAGGAACGGGTGCCAAAAGCTGAGCTTGAATCAGAAGCAGTGTCATAGTTATTGGTAGCTTTTTATCTTCCTCTCGTTCTTCTCATCCTCCCTCTTGCCCCGCTTCAAGCTACTGAGTTGAAACAGAGCTAATGTTTGGGGCTAATTAAAGGCATTCTTCTACCGCTGCAGTCAGAGAAGATTTGCTGGTTCAACAAAAAGGAAGCTGTCTAAAGCGCTCAGAGTTAAATCCTCCCTAAATTGTGCTGGAAGATACTTACTAAAAATGTCAGCAGGTCTTCGCCCTTTTGGCTCATGACCCAACCCGAAACAAAGACGCGCTCTGTTGCAAGCATAATCGCATAAAATACTGAAATTACACACCCGCAAAATGTTTTGGGTTGTTTTTTCATGTTGCCATTCTACTGTACATCCAGAGTTTTAATAAACTGTTGATTTAAAAGACACTAAAACAATGCAAATAGTAAATACTTTCACAGCATTATTGCATTGTCATATTATGACCTTCACTGTTTCATTTTTGTTATATATCATATCTAGCCTGTTGTGCTATCGTCCATGTTGGCTTACAGAGGACTAGCACACATACATCGCTTTAACGGTCGCAACAAGATATCTCAATGTTTCTACATTGATAGACACCATTGTTTGGTGCACTCTGTTAACCACATTAACTTGCTAACGTGTTAGAATATTTGCACAACATGCGATTGGTCAGTTGTCCCCGCTGCTTCTTGGAAAGTGTGACATTTCACAACTTTTGCTGCACGCAAAGTGAGGCAAAAGGGCCCACAATGCACTTTGGTTGGCACTGCCGTGGAGTCAGCTTAAACTAAACACTTTGCAGAACTTCATAGTGATTAAAAAAAATGCACACATCCTCATTTGGCTGTAGAAACATACCAGCAGGAGTCTGTTGTGGCAAATGTGTCAATCCGGCGTTTGGCAGGAAATGGAGTGGTGTGTATAAACACACCAAAGCTACAGTACATATACACAGGGAGCAGATAGTTGGCGGCTGACCACACTTCAACTGACATGTGCCTCTTTAACGTACAGAAATAGCACCGTGCAAAGTGTCTGTGTGCACATGCAGTTACCAAACAATGCGGATGTGCTGTAGTGTGGTTTGGTACCACCTGCAAAACAGACTGCACTGCTGCAACAAAAGAAGAAAATCTACTATGTGCACTGCTTGAAATCCTTACCTACTTTATTTTATTGAATACTATGGATTCCCAATAAGGCGTTAAGCCTTGCATCCCTGATATTCAAAGATGTTTGGAAACAACCAATCCTGTTCTTCTGCAAACAAATGCACATGGCCACCCACACATCAAACACACAAACTCTACGACACTCACACAGAGGCACTGAAGACAAAGGAAAGGACATTTTTCGATAATTTCACATTCTCAGTTTCTTTTTAGTTTCTGGAAATAAACGAGCTCATAACAACGCACATAAAATCCAATACAAACAAAATACAAATAGAGACTAAAGTGCAGCTTGTACTACGGGTGTTTGTGTGAACTGCCCAGTGCTCTTCTGCCAAAGCCCCAGGGCTGGGGAACATCTGAATATTGAATATACAATGGAGCAGACAATGTCTAAAGTACACAGGTCGAATGTGACGACCATCAGACCACAGGGGATCTACAGTCCATTACCTTCTAAAGCTCCCCATTAACTTCCCGTCTCACTCTCTCCCTGTCTGCGTCACCCTCACTTACTCTCACTCTGTCTCACTGACTTTGTCTGCCATCTTTTTCTCTTTTTATCTCCGTCTGTCTGCATCTATCTGTTCACATCGCGCTTTTAGTTTGTTTATAATCAGTCCCTTTCTGGCTCTTTGAATTGTTTCTGCCCTTGCCTTGGTCTTCACCTCCATCTCTCAGCGCTCACATCCTTTCCCGTCTGTCTTTACCGTTTTTCTGTATTTGTCTTTGTTACAAGATTGTTTTTTCGTGTCGCGGCGGAAGCCTTAGTTCACGAGGCTGTGCATTCTTCTTAAACTAAACAAATCTATAGTCTTTCATGGAGCCATTTGAGCATTAAATAATTGCTCATTCAAACTAATCACAACACTATACTGCAACTGCAGATATGAGAAAAACAAAATACATTTCACACATAAGATCGAAATAGTATATAAGTATGAATATGATACAGCTTGGAAATAAAAGACAATGAGCAATCGTGCAATTCGATTCTGGAAGATTGGGTTGCACTGATCTTGTGGTATACCATAGTATATGGTAGAAAATGGATGATACACTTAACATGTACATTTGCCTGGTAAGGGAGTACACTCCTTTAATAAAAATTAATATTATTTATCATCCTGCGTGTCCATTTTCACTTTGGTTGCTAACCACCAATTTACAAAGAGACGCAGCAGAACCGATAATATGACGTCAACAATACAGGGGGAAACACCCTGCATGGCTGATTGTTGTGAAATATCTTAATATTTACAGACATTTGATTGATTAAACAATCAACTGATTATTGTAGGAAATAATCATGAGATTACTTCATTTTGGGGCCGTACACATGAAATTTAGCTCAACATGGAACCACTGTTTTAGGAGCACTAAAAACGATGTTTTAGTAGAGAAAATGTCAAAATGCCACCCTTATGATTTTGCATGTACAATACACTACTTTAGGAAAATTATGATATCATAGTCTATTCGCTTTATGATGATTTTTATTATCTTTCCATAGTCACCCTGGCTCTATATCGGCTATTATATACACTGTAATGTATGCTAATTTGAATAAATTGGTGCATTACAGTACTGTAACAAAGATACAGCGTCATCTACAGGCGTGGCACATGTACTACAGCATTTAGAGTCATTTTGGGTGTTTTCCTGTGGACAAGGACATTTTAAAAACAAAATGGAAAAAGATTGTATAGGTTTCCATGCCTTAGATCTGCCCTCTTCTCTCTGTAAACTAAGCGCTGAGAGTCAACAACAAGGGTAACAGGGGTGAGCTGTTCATCACAGTAAATACACAATGAATAGGCACAACGCAACATAACTCACACGTCCACATACACACATACACACACACAAAAGGAGGACAGCAGCAAACAAACAGACGTGACCTCTCAGTCAACCCTGTCTCGTTATAATTTGTGTGCAAGTCTGCGCTGCAGTACGCGTTTGTGTGAGTATGTATACGTAAGTTATAGCTTTAACAGCTAAATATACACATTTCGGACAAACTGCGGTCATCATAACTCATTACATCTTGGTTGTACGAGCTCTCAGTGATCTCTTGGATGGCATTGTTCCCACTATGTCTCTATATGTCATGCGTCATCTTCAGACAAAAACTGCCGTCAGCTAAAATGCTGACTTTATCCTTAAACTATGCAGCATTACGCAAGCCAACTATTAATACAGGCATACAGTACAAGAAATTTTCATTTCACGAGGATTAAATGCTTTTAATGTCCACATGCAAGACTAAGACTTACACCGTTATGCAGTCAGCTGTCCCTCAACATCATGCTTTACAGCACATTAAAAAGTGATTTGTGGCAGTGGACAGTTGATCGTCATGCAGCTGTTCGTCCTCGCAGCCAACCGCAGCATAAAAGGACAGAAGGGGTTTTCCCAATTTAATTCATACGGCACTAAGCGCTGCATACCATCCATGCAACCTCGCAGTGTGGTGATTTAATCACTGTGGCTTATGTGGGATTGACTCCTAATCTGGTGAGAACTTCCTATACCTCGCTGACCGCACAGTGTGTGTGTGACGCTGCCTGATTTTGTGCATGTCTTTATCCCGTTATACTGCAATTGACTCAGCATCGTGTCAGCCTGATGCCGTGTCCACAAGCCGACCATGAAAGTGACCGTTAGGATGAGAAGGTCGGGCTAACGTTCAAAACATGTGGCGCTCACGGGATGTGACGCAGAGGTTTACGAGTATCGAATAAGCA
This sequence comes from Microchirus variegatus, assembly GCF_963457635.1. Lineage (NCBI taxonomy): Eukaryota > Metazoa > Chordata > Actinopteri > Pleuronectiformes > Soleidae > Microchirus > Microchirus variegatus. Next base: position 8,392,122 of record NC_139821.1, read on the forward strand.
TGTAAATCCAGGAATGAAAATAACCACTGGCTCCTAGGAAACGACAAACTGGGCAGATGTTAATACAATTCCCACAATTCAAATGTAAGGATTGACTGTTTGGTTTTTAATTAAGGAAAGTGCATAAAATAGACCCAACACAGACTCTGTCTGACACATTTATCCATTTTGACACATGCAGCCACAAAGTCCCCACTCATTCTGCTCTAGTTATGGGTCAGCAGATGACACTGCTATTTATAGAGTACAAAGAAAGAAGAAGAAAAAAAATCAGAGGGAAAAATCCCATCTCCTCTCCGTCTCTCTCTCTCTCTCTCTCTCTCTCTCTCTGTGTCTCGGTCCCTGTCTCGCTCGCCTCTTTTCCCATGAAGCTTTATTTGAGGTCACCGTGGATGCAGAGACGGAGAGAGACAGAGCCAGAGGGCAGGAGAGGAAGAGAGAGACGATAGAGGGAGAGTGGCAGAGGAGAGAAAGAGCACAACAATAACAACAACAACACACAAAAAAACAGACAGCATCAACACAACACTTTGTTCTTCCCATGAATCTGGTCTTCTGTTCCATTTCCAAATGCAAATTTACCTCTTTTTTTGTTCAGTGTACATTTCCATCTTCAGCATCAACTGGTTTTTACTCAAAGGTAGTAGGTAGGTGGTGTAGGTAGTACTTTACTTTGAACTTAAGTGTGTATTTTGTAAGTACTGCATGTTTTAAATCACATCTGTTACCGAGTAAAAATACGTTGGCTTATGCACCAGAAATGTTGGTAGTGAATGATGAGGACAGGTGAACTGGCACTAATTAAGGGGAGGAAATTTAAAGCATTCGTGACCTTTGACCCATCTTGACTGATACATTATGTGTTGACATGTTTTATTTTGTCAGCACATTCATTTGTAAAGGTTTGCCTTTAATTAAAAACAATTAATGTGAGATTTGTGTCCCCAAACTTGTTTTTTTAAAAAGTAACCAAGAAACTTTTACTCTGAGTAAATGTTAAACAAGCTACTTTCTTACTCCTAAATATGTGCTAGAGTTACATTTCAAAAATAGTGGTACTTGAGTAGAATATTTCAGTCTCCAGTTAATATGGCGACAAAACCATATCTTTCTGCTTGTTTTTAACTGGAAATATGGGGGAATTTATGCACTTTCCAGGAGCCAGGTGTTTTAAAAGACGTAGAACAATTGCATCAGCCTGATATTGAAAACAGAATTGAACATGAAAAAGTGGTTTCAAGTATCCCTGCAATATAGTGCTATGAACTGCTATAGATAACGGAAATATGGCTTACTCGGACGCTTAGTGGCAACTGTAAACCGATATGCACTTGCACAATTTACCGCCATACAAAAGCTGATGCCACCTTGCAACATACTGTTAATGAAAAAATCTGTGGCCCTGAGGGTGGAGGGGCTCACTTTATGACAGCCCCCCCAAACCAGGGGCCCATCAAACTAAGGAATGACATCTTATCATTGGAATGTGGGGAATCTGGGAAGGATACAATGAAACCAGGGAGCTGCCTCCTCACCAAACACACACACACACACCCACACAGACTATAAGAGCTGAACACAAAGAGAGAGAGAAGGAAAAAAACACACACATTCTATAGGCAGACTTGAGTGCACACACACACAAAGCAGATCAGTCAGTGCAGACTAAAACAAGATGAAGAAAATACACACATAAACATGCACACACACTGTTGTAGCAAGCAGCCTGGATGTGCAGGTCAGGTCACTTTACGCTGATGCAGACGACAGGCAATTTAGAGACTTGATCTATTTTTGACTGAGGTCGCACACACACACACAATCTTCTCTCCTACAGGGAATAAAGTGGTCCATTGCATCCATTCAGCACTGCAGTTACTGGCTGTTGTATCACAAACAGATGTCTGCGACTGCAGGGTCTCACATTTGTTTGGGAGACCTTTTCATCAGGGAGTCATTTTCAATTTTGTTTAATTTTTTATTACAAGTTAATAAAGCCTTGTTAACATTTAATCAAATTCTCTATTTGGAGAGGGAGGATGTTTACAAAACCAGAGAAGCCCTCGGATTCTAAACCAGGTTGAAAGGAGGGTCAAATGAGGATAAACAACAACAGCACAGATGTTAGCACATTTAATGTGGAAATTAACTTAGGAGGGTTTGTATAACGACATTAAAATAAAACATGTTTTTGTTTTGTCTTATATTAGGGAGGTCACTTTTTCCAAAAATCAAGTTTGAACACACAATTTTTCTTACTTTTTTCTTACCATTAACTTTTACTAAACTACTTATTACTAAAATCACTGACAACAGGAGGAAGCTCCAGCAGCTGAAACATAAGTATGTTTAATCCGTTCCATGTTATAACATAGAAACTTAAAGTCAGTTTCTTATTCATATAATTTGCTGGATTGTAAGTGACTTAAATAGGTGCTAATGAGGTGCAGCCTGCAGTTTGAGCTTGTGAACTTTACATCCTGTGTTCAAAACAACATCCAATTTCAAATACAAGGTGACAGCCTTACACAGCAGAATACATGGACGTGCCTTTTCATCCTTTGAGGTGGACAATGCAAACCCACAAGAACGGTTCTACCCACATATACCAACAAAGAAGAAGGAGGAGGAAATGGTCTTCCGTTTGTTCCACTCTGCAGTCTCACACACTTACATTCTTTCACGCCAGACTCTTAAACTTCCTCTAATGCAAAGAAAATTAAGTATCAAAATAGTACAATTATCAGTGTATGACAGGGTTTCTAGTCTGAAAATTAAGAGAAACTGTTAATGGACGTGACCCGATAGCATGCTTCTGATCTGCAGCTGTCAGCCAATAATTGCCCTAAATTTCCTGGAAGTGATTATGCCGACAATGTCCGTATTGTTAAGCAGCTTTCAGGCAAAACATTAAAAATGGAAAACTCATAATTCCCCCTTCTTCTCTCTCTAAGCACCGTAGTATCTAGCAGACCAGTGATGGCTGATGATTAAATGAATGACGATGCAGCGGAGGAGGAGGACGACGACGACGTGAACTTAATCTTTCTCGTGTGTGAAATTTAAGGAGGACAGGAGATGGAAGAGAGGGAGAAGAGATGAAGGTGAGCAGACCCGAACAGAGGAGCAGGAATGAATGACGGAGATAAAAAAAGAGGTATCGGTGAACGAGCAACGTCATCGTGTCTCACTTCATTCATCATGTGCCTGATGCATTCAGAGTTTCCAACTCACACACACACACACACACACACAAGCCCTGCATCAACTGTCGCCTTTGCTTCCCACACACTCTGTTTCCAATTAAACCATGATACAATTAAGATATACATTATAGACACACGCACACATTCTCTTCAACTTTAGCTGGGAATTATACTTACTATCTTTTCCTAAATAAAGCATGAGAGGGAGAACGGTTAGTAAATTCTTCATCGTGAACATACACACACACGACATTACTTGGCTATTAACACACATACATCTGAGGCCTCTAAGCTATTTAGAGAGATTTATGTGAGTGTGATAAAATGCAGCACTCCCAGGGGTGGAAGGTCGACACTACATGCGATATTTTAACAATGTTTCAGTGACTGTGCACAAGCGTGTGCTATTTTAATGTTGTGGCTTCTTCTTCCTCATACCCTCCACTCACATTAATTCTGATTAGCTATTTAAAAATACGTTTGCCTGACCTTACTAATCATCATTAACCACACATGCACACACAAAAACACACACCAATTACAAGGAAGGAAGTGCAGCAATGGTTTGCATTTGAGGAAGTGTTTGCTGCTCTGTTTCCCTTCCTTTACTGACATATGACAGAGGAGGCAAGACAAAGCAAGCGGAAGACGACAGGGAAGAAAGAGCAATCAAACGAATGAAAAAGAGATTTCCTCAGTGCCTCAATCCTTATCCTGTGTTGAGTCCCAGAGCCAAACACCAACATGACAACAACATTCTTTTGTTTCACCGCTCATAAATGCAAACTCGCCAAACAAATCCTATCATCACCCTTATTATTATTATTATTATTATTATTATTATTATTATTATTAAATGTTACAGAACAAGGAGAGTGTGTTTGTTTAAGCCGCTAACTGCACTCTCACAGTAAAGAAGCCGGTCATTCCTGAAGTTTATGGGCCAGCAAACAACAAACTTGTTTGGCCATGATGATGATGACGATGATGATGCAACAGTGGAGATGCAACAGTTGGTTTTTACGAGTAGAATAACAGCCTCATGAGTGATGGTGTCGTGATGATTGACGGCATATTCTGCACAGATATGGAACATGCATGTTGCCACAATACTCTCACCCACAGCCACACCCCAGGTATATACAGTATATTACAGTTAAATGCTCATCAACTTCAGAACTTACTCGTAAATCTTTTTCTAAACTGTATAGAACACATCTTTGCACATGCAAGTCATAACAGCAACTGGATACTCTCTCTGCACTGCCTGATATGATTCTTATGCAAGTGGTAAAACATGTTTAGAGGGCAAACGTCTCTCGCATGGACCTTTTACTTTACATCGTCTCAACTCGTTCAAGTCGTTACCTTCATGCAAATTTTTCTGCCTGCATAGCGGAAAACTGCAAAGTGACAAAAGAAGAAAAGAAATTAAATTAAAGGAAAATAGTTATTTCTTATCCCCATGTGATAGAGGTCACACCTAAGCTGCAAACAAGAAAAAGGAACCATGGTATTTATTTGTAGTCAGTAGTCAATATATTTACGAGAAAATGTCTGAGCTGCAAACACAGTTTCTATTCCTTTTTTCGCTGAGTATTTTTAGGGAATGCTCACAGCAAATTAAGCAAATTAAGAAGTCATCAGCAGTAAGACTTTTAGAAGAGCCAAAAGAAAAGCAAAGCAGAGACAAAGTGGAACAGTGAAGCCACTGTTTAGTCAAAGTGCCTCTGGGAAATGACACTTTAAAAGCCCGGTACAAACAATCTTGACAAACATCTTATTATCCTCTTTCTCCCTCTTGCTCCGCTCACTTTCTGCCTCTAACTTAAGCGATTCATCCACATGTTGTGTTTTAAGCACAATGCAAAATGTAAATAACGAATCTGATTTACCAAAATAAAATGAGGATTAAATAGTTAAAAAAATAAAATACATACAAGTGATTTTAACATGAGCAATATAAATTAAAAAGCTGATATTGTGCATTGTTGCAGGACTCGTTGTGTGAGCTCAGAGATCAGCTTCTATAGTAGTTAGAAAGTGATTTATAGCCGTGGTTCAAAGGACTGATTTATAGTAGCGGATAATGGGGGCTAATTATTGGAGCGGTTTATTACGCTAATAATGTAAGCATTGTTGAAGGAGGGGCATTATAGCCCCAAAAGTATGTATAGAGGCTTGTATATGTCTCTGTGGGGAAAAAGGATAATCCACCTTATGTGTTGAGAGAGATATTTCAAGGTCTTTGAATGCCAATAGCGCTGAAAGCCTGAGGTCACACACACACACACACACACACACACACACACACACACACACACACACACACACACACACACACACACACACACACACACACACACACACACACACACACACACACACACACACACACACACACACACACACACACACACACACACACACACACACACACACACACACACACACACACACACACACACACACACATACTCGTTTATACTGCCTGGTGAGGACTATGGACACAGAGGTGTCTGCTGGGAACCACCCTTTCTGAATGAGATACAGACATGGTTCTAGGTCCAAAAAATCTTTTTTAATTTTAGAATTTCATATATCACTTTAAATATCAAGATTTCTCATTTCTAATTTTTCACTTACTGCATATGAAATTTAACAACACGATGGGGACCGAAGGGGACCGTAGCGCCCCCTTTGGTGGCTGCAGGCTATTGCATTTTACACTCAGAAGTAACTGTAAAAATTACAATTCTAAATAAAAAACAGATGAATTTCTGTAGAGTAGGTTTAAACCGTTTTGAGGGGTGTGTGGAAACATACATTTAAATAAAGTATAAAGTAGAATTTAAACTAAAATAGTGGGAACATGTCTCTTTTACCACTTTTCTATTGAACTATTCATTAAGATGAAATTTGCTGTGGAAAAGCAACATGATGTGGAAATATAGATTACAAATAGTGATGTGTCAGTCACGAATGATCCAGCTGAGAGTCGGATCTTTGAAGTGAACAAGGGCAGCTGCTTTGTTTTCGGTGAAAGCTGCAAGTGATTGGTAAAGATGTGTGAACGCATCTGCATGTCCACACTGAGCAGAAGAGGGAGGAGAGTGGAGGGGAGGGGTTAAAGACATACACAGGATGGAGGGAGACGAGAGACAGAGAGAGGACACTTGCACTTTATTTTATTTTTAAGAGCAGACATCGCAGTGCAAAACTCAACTCAAAACTCAAGTAAACTTTCATCGTTTGTATAAAAATAATACGACATCAAGAGCTTCAACAGTGCAGCAGTGGACTGGCATGGATGGAATCTGCTTAGGTAGCCAGCAGTATATAAAATGTATATAAAATAAGATAAAAGTATATAATAAAGCAGTGTTTCCCAACCCTGGTCCTCAGGACACACTGCCCTGCATGTTTTACATGTTGTCCTGCTCCAACATACGTGATTCAGCTGAACAGCTCCTCATCAAGCTCTGCAGAAGCCTGATAACGAGCTGTTCAGCTGAATCACGTATGTTGGAGCAGGACAACATGTAAAACATGCAGGGCAGTGTGTCCTGAGGACCAGGGTTGGGAAACACTGTAATAAAGTGCAAATTGGGCCGATCACTGATCTACCTGAGCAGATAACTTATTTTAGAGGAACTTCAAACACTGGCCTGTGAGGCTCAGCTTCAACAGCACAAACAGAGGTCACTTTCTCACAGCTTCATTAACAGCCTCTCTTTCAAACTTAAAACAAGAGAAAAATAATCATCTAGCAGTTACTTAGACCGCCGCTTCCAAGTGTCTATACGGTTTTTCACATAGTATTTCACAGCATCCCAGCTCCTACCTTTGAGTGCCTCTGGAAATGCTTGGATACACTCAACACACTGTGCTTTACCAGGAACCTTGCCACTCTTAATGCTGTGCATCAGCTTCTGTTCCACAGCTTGGACTTCTTCCTTGGTCCACACCTTCCTCTGCTTTCTTGATGACTCTATAAAAATAAAACAAGATAGAATAAAAGTTAAAGGTGCATTATGTAATAAATCTAAAGCAACTGGCCATAAAATCCTCCTAATATGTCACAGAGACTCAGGAATAATGTTCATATAACAAACTGAACTCACCAAACTCAACCAACAATTTCTGTATGAGACTAGAAAAGAACTCACTAAACAGGTTAAAGGTAAAATACCTGTGTTTGGCTGTGAAGAGGTCTCAGGCTCATTGTCCTCCTCTGTTCTCCTCTTGATCAGTTTCTTTGTCTTTTTCACAGTTCTCGGCTCTGCTAGAAAACAACAGAGATACAATGGTAGACGAGTTAACTTGAAGCACCAAGCTGGTATAGAGATTATAATTTCATGAGAAATAGAATACAGCTTAAGTGGCATTGTTGTCAAGTTAATAGTTTTTATTGTTTACTTTTCACAAAAAAGGAGGAAAGCTTAAAAACCAATAAATTATATAGGAAAAGTACTAGTATTACTAGAAGTAGATCATAAAAAAAAATATTAACTGTGTATTATTAAATCCATTGAAACAGGTCCCTCTTTCCACCATCATTTTTCCCTTCTTTCCTTCCTTCCGCCCTCCATTGTCTTCATCCTTCCTTCTTCTTACTTGACTCACTATGTTCCCTTTCACCACCTTTTCCCCTTTGTTCTTACTTCTTCCTTCCTTGACCCAATCCGTTCCCTGCCTCCATCTTTCTTTCCTTCCTTTCCCCTTCCTTCTTTAGTCCATCCCTTTTCCCTACCTTCCATCCTTCCTTCTTCTATCTTCCTTGACCCAACCTGTTCCTCCCCATCTTTATTTCTTTCCTTTCTCCATTTCTTCTTTCCACAATCCATTTCCCTTCCTTCCTTCCTCCCCTCTTTCCTTCCTTGCTTGACCCAGGAGGACAACAGGAGAGTTCAAATAAACCCAAGTAGTAAACAGTGCAATTTTAAAAAAGAACCACATCTTCAGAACCAATAAATGACAAAGCAAAAGTGTGACATTTAAAAAGTTGCTAATTAAAATAATGAATGGTGTATTAAGTGGTTTGTTGTTTATAGGTGAAATACCTGTGTTTGGCTGTGAAGAGGTCTCAGAATCATTGTCCTCTGTTCTCCTCTTGATCAGTTTCTTTGTCTTTTTCACAGTTCTAGGCTCTGCTAGAAAACAACAGATACAATGGTAGACACGTTCACTTGAAGCACTCAATGCACCAAGTTGGTATAGGGTTTATAATTTCATGAGAAATAGAATACAGCTAAAGTGGCATTGTTGTCAAGTTAATCGCTTTTGTTTTTTTTAAATAAATAGTCCAATTACAAAAAAAGGAGAAATTATATTGTGAAAGTACTCTGATATTACAATAAGTCGATAATTAAAAAATATGAAGTTAAGATGAAATGAAGTGGATTATTACAGGTTATTGGTAAAATACCTCTGCTGGGCTGTGATGAGGTCTCAGACTCAAGGTCCTCCTCTGTCCAGGTCCTTTTCACAGTTGATCTACCTTGAAGCAAACAGATTCACAGTAGATTTTTTAAAAAGCTCCTTCAAAAGGAGCACTGATCAGAGAACAGCAAGTGCTGTGTATACTAGAGAAAGAACTCTGTGAAACAGGTTATTGTTAAAATACCTCTGCTCAGCTGTGATGAAACATCAGACGCTGGGTCGTCCTCTGTAGTTGTCCTCTCAATGGATCTGTTCTTTTTCACTGGTCTTTGACCTTCATTGAAAAACACAAAGATGTGATGTTAGAAAAGCTTCCCTCCCTAGGAGGTGCCCAGACCCCGAGAGGAGAACCTCTGGTTCAGTGAATGTACCTGATGAGTTAGAGGATGGACTCAACATCACATCTTCATCTTCACTTCCAGATAGAGAGCTGTCTTCAGCTACTTCCTCTGAATAAACACGGCAAAAAATGTTGTTAACTAGCATGACAAACTCATGTGTACATGACACATTTAAACCATCTCAAATTAAAATGATAAAAATAGTGTGTGCACGGTGAGGTTTTACCATTTGGATCCACGTTGATCTCGTCCAGAGTCATCCCTTTATATTGTGCCAGCTCTCCTCTCCCACAGGCCATAAGCAACTTTGCAACTTTGGCAACCTGCAACGTTCCTTCGGGGAGCCGGTAATATTGTCGATGGACTCTAATGTTGTGACCCATAAACCCTGCTAGGCAGTCCTCTTCATTGTCTCTCAAGTTTAGTACTTGTGACATTGTTGCCATCTGTTTCCTGAGTCTCGTTGACGTCAATGTTTGAGGGTCCTTCGCCCCACATTCACATGCCATTGCACGGATAGCATCAGATCCTCTGAGGTGACTTTCTGCCTCTGGTCTTCCAAACAAATACAGATTGTCATCCGGCACATCACATTTTCGCCGATAATTCACCAGCATCTGTATGGAGGACACCATGTCTGGGCTGAGTAAGACAGGGACCTTCTTGTCCCGCTTACCTTTGATTTCCACACGCTCAAAATATTTGCAGAGCTTCTTTTCCACGTCGGTCAAGGCAAGGTCAAGATCTGGATTACTGGCAAAGGTATTTCTCAACATGAAGTCATTCAAGGACATCTTCGACACTTCGCCCTCTCTCCTACGATTGAAGACGATCACTTCGCAGAGCGTCAGTCTAGCAAGACTTAACCAGTTCCTCTTATTTGGTGCAGCTTCAAGACTGGATTGACACTTAGGTCTTTCTGCGTCAATATGGTTGTGCAGTTTCACAACATCTTCACAGTAGGGGATAAGAAGAGGTTTATTCCATCTTGACTCTCTGAGGTTCCTCAGTGCGTGCGACGACACCCACTCGTCCCATTTTTTTTCTTTCAGTGTCCTGAACGTCATCACATTTTCAAGAGCCTTCTTGTTCCCAGACATCCTTGTGTCAAACTCTGCAATATCTGCTATTTTGGTTAGGCTATGGCCTAGTTTGAGTGCCAAGGATGGAATCTTGAAGATGCAGGTATTTTCACTCCATCCACAGACCATCTTCACAGCGTTCACAACATGGCAGAAGTTTGTTGGCAGAAAGAAGTCATCTATTGTTTTCAGCTTGCTAAGGGTCTTTGCTTGGAGAACTAATCTTCCCATTTCCCGCATCTTTTGTCTGATGTATTGGTGTTGGCTTTTGTCTGTGCCTTTTTTGTTGTAGAAGTGTTCTCCTAACCACAGAATATATTTTTCTTGCCGAATTACGTGTGTTACGTTGTCTTGATTCATGTCATTTACGAGGTCCCAGACTTTTCCATTTGTCTCCTTTGGGACAGGCTGTCCAGCAGCACAAAGTGACTGCACTCTAGTTCTGCCTGGCTTTCCAGCGTTTCTTTGCTTTGCCAGTTTGCATCTTTTCACGTGGCGCCATAGCGCCTTCCTTTTGAGGAGTGCCTCACAGTATACGCAGTGTAAATACTCTTTCACATTCACTGGTTCACTGCTTTGCTGAGAGGGAACCATCACCCCTTTTCTCTCCTCCAGGACCTCAAAATTGTGGCGACGATTGCCTTTATTTCGAAGTAGATTTAACTGCATCTTTCTGTCCGCTGAACCTTTTGGATGACTAAACGCTTGTGCTACCTCCGCCAAGTTGCTGTGTTTTCTTTCCAGGTGCCGTGCGATTTTGGCATATTGTTTAAAACAGTACAGACAGTAGTGCCTCTTATTGTACACTCTACTGCCGTTGATTTTCTTTTTCAGCGTCAGGATTTTTACATCCTTGTCACTGGAGGATTCTGATATCTCACAGTCTGCCATGGAATGGGAAGAGGATGATGTGTTCTGTCTCTTACTTGATGAACTGTACCGTCTTATAGATTTCCGCAGCTTGATTTCTTCCTCCGATTCTTCTGTAGAACTAGAACTAGGCACATACTCATCCTCACTTATTTCACTGCTCGTCATAGATTCATCTACAACGATCCCAAGCATTTTCTTTGTAAGCTAGAAAAGAAAAAGTCAGATGGAAGTCAGACTCAATTACTACGTTTTTAAATGATATTTCCCATTTAATTTTCCAATTATGCCTTTCGCATCAAAAAATAATATAGTTCATAATTTTGTCATCACAACTGATTTCAAAATACACACTAGTTTGTCTGCAAACTTACAAACACACTCTCAGTTCTCGTCAGTGGAGGAACGTCTGGGTCTGAAGGGCACTGGTCCATTTCCTGAAAGAGCAACCAAAAACATACTGTCAAATACAATGTCCAATTACAGAATAATCATTTTTTACATTGTGTGCATTGAGAGCAAGAATAAAATGCCAAGGAATGTTTGAGTATCCCTGTATTTAACTAAATGTGTCTAATTCTCAAATTATAAATCACTTAAATTAAGCTTTGTTGCGTCTACACAGTGCATCCACTCTCGTAAAGTAAGACTCACAACTCACTAGACATGACCCTATGACGCGGTGTGTACCATCATGCTTTTCGGATTTAACATAGTGTTCTCTTTACATGTTTAAACATCTTTCTACGTGTTGTCAAGCTGCAAAATAAAAGTGTGATGATCGCGAATATGAACAAGCCGACTGACAGAGCTGTAAGATGGTGAAACACCGTTAAAAACATAATACTTTTACTGTGACAGACTGTGGCAGGTCGCCTCGTCTCGTTGCTTGTTCATTTATTTTAAATACATTTTTTTAATACATTTTTCAAAACAGTGGACCAGAACAGCTGCATAACATTTTGGCAGTAAAATGGCCAGAACCAGTTTAATTACCGTTCAACAACATTTCGCTGAGTTTCTGATCAATATCAAATGAACATGACATCCACTGCACTTACCTCCTGCAGCTCATCTGTGTCGTCTCCCTCCTCCTGATCGTCTGACTTTTCAGGCGAGGTCTGGCTCTGTAACTGAGATAAGAACATGCAAAATACCAGTCAGCAGTGACATAATTAGGCATGTGTTTACAGGTAGTCTGGAGCACTCCTGTAGATTACATCAACCAAGGAATATCAACTCAGAGGCACAACGTTTTCATAGCATATGTGTATGTATGTTCTGCAGAACATGTATGAAGTAACACTTCTTATTGGTAACACTATTAAGAAATAATGTGTCATCTATTTGCTCAATGATTGTATGCTGTACAATTCACCTCAGAGTAGAGAACCTTACTCATTTAATGTTTCCACACTGGAGTTTAACTGGGAGTATCTTGAGTGCTTAAGTTAACAGAAAAGAGCTGTTCTGAAAAGCTGTGTCTATCCATAGATGTCCTGGTAAGCAAGTAACTAGAGTTTTACAACATGTTCTGGAAAAAAAACTAAAAAACAAAATCACATTTTAAAGGATATTGTCAGATTATCTTTATCGGATAATTGAAAAAAATTTAGATTTTTCTTTTTCCCCCACATCGCCCTTACATGTGACTTTTACAAACACGTCCACTTCTCTGAAGTAAAAACAAACCCCTCGGTGAATGTTTGAAGCCATCCAACACCGTCTGTATAAAAAATAGCTGTTCTGTGGGATGTAAACAGCCTCAGAACTTCTGCAGAACAGGAGACATACAAAAAAATCTGCAGATTCATTCTTTTTGACCTTTAATTTAAAAAAACAATAAGGCTACTTGTTTTATTTTACTGTTGTATGCTAACTAAGGTCACAACGAGCTCATTCTGCTGACTACTTTTAATAAAATAGCCTACATTTGTTGTATCGTTGCGTTTGAGTATTAATGTTTCAAGATTCTTAAATTGTTATATAAAATATGGCTAGTAGGTATTAGAGTATTTGCAGGTCTCCATCTCACCTCCCTGTTCTTCTCCTTAGCAAGGAGCAGCTCCAAGTCTTTCAGGGGGCTGATATCAGTGGTGGTAGTGGTCGTCTCCTCTGGGGGCAAATCCACCTTGAGCTGCTGCGACAGTTTCAGGGCTGCAGAGCCCTGCTGCTGCTGCTGCTGCTGCTTTTGGTCGTCCATGGCTTCAACCTAGATGAAAGAGCAGGACAGGAGAAGAAACTTATTCATGATTCATTTGATTATAAATTATATACTTAGATAAATAAATCAGCCATTTAGAAAAAATATACAATTGATAAATCACAACTTTGTTCATTGTATTTCCATGAGGACTCACATATGCCTAACTTCATGTTCTTTATGATAAAAAATACAGTTGACACACAAGAAACAACCTTATATCATGGCTGTACAGTGTGACCCTTTTGATCACCTATGCTATCAAAGAATATTATGTGTAAACTAGTGCTGTCAGTTAAACGCTTTATTAACGGTGTTAATGCAAACCCATTTTAACGGCGTCAATGCTCTTTTTTTGGTTGTTTTTTTAGAACAACTACAACACCACACCTGATCTAGCTAGACCGGAAACAAAACAACAGACGCACTGCGCTCACTTGTTTGGGCTCGTGAGGCCAAAGAGCAGCACGCTAACGTTACGTTTTGAGTGGATGGCGAGTGGTGTGTGTTTCTCCATCTGGAATCGTGTCTTTAAATTTCAGTAGACTGTATTACAATTTAGATACATTTGGATTAATTGTACAGCCCAACACTACAGTATATGCCAATATTGTTTTCAATAGAAAAACATTTACACAAAGCAAGGTGGTGCATTTTTCTATGTTGATAGGAGTATTAAAATGAGGAAAAATAATGGTACAAAAATAAATCAGGGGACATTTAGAATAGATAAAAATGTGCGTGTGATTTAATATTTTAATTGTTTGACAGCACTAGTGCAAACACAAATATGTAACCACTTGTATGAGTGTGGATAGGTTGGCCTGATCTCTGTGTTTCCTCTCTATGGTTTCAAAAGCAGCTCAGCGCTGCAGCTAAATGATCAATGCACTGATCAAATGTGACATTAGTCATAAATGATGAATACATGCTACTGTTTAGAAAGGCTGCAGGTCTCACTAGTTCACAGTCTAATGTCCACAACAGTTAGACTCAATCCTTACATTTGAGTCCGAATAACAGTTCACTATCAGCATAACTAACTTAGCTCTATATGGATGTAAAATAATAATAGTGATTATTATCGACTGTAGTTGACTGCTGGGAGTCAAAGACGTGACGAGTGATGTCACGTGTGCGACAAGTCACGTTTTCAACACGAGGACAAGTCACGTGAACGCCACGCAGCGACACAAATGTAAACAATAACAGAGGGAGGAGAGAGATTCACGTTTTCTAGCTGAAATACAGTCATTATTCTGAGTTATTAAAAACAACAACACACACACAAATGCTTGGGCCCAGACAATTGCTATTGCTATTGCTATTGTTATTGTTGTTAGCCGGCTCTGTGCGCGCTGCGGAGCTTGCGCACTCCTGTCAGACAATGAACCGCGACTTTTTTCGTTACGAAGTAAGTTACGAAATCAGAACACAAGAATGCGAACATTTCACACCGGACTCCGTGTGCATGATTTACACGCGGAATATTGGCGACGAGCCGACAGCGGAACACGCATCTTAGCGTTAGCACGGTAGTTAGCTACACGCTAGCTAGCATGGCTCCGTTGCTGTTTATCATAACCCATCGATTAAAAATCATTCATGCACGTGACCTCGCGGCCTGTGATTAATAACACACATTATCGCTGATTAATTTTTAAACTTAATTCGGTAAATTACCTGAGCTGCAGAGTCTACCTGCACCTGTCTGCACCGCAGCTGGAGCACACGAGTTCCCATGATGCCCCGGAGTTTTTTTGTTTACTTTTTTTCGCGGAGTTTTTTCCCACTAAAACAGTGTGTCTGCAGATTCCCTGTCTAACAAAGGCCAGATAATAGCTTTATAAGTGCAGTTGTCATGTTTCATATGAAAATATCTCTGCTCCTATGTTTGTCATCAACAACAAGAACATCCTGTTACAAACACGTGTTATTCGTTATATGTCGACTCCTCTGACCTGCTGCTGCTCATAAAAAATACATTATTTTATGATAATAATATAATAATAAAATATAAAAAAAATAAATCTTCAAAAAATAAAATCCACTCAAATATGTGCTGCATTGGTAATCTGATTTTTTTTTTTACAAAATCAATGACTTTTTACAAAACAAAACAAAAAAAAGAGACAAACAACATACTATAAGATTAAAATGTTTAAAATCTTACCATCTGCTGATGCCTTGTTAAACAGTCATTGTGATGAGTCCTTAATGAGCTGATTCTCCGTCTGAACCTCTGCAGGTCTTCTCTCGCTGAGGTCATGATCAGAGCATGTGTGTGGGGGATGGGCAGCAGAACTGCTCCTCAGCAGCAGAACTGCTTCAGTACACAGAGCAGTGCAGGTGCAGGGGGCGGAGCCCTTTTGAAGCCGATGGGCCATTAATTAAGGCTCAGCCAGGACCACACAATATTTCTCCACACAAACTCACAGGCTAGTGTTGCAAATAACACACATTTAACACAACAGTACGCTGCAAATTAGAAACTTGTTAATATTAAAGTCTCTCTCCTTAACTTTCTTAGACGTTTCACTTAAAAAGTGGCTGGCAGTAACTGAGTACTTTTACTCTAGTACTGTACTTAAGTTAAAATTTGAAGTACTTTTAGCCTACTTGACTAAGGCTAAAAGTCAACAACATTTCAGAGGGAAATTACTTTCTAAATCGTTCCTTTTCATTGACATGAATCATCTAGATCAGTCATTCACACTGAATGAGGAAAATAATATTCACAGACACTACTTTTAAACAAATACATGGTCATACTCATAAATATTACAGTTTACCACTCAGATCCTTTTCAGTTTTGATTCAGCGAGACTGTTCTATTTGTGTAGAGAACTCAAACTTTAACAGACATGCATCATGAAGAAAATATTAGGCAAATATCTTTTGTATAGTTTCATTTATGAAGAAACACACAACTTCTTTGCTGCTGCTTGACTGTAACTAACATCACCAACATGCAAATCAATTCTAACTGTGAGAAATGACTGATTACATGTGTGGCTACAATCATGTGGCGAAGTCAGTGGTTTGGGAGCGATCTGTGTTATTGGGCCTTCACCCTCAGTTTTGACTATTTGACTGTTTCGGAACTGTGCGACCTTCAAAAGGTCAAAGGTCAGCTGTTCAGGTGTAGTTTTTTGTAATAATTCATAAATGCATTGAGACAGGAGTGTGATTTTTGACTATGTCGTTCACCACAGAGCCTCCTGTTAGGATTGTTTTGTCCCATTTCGATAGAACCCCCACAGAGCTAGTTAGCTTTGCTGAGGGTCTACAGAGTTAGGACTCTGGTAGACTGATAAGGGTCTTAGGTCAGGTCCACAGGTCAAGTTTCACGCCGTTCAATTCATTTTTGTGGCAACGACGAGCACTCAAAGCCAGGAAAAATCGACTTTTCAAAGCTCCGCCCATCGAAAAGTACAGGTCTGAGCGGCACAAGACTGACGTCTATCAGCTCGTCTAAGGACCACAAACAACATATAAAAAATTCAGACTCCTGTGACTTTTAGAAATATATTTCCTCCAAAACTTCCACTCTGACCAAAGGGTGTGAGACTGTATAGAGTCTGACAGGATCTGATTTTCAGTTTTTGACACAGATACAAAAAAATTCTACAGAACTTTTTCTTTTTTTTTGTCCGGATTATTGTTCAGTGGCTCAGGAGGATCCTCTGTTCTGAGTCTGGGGGCCCTGGGGTCAAAGGTCACCGTGTAGCAGCCAAAGAGACAGTGTGTCAACTGTCAACAATTCAAACAAAAAAAGGAGGGAAAACTGTAATTCAAAAGTGTCTGGAACTATGAGGCTGAAATGTCAGTATGTGTATCAGGAAGTTAAGATGATCCAGGGGTCGAGTTTCAGACCCACGCTACCTTTGGAAAGGTCAAAGGTCAGCCATTCAGGTGTATTTTTTTGTAATAATTCATAAATGCATTGAGACAGAGTTCTTTTTTTTTTCAGTATGTGTATTAGGAGCTAAAGCTGATCCTCTGTTCTGAGTTTGGGGGCCCTGGGGTCAAAGGTCACTGTGTAGCAGCCAAAGAGACAGTGTGTAAAATTCAAACCTAAAAAGGAGGGAAATTTTTTAATTCAATAATTCTAAAAGGATTTGAGCTGGGGGGCTGAAATTAGAATATGTGCATCAAGAACTAAGACTGATCGAGGGTGCGGAGTTTCAGAATCGTGCAACCTTGGAAAGGTCAAAGGTCAGCCGTTGAGGTGTGTGTTTTTGTAATAATTCATAAAAACATCGAGGTAGGGTTCTGATTTTTGACTATGTCGTTCACCACAGAGCCTCCTGTTAGGATTGTTTTGTCCCATTTCGATAATACCCCCACAGAGCTAGTTAGCTTTGCTGAGGGTCTACAGAGTTAGGACTCTGGTAGACTGATAAGGGTCTTAGGTCAGGTCCACAGGTCAAGTTTCACGCCGTTCAATTCATTTTTGTGGCAACGACGAGCACTCAAAGCCAGGAAAAATCGAATTTTCAAAGCTCCGCCCATCGAATAGTACAGGTCTGAGCGGCACAAGACTGACGTCTATCAGCTCGTCTAAGGACCACAAACAACATATAAAAAAATCAGACTCCTGTGACCTTTAGAAATAGATTTCCTCCAAAACTTCCACTCTGACCAAAGGGTGTGAGACTGTATAGAGTCTGACAGGATCTGATTTTCAGTTTTTGACACAGATACATAAAAATTCTAAAGAACTTTTTCTTTTTTTTTGTCCGGATTATTGTTCAGTGGCTCAGGAGGATCCTCTGTTCTGAGTCTGGGGGCCCTGGGGTCAAAGGTCACTGTGTAGCAGCCAAAGAGACAGTGTGTAAAATTCAAACCTAAAAAGGAGGGAAATTTTTTAATTCAATAATTCTAAAAGGATTTGAGCTGGGGGGCTGAAATTAGAGTATGTGTATCAAGAACTAAGACTGATCGAGGGTGCGGAGTTTCAGAATCGTGCAACCTTGGAAAGGTCAAAGGTCAGCCGTTGAGGTGTATGTTTTTGTAATAATTCATAAAGACATCGAGGTAGGGTTCTGATTTTTGACTATGTCGTTCACCACAGAGCCTCCTGTCAGGATTGTTTTGTCCCATTTCGATAATACCCCCACAGAGCTAGTTAGCTTTGCTGAGGGTCTACAGAGTTAGGACTCTGGTAGACTGATAAGGGTCCTAGGTCAGGTCCACAGGTCAAGTTTCACGCCGTTCAATTCATTTTTGTGGCAACGACGAGCACTCAAAGCCAGGAAAAAGCGACTTTTCAAAGCTCCGCGCATCAAAAAGTACAGGTCTGAGCGGCACAAGACTGACGTCTATCAGCTCGTCTAAGGACCACAAACAACATATAAAAAATTCAGACTCCTGTGACTTTTAGAAATATATTTCCTCCAAAACTTCCACTCTGACCAAAGGGTGTGAGACTGTATAGAGTCTGACAGGATCTGATTTTCAGTTTTTGACACAGATACAAAAAAATTCTACAGAACTTTTTCTTTTTTTTTGTCCGGATTATTGTTCAGTGGCTCAGGAGGATCCTCTGTTCTGAGTCTGGGGGCCCTGGGGTCAAAGGTCACCGTGTAGCAGCCAAAGAGACAGTGTGTCAACTGTCAACAATTCAAACAAAAAAAGGAGGGAAAACTGTAATTCAAAAGTGTCTGGAACTATGAGGCTGAAATGTCAGTATGTGTATCAGGAAGTTAAGATGATCCAGGGGTCGAGTTTCAGACCCACGCTACCTTTGGAAAGGTCAAAGGTCAGCCATTCAGGTGTATTTTTTTGTAATAATTCATAAATGCATTGAGACAGAGTTCTTTTTTTTTTCAGTATGTGTATTAGGAGCTAAAGCTGATCCTCTGTTCTGAGTTTGGGGGCCCTGGGGTCAAAGGTCACTGTGTAGCAGCCAAAGAGACAGTGTGTAAAATTCAAACCTAAAAAGGAGGGAAATTTTTTAATTCAATAATTCTAAAAGGATTTGAGCTGGGGGGCTGAAATTAGAATATGTGCATCAAGAACTAAGACTGATCGAGGGTGCGGAGTTTCAGAATCGTGCAACCTTGGAAAGGTCAAAGGTCAGCCGTTGAGGTGTGTGTTTTTGTAATAATTCATAAAAACATCGAGGTAGGGTTCTGATTTTTGACTATGTCGTTCACCACAGAGCCTCCTGTTAGGATTGTTTTGTCCCATTTCGATAATACCCCCACAGAGCTAGTTAGCTTTGCTGAGGGTCTACAGAGTTAGGACTCTGGTAGACTGATAAGGGTCCTAGGTCAGGTCCACAGGTCAAGTTTCACGCCGTTCAATTCATTTTTGTGGCAACGACGAGCACTCAAAGCCAGGAAAAATCGAATTTTCAAAGCTCCGCCCATCGAATAGTACAGGTCTGAGCGGCACAAGACTGACGTCTATCAGCTCGTCTAAGGACCACAAACAACATATAAAAAAATCAGACTCCTGTGACCTTTAGAAATAGATTTCCTCCAAAACTTCCACTCTGACCAAAGGGTGTGAGACTGTATAGAGTCTGACAGGATCTGATTTTCAGTTTTTGACACAGATACATAAAAATTCTAAAGAACTTTTTATTTTTTTTTGTCCGGATTATTGTTCAGTGGCTCCGGAGGATCCTCTGTTCTGAGTCTGGGGGCCCTGGGGTCAAAGGTCACCGTGTAGCAGCCAAAGAGACAGTGTGTAAAATTCAAACCTAAAAAGGAGGGAAATTTTTTAATTCAATAATTCTAAAAGGATTTGAGCTGGGGGGCTGAAATTAGAGTATGTGTATCAAGAACTAAGACTGATCAAGGGTGCGGAGTTTCAGAATCGTGCAACCTTGGAAAGGTCAAAGGTCAGCCGTTGAGGTGTGTGTTTTTGTGAAAATTCATAAAGACATCGAGGTAGGGTGTTATGATTTTTGACTATGTCGTTCACCACAGAGCCTCCTGTTAGGATTGTTTTGTCCTGTTATGATAGGACCCCCACAGAGCCTAACCCAAACCCTTATAGTACTGTGGAAATGATTAAGTAACTAGAGAAGCACTCAGAGAGCGCAGACCTCCGCCAAGGCAGCTCAGTGCCTACAAAATACACCCTGCCTGTGCGCCTGGGTTAGACAGCGAGTGTTGCAACCAGCGATAACGTTATGGTCAGACTGCGAGTGTTGTAGCCGGTGATAGCGTGTACGGATCACATCCAAAATGTAATCACTTGTTCCTGGTCCCTTTGCAAACATCTGAATTTCATCCAAATCTGTCGGCGACTTTTCGAGTTATCGTGCTAACAGACAGACAGACAGACAGACTAACGCCAGCGAAAACATATACCTCCTTGCGGAGGTCAATTATTGAAAATATATCTGCCAATCAACTGCAGTGAACCTTGCTCTCCTTCCACACTGTGATAATTAGAAACGTTATATTGTAACCGTAACCTTACTGGAATCAATATATAATAGTTAAAAACGTTAAAAGTAACGTTATAAACTCATGGACACACAGTGTGTCTCCTGACTCCTTCCCACCTCGTGGCATCTAATTATAAAAGCCAACATATTAAGAAAATGTCCGGTTAAAAACAGTTTTGGACCCATAACTGTAATAGGATGGGTCCAACCAGGCTCAGACAGAACCTGCACAGGCCCTGGTAAGGTCATGTTGGATATTTGGGGCACGACCTGTTGTAAGCTGTGAGCTTTTGATTAATATATGTGATTGTGGTCTGGTAACCAAACATTTTATAAAGACATTCATCCTGAGCAGTGAGTCTGTCTGATTTTGCACATGGTGTTGTTGTTTTATTAACTGGTGGGAAAATGTTAAAACCGTGTCAAGCCTATCTTTGTAAACTGAAAAACTGAATTGTGAATTGTAATAAGCATACATCATCCATCCATCATCTACCGCTTTATCCTCCACCAGAGGGTCACAGGGGGTGCTGTGCCTATCTCAGCTGACATTGGGCGATTACAAACTGTCCAGGGTACACCCTGGACAGTTTGTAATAAGCATACAAAATTAAACAAATAAACAAACTATATTTAATTCTAATGAGATAAGAGGTCCAAAATGTAATGATCAAGGAACAAAAATGGTATTAAAGGGTAATATACATATTTCAATGACAAAAAATGGCATTCAGTCACTTAAAAAGTTTACACTGAAAAACCAGTCCTCGTGGGGACTTTGTTCATACACTGTAATACTAGGTTTGGCCTCAGGGGGTCGCTCTAGAGCACACACAAATTCCGAAAATCCAGTCTGCTGGGGACTTTTCGTAAACACTGCAATACCAGGTTCGGCCTCCGGGTTTGCTATAGAGCACACACAAAGTCATAAAAAACAAGTCCGCAGGGGACTCTCAGGAAACTTCGTCAGCCATATTGGAATGTCATTTCCTATTCATTAAAGGGGGTCGACCCGTGGGGACCATGGTTTTGGTCCCCACGGTGTCTTCTGGTCCCTATGGTGTTGGTGTGTATTCAGATCAATGTCCCCACCAAGATAGCAAAACAAATGCACACACACACACACACACACACACACACACACACACACACACACAGTGCGTCTTCTCCCTCCTCCTCCACTTTATACTTTGTCTTTTCTTTCCCTCTTTTCCTCCCTCCTCCCTCCCACCCATGTTTCCCATTTCCCTATTCTCTCAGTGACCCCCCCTCCTCTTCCTCTAACCCTTGCTCCTGTCCTCCAGAGTTCACCTCAACTACATTTTTTTATGTTTTTTTGTTCAATTTGTTCAATCCACTCTTTATCTTGTTCTTTAGTTAAATGTTTTTGCCAGCGGTGGTTGGGGTTAGACTGGAAAGCTTCCAAGTGACCACCGTTTTCTCGAAAGGCTAAACTCTGACTTTTAACCGCCTATACTCCCATCTGTGCCCTCTTATTAGAGCTTCTTCTAGTTTCTTTTTTACCACATAGCGGAGTTGTCCTTAGTGTGCTGAAGCATGTACATCATGTACATCTTTTTCACAATTCCATGAGCTAAGGAATGAAGTCTACTTGGATGTTTAATGTTTCGTGTCGTTGAGGCTAAAACTCAAAGATTTAAGAAGCATCATGTCATCTGTAATTTCACACAAAAAGTTTCATGACAAACTGTGTTTTTTTTCCAGATAATTCAAGTAAGTTATGCCGTATGCAGACACTGTTATCATCAACATTTTTTCCTAGTTTGCTGCCCTGAGATTAAACTGACCTCAAACGATCTCCCTTGTCTGTTTTCCTCCCATTCCTGGAGAACTGTGTCAGTCTCTTCTTCCCCATCCATCATCTACCAAGCAGCCTAACAAGGCACCACAAGATAAGCAACCACGTGACCTTCCTCCTTTCTCTCTCTTCATCTGTCTATCCATTCATCAATCTATTCCTTCCTTAAAGCTAAGGCAAGACTATCTGCTCCATCTAATTCCTCCTCCTCCTCCTCCTGCTCCTGCTCTCCCCTCAATGGATTCCTCTGGAAACAAAAGTTAACCTGGTTTGGATCAGATGCCAGAGAGCTTAAAGCCACAACCCCCCTGCAAAATCTATCTCGGCAGACACCAAAGAAAACCAACAGCTCACTTACACATGCAGCGACTCAAAAGACGTGCTCATACCACCTACACACTTAGGTACAGACGCACACCGGGACGTGCAGGAAAAGACAAGTTCCAGATGATCGTGGACTCCCACAGATCTCCGGTTGCCATGCCCACCCAGTGAGTAGAGGTGACTGGTGGTGGTGTGTGTGTGCTGCATGTGCGTCTGTGTGCATGTGTGTATGTAACTTAACCCCCATCATACTGCCACATGTCAGCAGCTGCTCAGTCATCGTATTATCTCTCTCTCTCAGACACACAAATGAGCACATTCAGGTAGTATAGGAAAGCACTTGTTTCTGCATGCATGTAACCATGTCAGAGAGGGTAAAGGGGAAAGAAAGAGGCATGCGAGGAGACTCAGAGGGTAAGACGTGTTTGCTGATAAACAAACTGCAGTTTCCTAGGCGCTGGGCATCAGGTGAAGCTGATTTTATCTCCTGGGATTCAGAGGGACTCGAGGAGAACTTGTGACAGAGGTGACACTAAAACAACTGCTCTGCTCTGTTCTAAATGCAGATTTGTAGCCAAAGCATTTGCTTACGCAATCTGACCTGGTTTGACCCAGTTTTCAAACGTAATTAAGCAAACAATCGGTCATGAAGTGAAACAAAGACTGTTGTGATACCGATGCCTTTCGATTAAGAGAAGAAAAGCCATTTTTGTTCCGTGTTGTTATTTGACAAACACTAAGTAAAACTATTTTTTTTAATCCTGTAAATCAGGTCAAGCAGTTCCTCGTGAGTTCGTGTTTCATTTTTATTTGTGAAAATCTCTCCTCATAGTCCAGGAAATCTTATGACTGATTAAGACTTGCTAAATGACGCACCATTATCTTGGTTTCTTGTCAACAAGACGTGCCGTAAAGGTCAGCTCCATTTTCAATTCTCCCCAACATGCTGTACATACATTATACTTCCACAGTGAAGCAACAGCATCTTATGTTTCACCTTTTTGTAAACCTCTATGTATGCACCGATTGAGATAAGCCAGAGAAAGAAT
The DNA here is from genome assembly GCF_963457635.1 of Microchirus variegatus. Lineage (NCBI taxonomy): Eukaryota > Metazoa > Chordata > Actinopteri > Pleuronectiformes > Soleidae > Microchirus > Microchirus variegatus. Next base: position 8,415,866 of record NC_139821.1, read on the forward strand.
ACTGTGCAGCAGCAGAGAAATCACCTGTCCTGAAAATAAAGGTGAGCAAACGCAACAGATTCACTTAGTATCCAAACCCCAGAATTTCCCAGAAATTCTGTAGAGATTAAACGTGAATATTCTAAAGATCTAAATCACCCACACTCGATAGTTTCAAGCAGGCAGATTTATGAGGTTTGTTTTTTCCTGCACATCAGACTGCTTTAGTCATCTGAAAATCATCTTCAGGCTTTGACTGATCAGCATCCTCTTCCATCGTTGATGCTAATGTATGAAATGTGCGGCAGTGGTAATCTGATTAGCCACAGCATCCGTTCTCATACATAAATGAGGTGTTAGCAGCATGGCGTCTGAAGAGCAGGTTAACTGAAGACATGTAGTAATGAAAAAAACAAAACCACATGTAAGAGGTAAGGAAGTACCTGAGCTATAGTGGCGGGCAAACAGTTGTCCCATTTTCTTTTATTTTGTCTATTTGTCGAGCAAAATCAGCACCAAAGATCAGTTTCTAAGAAAAGTTGAAGACATTCAGCTATTAAAACTGTTTCAAAACAAGTCTTCTGAGAGATATCGTGCAATAAAACAGTTGTGGAGAACTGTGCAATTAAATCCAAAGTAACTGAATACTTAAGACAAAAGAATTTAACCCAATATAAGGTCTGAACATGAACTACCTCATTTATGCTGCTTTAAATTACCCACTAATTACTTGTTGATAGGAACCATCTGAATAAATATGTTCCCAGCTTTGCACTTTGCTGCCTGCTGGTAGGACTTTGGCCTTTTTAGACTAAAAATGTGTCCAAAAAAAATACAAAAAATACAAAAAAAAAATCAAAGCACCAAACACAGGCAGCTTTAGCCAGATTGTAATCTGTGAAAGCATCTCGAGCTCAATCAGCAAACAGATGGGGGAGCAGGAGGTTGTTGCATATGTAGCCTCAAAAAAACACACACTGTACAAGAAATTGTAAAGACCTCAAGGATGACGACGAACTGACATTTTACTGAAAACTTGGATATATAAGCAAGGAAGAGATGCAGGAGACAGCAGAAGAGGTGGCAGTTTTACTTGTGTGGACTTACCTGGAGTTCACACCACGCCACTTCCACAGTAGTCTCTGTATCCAGTCCCTTGTACACGGTCTTGAAGGACCCTCTTCCAATCTCGATGTCAAATTTCAGGAAGCGTCCATCGGGGGAAGTCCCGACAGCTTTCGTCTCCACCTCCTCTATATCCTCTTGGACTCGTTTCTCGGCTTCTCTCTGCTCAGCTCGAGCCTTGGCGAGACCCTTCTCCTCCTCTGTCTCCCTCTCTTTCTCCTCAGTCGGACTGCTAACGCTGCTAACCTCGACGGGTCCTATCGTTTTTTCATCTTTTACCAACTGCTGGCTATTCTCAGACCCTCTGGGAAGCAACGTGACATCTGGCGGTTTGCCTGGTGTTTTGCCTGTAACATCCAATACTGCCGGGGTGGGCTCTTTTTCTGTCTCATCTGCACTCTGTTCAACACTGCTACTGGTGGAAACATCAGCCGCGACGCTGCCCAGACCTAAATCTTTCTCAGCATTCTGCACGTGCCCCTCTGCAAAAGCCCCACCGACCACGAGACAAGGACCTTGCAAATATAAACCGCTCGAGGCCTCCCCTTCCCCTACATCTTGCACCCCAGGTCCAGGCCCTGAAGTCGGTGGAGACAGAAAGATGGGCCGCCCTTCAAAGTCTGGAGGTGAGGTGAGTATCACGGCTGCTTTGCTGGGCAGGTCCAAAGCTGTGGCGTTGGAGTCACAGATGACGCTCCGACGGAAAAAGCGGTGCTCGGCTGTTTTAGAGTCTCTATCCATCGTGTGGCGCCGACGTCGGACCTCTGGTTGTCCGCCGAGCTTCTCCACCAAATTCGAGTCGGAACTTGCAGAGCCATTCACATTCTTGTGAGGGGTCTGGGGTGATGGACAAGGAGAAGCAGAGGAAGGAGGCGGGGCTGGAGCCAATAATTTCACTGCTTTACTGCTACTGTTACTTTCAGACATTCCTACACACGGCTCAGACCACAAAATAAAATTCTATATGCATAAATAAAAAAAAATAAGTATCTGTAATCAGACCAATATATGTAAACTGATTGTGGGTGCAAATCTTGACCAGCAAGCTCCCTTTTCAAATGAAAAGCATTTGATCAAACTCTGGAAAAAGTGACAAAAAAACAAAAATCTATTGACTACAACAAGTTTCGTTGTGTTCTGTAGTTGTTGGGTTTATGAACTCTACTGCCCCTTTGCAGTGTCAACTTGTTTCAACAAGACATACAACAATTTCTGAAAGGCCTTTGCATACAGGGCTGAGAGAAGCCCCAGGAGAGGCTGAGGGGCTTACTCTTCAAGACTGGGGAGGGAAGGGACACAAGGCAGTCACAGGAGGGGGAGTGCAGGGACTGCAACAACGTGACACCTGTCAAATTAACACCTGAATCCATCCTGCTGCAAACATCCAGAGAGCAACCACCACGACATGGAAGAACTGGAGATCCAACAGACCAGCGTGGCCTCCAAAAGGCTGATGAGACAAGATAGGGTGGGAATCCAGTGTGTTACCGAGGGCCAGTGGAGTGTTTGTACCAACAGTGCTCACTGGAGGAAGGATTACAGGCAGAGGTTGCTGGCCTGCCTGTTAAGGCCAGACAGAAGGCTAGGTGAGCCTGGCCTGGCCTGGCCTGGCCGAGCCTGGCCCAGCTTGGTCTTCTTCTGCTCTTGTTGCTGAAGGAGAAAAAAAAAAGAGAGACAAAAGAGAAGTGAAACATTTTTTTCACACTGTATACAGTGCAGTACAGTATACAGTGCAGTACAGTATCTACTTTAACTTGACTGTATCCCTGACCTAACCCACTTTACGAGATTCCCCAAGTGATACTTGATTCTCTGCCAAAGTGTCTCGTAGAAAAACAAGCTGTCAGAGACTGTGAGGTTTTAACACCAATGGGTCTGTGACCAGTGTAGCACGAGTGGGGCAGGAAGTGAACGCCAGCCAAATCCTGCCACAGAATGTTACAACTGGAAAATCTCTCCCGCTTTCCTGTCATGGGTACATGGTGGGTCTTTCACACCAAAAATGCAGGGCTCTGGGTGATTTTGACAACAGATAGATCATGGCTTTTAAAAAATAAGTTTGAAATAAGATAATATAAATAATTAAATTGCAAAAAAAGATAATTATAAATTAATCATTACTTAAAGTTTTTTTTAAAGAAAGCAGATAAACGTGGTTTAAGACCAGATACCATGAATCTCCTTATATATTCTTTACAATGACAATAAAGATCTATCTAAATTAATCGTCAACTATTTTGGCAATCAGTTTGAGTGTTACTTTTAATAATTAAAACAACTGTTCTGGTGTTTCAGCTTCTTAAATATGATATTTTCTGGTTTCTTTGCTCCATATAACAAAAAAATCAAAACCGAATCATTTTGGTTTGTGGTTTCATCCCTAATAGCGATTATGTATTGTGCCAAAAAGTGTGTTTGCAAAGTCCATCTTATAATGAAAAAGCATCACAATATATATCTTTAAATATGATCATTTGACTGGGATTTGACCAGCAGGAGCTTTAAATTCAATCTCAGTGACAACAAAAGAGATCAGCATCCCACCCCCCACAGTCTTTCCCTCCAAATAACGGCTGCATACTTAATGCAGTGGAGTGAAGGAGCAGAGTGTCACCTAATTGCTCCATGTTCCAAATTTAGCCCAAAGTCACCACAGCCTGACTGACCCCAAGGGTTAGACTACTCCTGTGTGGCAATTCAGCAGCTTAACATGAGAGAATGGGGGTGGGAGGGGGTGGGAAGGCACTCAGAGTGACTGAGATAGAGCCACTGCACAGAAACTAAGTGCATAAGTGATGACAGTGTACAAGTGTATTACATTACATTCTGTAAAAGAGACAAACTTATGGAGGAGGAGGTAAGAAATATTCTTGCTGAGCAGCAGCTGCGTTTGGTGTATGATGCTAGAAATCATTCAGTCACAAATTATTCACGTGTAAAACAGCTCGTTTCACGTCTCGGAACCTCCAGCACAGCAAAGAACTGTCACATATTTGTGAAGTTGTCGACAGATTTCCTTTAATTATATCAGTCGCATGTGAAAAGGGAATTAAACTTGCCCTGACTGAGCTACTGTGTGCAAAGTCCTCACATGGGCTTACAGTTTTCATACTCCACAACGGGGATTACACTTGACCCATAAACCACATAATCAAAAATGAGCAGAGCCTTCTGGTTTCCTCAGAGACGTCAATCAGGAAGTAATACACTGATTGGCCACCAGGGGGCTGGCTGCAAAGAGAACATGAGGCTACTACTTTTGTTCTACTCAGTTAATGGTCTGAATCACTAGTTTCGGCTCTTCTACAAATAATACATGATGTCAGTTTTGTAAATTATGTTTCCCTTTTGAGGAAAACGGCATATGCATGAGTGGACGTCAGAGTGACGGATTGCTTTTGTCCAGTAGGCGCCTGGGTCGCAGGTGAACGTGTTTGCACAGCGTCAACATGTTGCCAGCCAAATCGCGAAACTCAAGGCTCCAAACACAGAAGTTCAGATTCTCATGGGCGACATCACAACCAGTTGCCACTTGACTTGACCCCACAGGAGAAGCTGGTGAGGGATTAGAGCGGACACAGTCACATCACATATTAGGTATATGCCTTAAGGCAATCCGTTAAATTTTGCAGCTTCATAAGCTCATGTTTTTATTTGTGCAATTATATTTTCATCACTCTGTTTTAAAATGCTGGATGACATAATGACAACAAAGAGATCAACATCCTACCCCCCAATCTTTCCCTCCAAATGACGGGCTGCATAGTTATTAATGCGGATGAAATAATCCCTGAGATTATGGGGTTTGGGACTGTTTTGCGTTTATATCACCGCAGAGGGTGATGGACGCATTTTTCACTCAACCAGATGTCTCATCTTCCAGTCCAGGTGTGCATTACAGAGAAAAGACCTTCAGTGATTGATGAGCTAATACATTTCACAATAAAATGACACTGACTGAAGACGGGTATGAGATTAAGAGGGTTGTGTTTCGTCTACGTCACAGAACAAATCTCTCAGACAAGCTAGAATTGACAGATACATAACTGTTTATAAACGCATACATTAAATGAAATGTAATTATGGTGCTCAACGACTTCTCTGTCACTGTGATTGACGTGTAGCTTATTTAAGAAGTGGACCATGATGAGACGTTTTTGATTTCACAAGAGTAAAACCTCTCCTGGTTTGCTGTAACGGTAAAAATAATAATAATAAAAAAGATCACCTGTACAAGATTTGCATTTAAACTGTGACAGACACATCACTGTCACCACAGGTGTCCCTCAACGACTAATTAGCTAACCTGAAATTAGCCTTTCATCTATTTCAACCGAATCCATTCATGGTTTATTGTTAAAATAAATACATGCAGAATTGAATTAGATACTCAAATACACTTGTAACAGTTTTGTTGTTCAGGTTTCACAGACTCCATGTCTAATATAATGCATGTAATGACTCCAGCGTGATAAAACTAAACAGGAAGGTTACAGGTGTTTGTTTTTTTAATTTAGTGCCTGGCATTTAAGAAAGGGTGCAACATAGGTGCAATTAAATAAAACTACATTGAGGTAGACCTATTAAAGATTTAAGGCTAAACATGTCACCTAACTTAATAGTTAATTTAGCTATACTCTCAATTAATGGGTTAACAAACTAAACATTAAAGTGGCACCAATGTCTTTAGCTGCACTACGAGTTAATAAGCTAGCAGGTAAACACGACACGAAGCGTATAGGTATAAATTATGAGGAAATATTCACAACATAATGGTTATAAGTTGCCACCAGTTATTTTTAAGTGTTTTTAATTAGACACTGGTGGCTAACATTTAACAAATAACACAGAGAGGTGCTACATATCAACTAAAATAGAACCGACTTTGAAAATACTGTTTTCATTTTAGTGGTTGCTACAAGTTTCCTGATGTGTTTTTAATTAGACGAATAACACAAATTGGTGCTAATTATTATTATTTTTAAGTAAATAAAAACTTAGCTAACTTAGCTAAACTGTAAACTAGTGGGTTTTTAGAATTTTACCTGTGACTCAACAGTGCATGTTTTGTGGGGTTCACGTTGCTCCTGCTGCCTGTGGAAGAACTCTAGCTAACTTTACCTACAGGCAAAAAACAAGACACGACCCACAAATAACCACGGTTTTAAATAAAGCCTCTGAATAGAATTCGAAATGTGCCCTTACCTGTTACATTGGTGTGGGTTGACGTTGTCACGGTAGAAAAATCGTGGGTCAAAAACTTGATTTAAGAGCCCTGTTTTTTAAAAGCCTCCTCTGCTGCAGTGGGGGTCCGCTCCGACTCACAGCGCTGTGTCAGTGGAGTGCGTCACTTTAAAGCCACAGTTGGTTGATGAAAATACCCCGAAAAAATGTCCACAATCATTACAGAGTAGCAGCTACAGCCGTGTGTTCTCCTGCGAGGTCCGGGTAGCAACGCTGAGGGCGAGAAGGACAGCGTTCCACGGCGGAGTAACACACACGCCTCCCACCGGGAAGGGAAGCCAAGTTCGCCCGCTGATGTCGCGGCGGCTCCGGTACTTCTCCCTGGCTGCCTCCGCTACCTCCTGGCACCAGCCTCGGTCACAGGACGCAGTATCCTCATCCGTCCAGACCCGTCCGAACGCCGCCGTTTCCCGCCGCTCGGTTTGTGCGATGCGATTAATCCGAGGTGACCCACGTTTGAGTGTGTGTTTTCTCAGGCATCAGGCGGGGATGCGTGTGCTCCACTCTCTGCTCCGCTTTGCTCTGCTCTGACGATGACTCGACACGGAGACGGCTGTGCGCTTTCAGGCTGAAGAGGCAGTCAATTCAGCGGAAGTGAACACAGCTCGTACAGGAAGCGTGTGAAGTGTGCTTATTTCAAAATAAAGCAACTTAGCGTCCATAAAACCACACACAAAATCAGCCAATTTTTACTTTTAATAATCTAATTGATTAGACATTTTATTTTGCTCAACAGCTTTTTTTTTCTTTCAGAGGAGATCCTTAACATAGTTTAAAAAAAACTTTAAATTCAGTGTTGAGAAAGAAAATTATTTTTTTGTCATATTTTATGTTTGTGTTTTGGTAATTCACTATTATTATTATTATAATTATTATTATAATACCTAATAGTTTAGTAATAAACATCTGGGTCATTAGTTTAGTTTTAATTACGTTGTACTGTAAAGCATCTTGTAACTTTATATTATTATTGTCGTCATATTTATTATTCTTCATTTATTATCAGTATTAGTAGTAGTAGTAGAAGTAGTAGTAGCAGTAGTAGCAGTTGCTGTAGCATCAACACTGTGTATGATTGTTGTGATAATAATAGTAATACTGATAATATTTATAATAATTTATAATACATTTAAAATAATATTTTAAAAAAATATTTAAAAATAGATTCTCCTATTTCACTGACTTTATAATGTTATTGTTGATGCACTTATCTGCTGTCATTTTTCGAAAAAAACTATTACCACTATGATATTGAACCCAATGTATTCTTAAATTAATAGGTTTTTTTGTATTTTTAGAAGGGCCACCTCCTTACTGATAAAGCTTTTATTTTGACATCCGTAACCGGAAAAGACACTGTTGATCTTGACTAGCTTGTTGCGAAAGATGGTGTGTGGAGAAAAAAACTGATCAACAGCTGCAGTGTCATCCAACACATGCCATTCATCATGTGTTTATTTTAATGTCTTCTGTTCAGTATTAACCTTTATAATTGATGCTTATTGATATTGTGTGATATTGTGTGTGTGTGTGTGTGTGTGACCTTTTCTGGCATAAACACTGACCTTGTCAGGACCAGTTAGTCATCATTTAGACCAAATCCTGCTCCTAATGAGACAGAATCTAATTTCTAAAGAACTGGTTATGCTTTGTTTCGTGCAGTGTCCTTATAAGAATAGCCGTTCAAACCTGTGTGTGCATGTGAGTGTGTGTTCTATTGTTCCATTTTCTCTGAGGATCTTCCTGTTTGTATTTGTCATCAGGGGTCCAAACATTTTGACACCAGATACAAAAGAGGAATCCCCTGATTTAAATGTCCTCACTTACCCTCAAGTGTGAATAAATAAAAAATGAATCACAAAAAGAGGAACACGCTCTGACACACAATAACCACCACATATCCATCAAACGCCGTGGTAGGCGTCTCCCTCCTTAGCCTGAGTAGAAACTAATTACTTTTTATGAAGCATAATTCATATAGGACAGTCATTTTCTTTTCTTTATTCATTCCGAATATGACAAATATGTCAGCAAAGAAACACACATCAATACAGGACACTTGCACCACATATCAGTGCAAATGCTCACTCTCTTAAAACGTCCCATAAAAAAATCACAATATGCAATAAAGCGAACTAATCGATAAACGGCCTTATCTTATCAAATGTAACTGTTATTTAAACTTCTTCTGATAAGAGCAGGGTTAATTTGTCCGTTGCACAATCGGCAAACAAACCCTGACATTATATTAAGTCCCTTTTGCTGATGTATAGTTATGTATATCTGCAATTTTCACAGCAACAGGGAGGTTGCATGTCACAAACTGGGTCACGGACTTGTGTTGTTCTGGGGCTTCATATGATTTGCAGCAGAACATGAATATGAGCCCATGTGTGTGTTCAGCGCATTTTATTCAATTTGGGTCCTAAAGGAGAGTTAATGCCTTTGTGCATGTGTGTGTGTGTGTGTGTGTGTGTGTGTGTGTGTGTGTGTGTGTGTGTGTGTGGGTGTGTGTGTGTGTGTGTGTGTGTGTGTGTGTGTGTGTGTGTGTGTGTGTGTGTGTGTGTGTGGAGGTGGGGTTGGGGGGTTATTGCTCTTCTGCCTGTGCACACATATGCCGCACATGTTTATTCTGTACTCCGCCCGAGGCATTTGAACAATATGGGAGGTTTCCACACAACAACATGACAAGTGGCAAGTGAGGACTTGAAGCCATTGAAAGTTTAAAATTTACTAAAAAAAAAATGCTAATACTGAGAAACGCACCAACCAGGAGTAAAAAATAAATCATTTTTGCAACTTATTCTTGATTAATCTGCACATTAAGGGTTGTTCAGGTTAATCGAGGAGCAAATAAACCAGAACATGTCCACGTTTAAAGGTCCACTATGGAAGAAACAGCGACTCCTCCCCTCACCCCTCCCTTCCCTACATATGTTAGTAAACTACGGTGGCCTTTGCATGTCAGACAGAATCTTGTTTCTCTCTGTTTGCTTAAAAAAATGCTTCATGACCTCCATAAAACAAGGCCCTTGAATGAATTACATATAAAGCCATATTATAAGGCTATGAAAAATGGATACACTTTAAGGTACTACTCAACCAATTGGTTGACCACACTTTAAGTCACTATATCTCATTGAAAAATGTATGAAGCTGAACTCACTAACATTTAATGTTGTTCTGAATGTTGTTCTTTATGAATTATGCAAACCAGGTTTATTATGAACAGACGTCTCAACCGTTTGGTAGAGGCCTGTATCTGAAATACTGTAGGGTACCTTAAAGGGTTAAGAAGTTGAAACCAGATCATTTGTTTGGACAACAAACTCTCACCAAGATTATTAAAATTCTCTTTTACTTTTTTTTGTGTTTTGCTCTTTAACCTCAAAAATGCGTACGTGGTCCATTTCTTTATCAGCGCAATCTTCATGAACCCCATCAATCTACATGTTGACATTCCGTGGTTCTACTTTTACAATCTTATCCCACTTTAAAGGGAAGTGTTGTGTATTATATACTACTGCACTGACACTTTTTATTGTTTTATTCTTCATTTTCTTCTCCTTTCCCCCCACCAGCCAATGGGAGTGACCTAACTCTCTGAACTGGCCTGTGATTGGTCAGATCCTCCCCACTCAGTACAGATTTTGTTGTAAACCGAGCGTGGAATATGAAAATGAACGAAGAGGATACAACAATCTCCTGGAAAGAAACACAACACGTGGTCCCTTTTTTTTATTGACTGTTTGCAGTATAGCTTTCCCACACACACACACACACACATACCTCAGCACACCTCGGCCTCCTCCCTCAGCGAGCTGTAAAACTGCCCCAGAAAATGACTCTGTCACGATGAATGATTTATTCCACTCTGTGCTCTGACCTGTACCTGCTCTCGACTCTCACCCAGCGCTTGGCCTCAAGTGTTCCTGCGATACCAGACTGAAAGCAGGGACACGGCGGAGCAGCCTCGGGCGACTGAGATAGTCACAAAGCAGGAGGTGTCAGTGACAGGAGACCTGAGTGTCAGATCCACTGTCCTCACTGACACACTGACCTTACACTGGCCTTCTTCTTTTTTTCAGCCATAACTTAAAAACAAGGCTATAAGGAGACAGTTTTAGTCACAGAATGTCTAAAGTTCACTTATCTCCACATACCTTCATACCTTTCATACACAGCCACTGCATTAGGTCAACAAGACACCTAATAAAGTGGTGGGAGTGGCCTCTGGTGCGGTCTTGAAGTCCATCTGCTTCAAGGTTCACTTGCGTGTTCAGAAATCTTCGTCTTCTTCTGCACACCCTCGTAATGAAAGGTTGTTTTGATTTACGTTGTTGCCTTTCTGTCCTTTCAAAACCATGCCTGGTCATTTTTCCTCTGACCCCTGACATCACAGAGATGTTTTCACCCAGAGATCTGCGGCTCACTGGGTATTTTCTCTTTTTCAGGCCATTTTTATGTGTGAAAATTCCAGTAGTTCCTGAAATACTCCATGTCAACAACCAAACCGTGTTAAAAGACACTTAACCCATTACAGGGCACTCATTGATACTTAAAAACAAGACCCTTTTCCTTGAATTAAAGTACCATGTATGGTTCCTTGCCCAAATACACATAAGAATATAGAAGGAAACCGAGCCATATGACCGTGCTTTTTGCCTTCTGGAACTGCACTTGAAGTTTTGAGCGTCCCACGCCTCCAAATAAAAGTGCCAAGTAGAACCATATAAGGTTCTTCGGCTCGTCCTAATAAGAGAACCCTTTTAAAACCCTTTATTCAGGAAAGGGGTTTTAAAGGGTTCTCTGGATCAAAATGGTTCTTACTGGAACCATTAGTGTTACCAAGAAAAACCCTTTATTTGGGAAAGGGTTTTTCAGAAGCAAATGGTTCCAGGTAGAACATCATCCCTTGTAGAAGGACCCTTTTGGAATCCTTATTTCTAAGAGTGTGGTATTGCAGTTTTAGGTTTCTCCGGAAGTTACCAAATACATTTCTTTGCCTGGTAAAGGGTTAAATCACCATTTTTTCAAATTCTGATGCTCGGTTTATACGTAAGCAGTTCATCTTGACAATGCTGACATGTCTAAATGGCTGCTTATTAGATGTTTGCATCAGGAAGCAGTTGAAGCAGTCATTTGCATACATATCTTCTTCTTCTTCCTGCAAACAACTCGCGTGATCTCACAAAGTCTCACGTGATCTCACGTAGTCTTGCGTGATCTCACGTAGTCTCGCGTGATCTCACAAAGTCTCGCGCGATCTCATAAAGTCTCGCGCGATCTCACGTAGTCTCGCGTGATCTCACATAGTCTCGCGAGATCGCGAAGCACATTTTTTATGGCCCACTGGACCAATTCTGAAACTTGTTGTAAGTGCTATTCTCGTAACTCGGACACATTTATAAACATAGTGTAGGGCCCAGGTCAGGAAAACACCAGTAATCCCCTTTAACTTACTGCTGCCTGTGTGCTTAAAACAAGTCGACTTTCCCAAAAAAAGTTTTACTACTTGTTTCTCTTAACAACTTCCACAGTTTAGGCTCCAGCTCTGACTTTTTTCTCGGACGTTAATGAAATGCCTGAAACCTAAATGTTTACACAAGACTTTCACTGCACAGTCTAATCAAACTCTCCTACTTTGAAGAACTCACAGTGTCCAAGTGTCAAATATAGCCTTTTTTTCTCTCGCTCTCTCCTTTAAACACAAACAAACAAACTTTCCAACAGAAAATATTATCGTGGCAAAGTATTTTTCTAGGAAGGAAGGTAAATCGTTTGCAGAACCATTGTCCGACGAGTGGCTGAGTGAAGTGCTGCCAACACCAAGGCCTGCCAGCCTTTAGCAGCTATGTTTACATTGAGGAGGGGGAATATCCACGCATTCTATAGTGCAGACCTGGAATGCAACGTTTTCTGTGGTGATGTGGGGAGGAAAAAATGTCTATATAATGTCTAACAAGCTATAAATATCTCTTCTTTTTCAGCCATTTGTTCTGTTGAATCGCACCAACTTCACACCTCGCTGGTTTTTATTTTTTTTCTTCCCAGAATTGTTTTATTTGACCTTTAACAGTGAAACCGTTCGCCGAACAGTGAAAGTGAAGAAAGTGCAGAGGGGAAATGTGTTCATGTGAAACTCTGCTGTCAGCACATATATATAAAAATATCTTTATAAGAATAAATAATGACAGTGAAGATCCGAAGTGTCTGCTCTATTAAAGGGCAAAGTGTGACCTGACAAACCAACAAGTAACAGCAGGTTGGTGAGCTTGTCGCCTCTCCATCTCTATTTTCATATTTCATTGTCAGGTAACAGGCACATTTTGTTTTACCTCGAAACATTTTGCATAACAAAAAGGAACAAGAAAAAATGACATGAATGCTGCTGCTTTTTTTTTGTCCTCTGGCTAGTTCCGTTTGACATTCTCAAAGTCAGGTCTGTTTAATCATGACTGACTCGGCGCGTGTGCAGTTATGTTGTTATGTGCTGTGCGACAGTGGACGTGTCAAAGGATGTGCTTTTTTAAAAATATGCCCTCGTGTCGCAACAGAAAACCTGTCACTTCCCTGTTTACTCTGTCACTGTGTGCAGCTCAGAAAGAGAGAGGGAGAGACTTTGGTTTCATGTATGCAGATACCAGGACATACAGTATTGCAGCCTTATATCATAATTTATATTATATTTGTCATTAATATTCACTTTACTTCACTTGAGACACAACAAGAACATTTATTTTTGAATTTAAAATAGAAAAAACAGGCATATTACTGAACATTTTCATGTAAATATACAAGATTATATTACAAAACAAATACTTAATAATAATACTAATATTTACTATCACTACTATGTCTGAAGAAGTAGGAAGAAGCATATTATACATATTCTGTTATTTTTCAGTTCTGTATATTGTTATTAAATTATTTTTTACATTTCTGCACTGTGTGTATTTCACTACATCACTGCATTACAGTCCCTCAGCCGTTTTTGAGAGGGGTACAGGGGCTTTTTTTCCCCGATTCAGCACTTTGCTCTGCCGGCATCCTGTGTGTCAAAAGTATGTACTATAAGTCGTGTTATTATATTATTTTTTACATTTCTGCACTGTGTGTATTTCACTATACTTGCACTATAATAATAATTATTACTATTATTATTGTCACCATTGTAATTTATTATTAAGCACCATGACACCATATACATCTTAATATCTCTATTGGAATACAAGAAGACAATACAGGAACTATGTATGCGGTATTTAAATAGCACAACATTTTCACAAAACATTATTTTATTTCTATTTTTGTACATTGATTGATTTACAATGTGTTTTTTGTGTGTACTTTGTGCTCATTAACTGTATATTTTATTATTACGAGCCTGAGGAAATGCATTGATGTCGACGTGTTGTTTTTGGCACATTTTGGCATTTGTCTTGAGTGTCGTCCAAATCATAAAGAAGCAGGTGAATGCATGAATGAATTGTGTCAAATTAAAAAAAAAAAAAAGTCCTCTCAGCGTGCAGTGCATCATCTGACCAGGTCGTGTCACTAAAGAGTCCAGTGTCTTCATCTCATTGGATTATAAAGGCAGTCTCCTGTTTTCTCTGCATGATCTCTCAGTAATTCAACTGGACAACACGCTCCGTACTCAGTCCCTGGAGATTCTACCTCACAAAGAACTTTTTCCTAACTGTGTTTTATGCATTTGCAACAAACGCTTCTTTTTTTTTAAATTATTCTACAAACATTACAGTCCTGTAATCATTATAGTATGTATGGAAAATTACAGTTTGAACCTGTTTTTAAACTAGTTTTTGCACTGCTAACCATTCTTTGTTTGTTTTTGGTACCTGGAAAACAGGATTTAGGTGGAAACTTCTGATGAAGATACACTTTATGGCCGAGGGACTTTTTTTGCCAGACTAACAGCAAGGCTGGGTAGACTACGGGTTGCACTATACGGCAAGGAAACCTTGTCCAAAACCACAATTCTCATAAATATTGAAGTATGGCCTTGAAATGTAGTAGCCCAGTTACAAGGGTAATAAAACATGTTCAACTTTTTTTCAGCCTGCAACCGTTTGTTCCACGAAAAAATGGTTATTGTTCACATGTGCGCTTTGTTGGAATGTAAAATGCAAGATAGAAGAGACTTTGTCAAAAGACTTAAGGTATAGAAAATATTGCATTTTGAGAACGTGTATACGCCTCATTTTGTTATTATCTGCTGCCCTGATTGAAAATGTAATTTCCTGTTTCCCCAGTGTAGGAAATGATGTGTGTCTGAGAAGTCATATTTTCAAAGTTTACTGAGTCTGACTTTTTTTAATTTTCATGACACAAAAACAACATTTTTAAGAAGATTACTGTTTACATACTGTCTCTTTTTTTTTTATTATTATTATTTTTATTTTGCACTCTCTGTCACCGTCTCTCACAAACAAACAGCCTCGTTTTGTGATCCTGTTTATTCAGCCTCCCACTGCGACTGAATCACTCAGGTTTTATTTGGAGCGGTCGGTCGTTCTTATAAAACAGTTTTAATGGCTGCAGGACCTGCAGAGCTCACAAGCACTTACATAAAAAAACCCACTTTTTTTGACCCGTAAGTGCATTAAAATGCTGGTTATTATTCAACCTTGACGTCAGATGACGATGCACGGGTCAAGTTTCTCATCTTTCGCTTCAATCCCAGACAAAGTAAACTGTTTGCATTCAATTAAATGATTAAATCAATTAAAATAGTATGTTAATGAGCAGTGGAGGTGATGTTAGACTTCTTTGTTTAGCTGCCAAACCCCAGAAGGTGCTGACAGAAATTTAACAGACACATTCTGTATGAATGTGGGAAAGTGAATTAGCATATTTATTTATATTTATATATATATATATAAACTGTCAAACATAATGACAAATGTCAAGAAGATGCCAACCCTTCTATAGGAAGTCACCAACTGCTATTTCAGTTATCAAAGGTCTCTTCTCTTTCGGTGAAACTAATACCGAAATTTGAAACAAAAAAACAATCTTAATCTGGAGAAGCGTCAGTTAGTCACACAGTTTTTTTCTGTCTCTGTGAAGCGCGGCTTTATTATTATAACTTGGCAACAACAACATCAATGTGTGTGTGTGTGTGTGTGTGTGTGTGTGTGTGTGTGTGTGTGTGTGTGTGTGTTGTGCAATATTACGCTGCGCTCGCTCTCATGTCCCAAGGCGAACTGTTCCAATCACATGTCTTTGTGCATGTGAATGTGATCATGTGTGGTGTCCGTTCATGTCGGTGTTTGTGTTGCTGTCGGTCACACCTTCAAAGAGCTGTTCATGGAGTAAAAGTAAGAAATGGAATATACGCCACTGTAAATATACGACAAAATGTATGAGACAGAGAGAACATAAAAGCTGAAGTTACTTTCTCCATATTTTAACACATGCATGTCCCTCAGCAGTTTTTGAGAGGGGTGCAGGGGATTTTTTTTCCCGGTTCAGCACTTTGCTCTGGCGGCATCCTGTGTGTTGAAAGTACTTACAATAATTTGTGTAATTGCATGGAGGAAGGTTGATGGTGCAACAGACCAACACACGCATACAAAAAAACACTGTTTACGGCCCTAAAAATGCATCTTATTTTGTAAATATAGAATATAAAATTAAAATACAGGAATAACACGACTTATAACCGTAGGTGTCACTTCATGGTCATTTTCTGCCATAATATAATACAGTTCTTACATCTATGTATATATATAGATGTATATAATATATACATCTATATATATGTATATATGTATGTATATATATTGAGAGCAGGTTTTAGGGTCAACATAAGAATTAGGGTTAATTTATGTGTTAACGTGTTTAACCCGTTTATGTGTTAACGGGTTAACGTATTTGTTGTCTATCAGTGTCCTCTCTAAGATAGCTGTACATAAATGTGTGTGTGTGTGTGTGTGTGTGTGTGTGTGTGTGTGTGTGTGTGTGTGTGTGTGTGTGTGTGTGTGTGTGTGTGTGTGTGTGTGTGTGTGTGTGTGTGTGTCATGAATAAAAGGCCTTTTATCATCACCAAAATGAGTGACTGGCACTGTGTGGTTATTGTGTGGTCGTATGTGTGCACACACGTGTATGACAGACAGACGGAGGAAGACAGTGAGATGTCACTGCCTGGTACACCACTCTGTGTGTGTGTGTGTGTGTGTGTGTGTGTGTGTGTGTGTGTGTGTGTGTGTGTGTGTGTGTGTGTGTGTGTGTGTGTACTTGTTCCCTCTGTCAGACAGTTCCTGGCTTAAACACTGACCTTGTGAGGACCAGCAGTCCTCGTGGAGCCCAAAAACCCGTCCTACTTTCTGCGGAGATGATTGAGTTAGTTAAGACGCTAAATTTAGCTGGATATGATTTGCACAGCTGTTCTAAGAAGACTAGCTGTGCAAATGTGTGTGTGTGTGTGTGTGTGTGTGTGAGTGAGTACAAATGACTGTTTTTGTTCTGTTCAGTTACACAAAGTGTCAGGTTTTTACATTGTGCATTTTAAACGTCTCTTCTGTGCTGTTTAAAATGATGCACTGATCATTTTGAGCGAGGACAAGGCCATGGATTTGCATTTACTTTATTTTATAAACACTGTTATTTCATGTTCCTCCACCTAGGAAGTTGTCTTTGACTATGAGCAGCCTTTTTAACCCTTTAAGGTACTACTCAACCATTTGGTCGACCACACTTTAAGTCACTATATCTCATTGAAAAATGCATCAAGCTGAACTCACTTAATGACTTAATGAATTATGCAAAACAGGTTTATTATGAACAGACATCTCAACCGTTTGGTAGAGGCCTGTATCTGAAATACTGTAGGGTCTAATTTAAAAAATAAACACATATTGATTGTTGTTATTGTTATCATAATTAATAAAATAAAAATAATAAGATTATAAAAAAATGCCAAGAAATAATTTTTCCTTTGCGTTTTTTCTTGGTGCGTACCTTAAAGGGTAAGAAAGTTCATGATCATTGTTTTTAAACCTTGCCAGATAGTGGAGTACATTGACTCGTGGGAAAATAGGACAGAATGTTTCTCCTATATATACAAAAGAAAGTGAATGTCGTGCAGAAGATACAGGGGTTGCAGCTTTGGTTCAGGTTGTGCAAGACCTTTCCACAACTTTGTTTACACAGTCTTCAAGCACAAATGTTGCATTAAGAGCTGAAAGAGTTTAAAAACTGAGGTGCCGCAAAATCCGGTGAGTATTATTCTTGAGGAGGCGGTGTTGATGTTACGCTGAAGTACAGGTATATGGTCTTTAGAGCTGCCGCTTTAGCTCCCGCATGTAAACACAGAAACACCCGGGGAACAGTTCGACAATGTCCTTCATGAGCTACTTTGCGCAGCGTGAAAACAAAACAAAAGCTGCCTTTCTTAAGCAGGATTACATTATTCAGCAGGCTGTCGATCAAAAACGCCGCACTGTAAAGTCTCTGTAAGCCAACAGGATAAGTCAAGTTCACATTAGTCCAGCTCTTTCAGCTGCACAACTGTGATTCATTTTAGGGTTTTTTGGGAGAAGTCAGTGCATGCTGTAATTGGTATCTACTGAAAACTCAGCTTCTAGGAATCAGAGAATGAGCAGGACTGGCTCTGTAACTGTCGTCTCATGCAACCACTGCGTTTCTAGGAAAATGTGTGGGCAGGCCGGTTTATTTTTAACCTCTTCTTTGGGGACAACTTGGAATCTGTTGCTTAAACTTGGAGGAGGGGGGGGGTGGAATCAATAGACGCACATATGAGTGACTAAACTGCACTGTAACAACCCGTATATTCACAAAGTGCAACTGGAGCAAACCCGCAAACACAAATGAACGTCTCAGAGCCAAGTTTAGAAGAGTTCCTGGAAACTTGTTAATGCAAACTGTCATGACATTAAAAAAAAATGCAGTCAAAGGGAAGATGTTTCCAACTTTAAAAAAAAGTGCTGACCAAATTGATTCTGGACACAACTGCGTCCTTGTTTTGAGTAAAAAACGCCATGCAGTACATGTCCCGCACTATTATAAATAGAAATGCTAAGTAGAACCATATAAGGTTCTTCTGCTTGTCCTCATAGGAGAACCCTTTTGGCTCCAGGTGGTACCTTTTGGAGGGTTCCACCAAGAACCCTTTTAAATCCCTTTATTTAGGAAGGGTTCTCTGGATCAAAATGGTTCTTACTGGAACCATTAGTGTTACCAAGAACCGTTGAAAAACCCTTTTTTCCGGAAAGGGTTTTTCAGAAGCAAATGGTTCCAGGAAGAACCTCAGCCCTTGTGGAAGGACCCTTTTGGAACCCTTATTTCTTATTTATTATTAAGAGTGTAGCGATCTTTCTATTAAGCTGAGCTGTATGTAGAGTTGGTGTGGGCTAACACCTCATAGGTGCGTCCACTTTCTCTGAACTATCTTGTGAGAAGAGGTTCAGAAGTGTTGTTATCACTCAGATCACAAAAAAACCATCCTGCCAACTGCACCTTTAATGATGAAGTCCTGAGTGTGATATGATTAAGAAACACACAGAGAGGTCAGAAGAAGTCGTATTATTGTCCAAAATATGACGTGCATGTTCATTAGGGCATCAGGAACTAGTTTAACTTGGGGTAATAGGGTATAATATGGGCTCTTTAAAACCAAAAGTGACACAAACATGGGCCTTGCTCACTCCCACACCTGTGGCCCTTTGCGTCTTCACCAAACGATACAACACTTTATCGTGCTTACGTATGATGCTTTTGTTCACGTACACTTAACATAATGAAATTCCTGCCTTTCAGGTGATCATTTTTTGAGGATTACGGGCTCAGGGCAGCGCGGTGTGTTTAATCACTGTTGACATGTGTGACAGGACTCTCTGTGCTGGAGTGTTTGAACAGGAGAGAGCGAGAGAAAGAGAAAGACATACTTTGTTCTTTTTTGTGTTTCTCCTTCATTGTTGGTGTTGTGAGAAGCAGTTTGAGTATTAACTGGTGTCATTTATTTTGATATGTTATGTTTGTGTGTTATCACAAGCTCCTCCTGGCTTCAATCGGAGAGTGTGCGACAGACCAGTTTCCTTCTCCTCCGCCTGTCTTCCCTCTTTCCTCCAAGTTTCTGTCCGAAAGTCAACAACAGCACATTCCTGTGTCACCTCCGCTTTAATTAAAGGCCGTTCAATTCAACCCTCATAATCTAATAATCCTGCATTTTTATTTAAAACCGTGGCTTTTGCGTTGAGCTTCTTCAGCATTAAAGCTGGATTATGCAGCTGTTGAAAGAAGGAATAACACGTTCTTCTTCAAACGGAGGAGATATTATATAAACTCTTATGTCAGTGATGGTGTAACTGATGGTGCTGTGCCAGTTCACACTTAAAACTGCAAAAACAAATGTCATCTATATCCTCGACAGCATGATAGAACAGTCGATCAGGGAGGACATTTTGGTGCAAGCACAGAACAGCAAGTCCAAATAAAGGCCTTGCACGACAACAGAGAAAATTGATCTCTCTCACAGGTGTAACCCAGATTGAAAACATAAATAAATAGTGGCAAAGGTATTGTAATGTACAATTTAATTAGACAAATTAAAAAAATTAATAATAAAGATACGACCGGACCAGGAGATTTTACTTCCTGTTACTATTTCCTGGTCACTGAGGTCACTTCCTGTTCCTCTTTTCCACAATTGAACCTGAGAGCCCAGAGAAACACACACACTAAACTCATTCTAAACTAACAGCCTGAATGTGTGTGTGTAGCATGGAATGTTCACAAGTTTGCGGTGAGTTGTTGATTTCTGTTTTGAGTTTGACTTGGGTTGATTCTAAGTCCTGACTGTAACATGTCAGCATTTGTATGTTAGCCAAATATAGCTTTTATTTATTAGCATGTTAGTATTTGTATGTTAGCCCATCAGCTTACAGATTGCTAGCTTACTGTTAGCATGTCAGCATTTATATGTTAGCCAAATACAGCTTTTGTTTATAAGCATGTTAGTATTTGTATGTTAGCCCGTTAGCTTACAGCTTACTAGCTTACTGTTAACGTGTCAGCCTTTGTATGTTAGACCATTAGCCTTTTTGTTTGTTGCATTTTCTGTTAGCCTGTTGGAATTGACTCTTGTTTAAAAAGATTTAGCACTGTTTACGCATGCAACAAAGTTTACAGTGTTATTTATTTAGAGATTAATGATTAATTGTTTGATTTATAGGTGCATTGGTTAACTCAATTTAATGACTGATTTAGTGATTGATTAATTGATTGACCTGGTTGATTACAATAATGATTGTTGAATATTATGAACATAAAATATTCAATTTAAAGGATTGTACAATGTAATGATTAATTATACCTTGTGATCTATAATAGGTCAGGTTTTTTTTATCATAAAGGGGCATTATGATGGCGAGCGAACCCCAAGAACAAGGAGAAAGGATGTCACAGATTGTTGTAGGATGGTGAACTCTCTTGAACTTTGGAACTGTAAGTACTATTCAAAACGGGAAAAGTTTAAATTCAGGCCTATTTTTGTTGACATGACTGCTTTGTGTTTTTTTTTTCATGATTGCTTATTTATTTTATCAATACAACATTATTTAAACTGCATTTTGTGTTGTCTTGGTACTTTGCACATTGGGCTCCCGTATGAATCTAGACCCCTGTCTAAGTCAGAATGTTGAAATAATACTCGTTATACAAGAACATCATTATATTTCTCATGAAGTGTGCGCGGTCAATGTGGAAATGTTATCATTCCCAATCCCTATGAGGACTTCCCAGGACTTTTACACTTGAGTTTCTCATGAAATATAACTCATCAATTCTATTTATTAATTATTTATCCAGAACAATGAAGAGCAGGGCAGATTTCATCAGGTATCGATTGTGTAACATTTCCAAGCATACTTTTGTTTTTACTTAAGTTTTACCACTGCTGTATCGTCATGACGGGAACAGTCTGCTGAGAACACAAAAGTCATGGAAACTGACTTTTGTTTCTATGGAAATTATTAGAGGTATTTGTTTTTATTCGCCTGTAGCGATGTGGCTTTATTCGTCCTCACAGGTTTACAAGGCTTGTTCCGTAGCACTTGGTGTCTTTGGGTCAATGTTGGAGAGCCTTGGGTTCTCCTGGTTTACAGTAACGTGTAAACTCTGCACAGTGGAGTCTCAGTTCTTTACTGGTAATACATCTGACCTTAGTTAAACTGAACAGAAATACGGCCGAATGTTTCTCTTGAGCAAACAGGCATAAATAGAAGGAACCTGGTTGGGATTTGCTGCTATTGGTTTACAGTGAAGTGGTGATTGAATTTACGGTCGTACATGAGATGAGGACAAGACTGAAATCTCTCATCGTGTTTGCTTGGTTTTCTCTGTGGTGCTTCACGTACCACTTTTAAAAAATGATTTTGCACAAAGGGAGAATAGTGTGACACAGACAAAGACCAAGACAGAGCGAGACAGAGACCACGATGGGGCAGTGAATGAGCCGTTTGTTTGTCCTCTGTGGCCTTGACTGGCGCTTGGTGCCTGGCATCAGGACTGATTTCCTCTCATAACGGACACTGCCATCCGTGCATTAGCATTTTCGCTGCAGCAGGGGCAACAGTTGGTGCGTGAGTGTGCGTCTGATTATGCAGGGAATGGGGAAGACAGAGAGAGGGGAGCAGGGCCGGGACATTGACCTGACATCGCTGAGATCCACCATGCCAGCCAGCGGCCCCCTGCAGGTTAGTGCACCCAAATCAGACAGAAAACTCAGTTTCAGTTCACTCCAGGTAGAAGTTGCAAGAGAAAAAGCAAAAAATGTGAATACTCGCTCTTCCTCTGTGTGTCCAACTGTTTCTCCGTCCCTGTCCCCTTCACACTTTCATCTCTTTTTCTCTGTCTTGGTCGATGTGTGACTCTAAATTGCTGCTCCTGTCTTAGCTTTGCCACAGAGCTGTGGTATGTCCTGCCTTTGTGAGAGCTGGGGATCAGAGGGTTGTTTGTGTTGTTTTTGTGTGTCTCTCTGGGTTCGGCCGAGTGTCTCTGATCTATTCCGAGTCCAGGAATTGATCACGACGTCCATCAAATATCAATTAGAGTCTGGGTGCAAAAGGTTTATAAAGACAATGTAGCTGCATGGGTCAACAGAGCAGGTACTCGCTAATGCCAAGAAGGAAGGGTTAATTTTGGAGAACAGGTCTGTGGCTATTGACAGGACTTTTATGAACAGACGGTTCAGTTTTGTTTTTCCAATATTTTTGAGTTTAGCTTAAGTTTTTGTTGCTATTTATTGGTGTTGGGGCCAGTAATGTCCCTTCTTGGGACTCTGGTATGGCAGTTGCATATGTGTGGCAATAGAACAATGATATTTTGGAATAATACTTGGCATTAAAAATCATAGCAGAGCTTTAAAGTTGCCATATGCAAAGTTTTAAGTTAAATGATCGACAGAATATGAAGAACAGCCTTTCTCTAATACCACGTTGTACCTCAAGAGGCGATAGTGAGTCACTGCAGCGTCCAGTCGACTCAGTCCAACAGAACTCGTGGTGAAGACATTTAGTGATGGAGACTCATCCTTCACTCACAGCAAGCATGTTTTTACTCAATGACACCACCTCTTTAGAGATAAACGTACACGATAGACATCTGCTTTATCTGGAAATAATCTTAAACACTGCCTGTAATGGAATTGTTTTAGTTTTATACAAGGAAAATTATTTGAGCCTTTTGAGATCTCCTGGTTTTCTTCAAGATTTGGCTGTAAATAAATATATTAGGTTTTTTCCCCAAGTCACAGATTGGAACAAACACAATGTGCAAACAATAACAATATGTTGTATTTTATTAATTCCGATTTGGTGGTGGAAAAATGGAAGTGAAGCTCAAGACTAATGGCTTCATATCCTGTATATCCTCTCAATGAAATGAGCTTGAAGATGTGGTTTAGAGCTACATTGACTGATAAAAAAAATCAGTTGTTGATGCATGTAAAACGGTAAAGGGTTAGAAAGTCATCTAAAAATATATCTGCCAGTCTACAGTTTTTGTAAATGAATGGATGCAGTAAGTTCGACTGCTGCTTTGCCAAGAAGTTAGCGCCCGATGCGATGCAGAATCCTCAATGAGACAGAGAAGAACCCTAGAAAGATTAGTCGTTCTTAGCTCAAGCGTGATGATTATGATCAATGTATGCAGGAAACCAATCCATAGCTCTTATACAGTATGTAACCTGTAATGTAATAACCTCTCTGGGTGGTGTGGGGGTAGGATTGGGAGAAAAGAGTAAGACATATTGTTGTGATTGATTCAGGCTGTTTGTACAGTTTGAAAGAGGGGGACGCGAGGACATGGAGGAGGGAAGACAAACTGTTGTGTGTTACTGTTTCCCATCTTCCTTCAGGGACTAAACATAAAAGAAACAAAGAGAAAAAGCGACTGAGACTATACATAAATACACTAGGGAGGAGGAGATGATTGAACACACACACACACAAATTAAGACGCCAATAAATGCGAGACAAAAACAGGACAAAGAAGACATAATAACTATAAAAGTCTTCAAATAAATCAAATCAAAATAAAGTTTCAGTTCCAGGAGTCATGACAATAAACAATAACGCAAATAATGAATAGAAGTTCAACATTTAAATCAATAAGAAACACACACAGACACACACGTTCTCTGTATGTGATCATAGAGAATATGTGTCGCAGATGTATCTCGTCGAGCGTAAACAGTGATTAGCGTAACCACAGTGAGCCCCGGGTGCACATTCTCACAGCGAGAGTCAAAATGACTAACTTAGCTGTAGACGATGATAAAGGATCACCATGGAACTCGTGACACAGTTTGGCGTAACGATCACATCGCGTGCCAAGTCCTCGCCACAGCTATTTCGTTTCAACGTTGGCCGTTTGAATCTTATCCTAAAATATGCAAAGTGAAGGTACACAATGTGTGATTAAGAAATAATATTTTTTCCATTACTATGTTAAAACGTACATGAATGTGTAATATAGACTGTCTTGTATCCTTTCCTTCAGCACAAACTAGGCAATTTCTTTCATTTTCACCAACTATATTAGCGCACCTGAGCGAAACGTACTCAAAGTGTTTAAAATCAGATTGAATTTATGAAATTTGGAAACACGTCACAGTTCAAATTTTGCTTTCACTTGTTTTTATGCACAAAAAGAAAAGAACAAAATGTCTATTTTTCTCACTTCTGCACCATTATCGCTACTTTATATCACTTCTAAAAATGTGATATAAAATGAATCATAACTTTGACTCAAACAACACATAAGAACACATTTTTTAAAAGCCTGAATATGTGACATATAAACAAACACCCCCAGGATGTCCATATAAGGAGTTGTGTGTTATTCCCACAACAATTTTCGCCCTTGTGTAAAATGTTTTTTACACAACTTAAGTACAATGAAAGAGCGACTCCTAAGTATAGGAGCTTTATCACCACCATTTTAGTAACATTAACCCTGATGTAATATTATTTTATGACCTTAATACTTGTCTAGTTTTTATATTATCATCTTACAAACATGACCTTAGAGACATTGAATACACTGGATTTCTTCAGCGATACTTTTACACTGTAAATTTTGTGGGATAATCCAAGCGTCTGAGTTGTCACATGAAACCCTCGTGCGTCAAAAGTTCAGTCGGGTCACTTTGACCGTTTCATCCGTTTGATTTTCCTCTTAGTATCACCGCGCAGACATAAAAACACTCAAACCAGGTCCAAAGGGAGGCGTGCACTTGGCTTAAGATCAGATTTATGCGTCTGTGTGAAGCTGCCGTGATGAATCTATTTCTACGGTGCGAATGCTTTGCACATCTCAGTCACTCTCTATGTATAGAGCGCAGCAGCGGGGAGTGGAGCTGTGACACAGCGTTAGTAGGAATCGCACAGTCTCTCCAAGCATGGCAGACATGACTCAGTGACCGGGGCGATGACCTCACTCTGACAAGAGAAAGAAGTCAATAAGTAATCGAAAAAATAGAATAATTCAGTTTACTGAGAAGATGCAACAGGACAGTGACTGGAATATTAATATTAAACTTAAGACTCCGCTGTACCTTCAGAATAAATGATAATCATACTAAGGCTTATACCAAATTAACTGAAACAAGATTTTTTTTAATCCCGCTGATTCATAAACACTTGACTTAAATGGATTTGAAAGTTTATTTCATCTTGGAGTCAACAAGAAATAAGAACACAACTATTAAGTTGATGAAAGGTAACATAAATTGACATATGTTCTAAAGCAGTGGGAAAAAGTCAAATGATCAGATTATGGTCTATGATTAAAGTCATAATTCTCAGATTAATCAGAGATTAAATTCAGAATTCTGATTTTCAAGTCAATCTGAGTTTAGTCAGAGATTAAAGTCAGAATTCTGAGATTAAAAATCTGAGATTAAAGTCAAAATTCAGAGATTAAAGTCAGAATTCAAAGATTAAAGTCAGAATTCTGAGATTAAAGTCAGAGATTAAAGTCAGAATTCTGAGATTTAAATTCAGAGATTAAAGTCAGAATTCAGAGATTAAAGTCAGAGATTTAAGTCAGAATTCTGAGATAAAAGTCAGAATTCTGAGATAGAAGTCAGAATTCAGAGATTAAAGTCAGAGATTAAAGTCAGGATTCTGAGATTAAAGTCAGAGATTAAATTAAGAATACTGAGATGCAGAATTCTTACTTTTTTTTCTAAAAGAATAATCTACTTTCTCTCAAAAGCTCTTTTTACATGTGGCCCTAATACTCCGTAATCCAGAGTTGTATACATTTCTGACGACAGACACTGGACCATAAAGGATTACAGACTCTCTAGTTTCTACTCTCTATAGTCAGAGGAATCTATGGCACAGTTGTGTTTACATCATTTCTGTAAAGATTCTGATGATGTGATGATCATATAGATAAAAATAAAAACTCTTGTTAGATTGTGTGTTTGTGTGTGTGTGTGTGTGGTCCCAGACTGACACTGGAACATACCATCCAGTTCCACGGTGGAAGACACCTGGAGCGCTGACGCTGAGATCACAGCAGACTTTAGGTGCGCGGCAGCTGATTTCACACTTCACGTGTAAAGTCATTTCTTCCAGGTGAACACGCCTGAACTCGCCACCGAGCAGTTTTTGGCAGTTGCACATCTTCCATGTCACTCACAAAGTAATAACAGTAAAAAACTGATGTGTATCAAAAGAAAAATGTGTCCTAACACACAATAGCATGTGTTTTGATTGTGTTGTAGCGTGCGCTGTGCCACACACACACACACACACACACACACACACACACACACACACACACACACACACACACACACACACTGTGTCCCTCAGTGACCACCGTCCCCCTTTTTTTTCGACTCCTTCCCACTTGTCTCACCTCCCAGAATACTTTTACTGTCACTCTTTGACATTACATGTGTGTGTGTGTGTGTGTGTGTTTTAGCGTGTGTAACCCCATCTTGGCCTCTGCATGGCAAATGCCACATTCTGAGTGTGGGTGTGAAGTGCGAGAAAGTGTGTGTGTGTGTGTGTGTGTGTGTGTGTGTGTGTGTGTGTGTGTGTGTGTGTGTGTGTGTGATTCCGGGAACTTCCCTCTGAGACTGAACCGAGTCTCGTCTTTAAACGTCTGTTGTTACGTAACAGGTGTGTGTGATATAAAATATGCTTTGTGCGTCCAGTCTGTGGCACACGTGTTCTCTGAGGCTCTTGTATGTTTTTATAGAAACAGAATATCCGCTTCTCTTTCCTCCAACATTTACCATGAAGCCCTGTAGTGTATATCTATGGATTGGTAGATTTATATCGTCCGGTTTCCTATGACACATGAAGAAACAACACTTCAAGTCCAGACATCTAATGGTGACACTGCAGATTGTAACAAATGGACTTTTGGTTTTGCTGTTTTGTCCATTCGAGCTGTATGTTTTTAACACCTAAGCCTCAAAATGTCCATTTGGACTAAAAAAGGGCAAGAAAATGTCCTGGAACTAAGTTTTGGTCCATTTTTACACGATAACTTTCAATATCTGGCAGTTATTTACAATTTACTACATGTTAAAATAGTGTATTAACAATTTAAAATGAAGAAAAAAACACAGTTTTATTTGAAAAAACACCAGAGTTTGCAGGATGCAGCCGTTTTTCCAACTCTCTCCTCTCTGGTGACAAAAAGAAATTACCGTAATAACTACATCTTGCCTTTGACGTGCAACTCCTTTCAGAAATTGTTGGAATTTTTCTGATCGCACAAACTGTCGCGTAATTACGGTAAATTAATCGTTAAATACAAAATTAATCATCAACTATTTTGATCATCGATTTATCGTTCTGATGCTTTTTTCTTGTTTCAGCTTCTTAAATGTGAATATATTCTTAATTTCTTTGCTCCATAAAACAAAGAAATCATTAAAACTGAATCATTTTGGTTTCTCAACCTTTAACGCCAGGCCCTCGCTCAGTCCTAGTCCACATGTACTGTAGGTACTAATATCCAAAAAGTGAGGTTTTTTAAAGACAACCTTTTCCCTCCACACACTAGAAACATCTCTATTAAGTGCTGTCAATTCTTAAAACATGGCGACACATTTATTTTAATGGTTCGCAGCAAATAAAATAACCCCAAGGTTTACTTCTCAGACCTTGTGGAAATGGGTGCACTTTAGGAAAAACACAACCAAAATGACTAATGTGGATTCCTTTCATCCTGCAGTCGTCTGATAACAGACGCTCACAGATATCCCTGTGTCAACACATGGGTTGTGTTTAGTATAACAAAGCTGTCAGGGTGTATGTGCTTCCATACCATACCATACTATACTCTACTACAGCCCTGTGTGAGACAGTGGAGCCGTTTGTTTTGTCCCGTGTACATTTTTTGGTGATCAAAACTCAAAGTATATAAAAGAAGCATTGTTCCTAATGCTCGGATTTACATGCCTGCTTTTCCCCTTTCTTCATATGTCCATCATTTTATCCTCCTTTTTTTCTTTTTTTTTAAGCTCTGCCTGTTTCTCTTTACATTCCTCTTTTTTCTACAACCTCCTCTGTCCAGGGGGTAATGTGTGTTTTCTTTTCATTTTCATGTGGGGGAGGGAGATGACAGCGGACTCTGTTTGAATATGAAACAGCTTTGCAGTACTTATGTGTAATGTATGCGTTAGTGTGTGTGTGTGTGTGTGTGTGTAAAATAATAGTTTGTATGAGATGAGTGGATCACAGAGCAGCGTCTGTGTCCCGAGTGAACTACAGCAGATATATAAAACACGAGTGTTGTCATCACAGACACTTGAGCGGGATTTAAAGTCTTACTCTCACTTTTCACCCGTTGAAAAAAAATAAAACCCCTCTGTAAGCCTGGCATCACAGTGTTTGTCATATAACTGCAGTTTAAATGCAAACATAATGTCAGCGTCCATTCAAACCGTTGATTAATGAGGTCACTTAATGTTGATTAAGCCTAATCAGCTCCACATGACGCTCTCTCTCGCTGTGTATTAAAAGGCGTACTGCTCACAGACACAGTGCAATCTAGTGGATTTTTTTAGCATTGCACAAATACACCAAACAGTAGAGATGGCTCATTCAGGTTGAGTTCAGCTTGATGCATTTTTTAATGAGGTATAGTGACTTAAAGTGTGGTCAACCAAACGGTTGAGTAGTACTTTAAAGGGTTAAATGTAGTGCTGTGCAATAGGTTTACGCGCATTAACGCACGACACGTTTCCATGACGACTGACCGGAAAAAGACGCGCATTGGCGTCATGTTTACGTGCCGCGACACCAGAGTCCAGGCACCGTTTACCAGTTAGCTTGCATTAGCTCCTTTTAGCGTCGTTAGCGCGCCACAGTCGAACTTGAGCGGTCTGTTTATTAAACGAAAAGAGCAGCGCTACAAATAACCAGTGTACCTGTGTAACTGTGTATGTGTGCCTCTGTTTTTAAAGTTTAGCGTTACTTTAGAGACTCATTTTAACAATCTGGAGTCACGTAAAACATGACGTCACGTAAACCATGACGGCACGCGCGTCTTTTTCATTGCATTGGCATTGTTCGGCTTGATTTCTGTGTCGGACGCCGCGCTCATGGCTCTTCCAGTGACGACACTCTCTGACCAATCAGTGGTCGGCAGTCTGTCGATACTACAATGTTGTAGTATCAGCTCAGCTCGCTTAAAACATCTCCGTAGCAACTACTTAAAAAAAGCACCAGGTACTATCACGAATGCAGAGCCGAGTCATGCGATAACTGTACAGCGTTGTGTTTCCAGCTCATACATTTGATTTTTTAACATCAAATAGAGTATTTGGAACATTAGAAAATGTGTACTTGAACTTAGAATAACCCCTGACCTCCTGACCTGCAGTCAGCTTTTATGCCCTCTCACTGTCACTAAAAGTTCCACACTGCAGCTTTAAAACCGAGCGACCATCACTCTGTATGTGTTATTTATACACACAACACGTGTGTCGCACATTGGTTCCTCTGTACACTTGACCCAGCCTACGAAAAGAACAGGAAAACCCCCTTCCCTGTGCTGAGGAACCTTGTAACTCATACTCTTATAACTCTCACACACACACACACATATATAAGGCTACAGATGGACATAAATCACATATGCACACAGACCTCTAAATCCTACTTCACTACATGACAATCTTTTAAGACTTCACACTTTAAGACTTCTGCACCTTTAACTCATTACAGTGTAACTGTTTTTCTAACACTTCATCAGGATTTGTTCACTTTTACAGAATGACCCAGTTGCTTATTAATGACGTATAATAACACATTTAACTGCAGAGTTGTGCGGCTGTAACTCCGCTGCTGCTGCTGTTGTAGGCAGAGAAATATGCAGACACACGTGCGGCCACACGTCCATGGAAGGATAAACATGTAAAATGTCGTAAACGTGAACAACGCTCGTGAGATTGTGAGCGCGGTGGGGCTGCATCATTCTGTGTGCTCAGTGAAGCAAAACTCGTCTGTTCCTCTTTCTCTTAGAAAGACAACATGAATGTGTTTTCTAAACTAAATATAACACATAGGCTAAAAAATGTGTTTGTAAAGATATAATATGTAAAAGAAAATTCAAATATCTTCAAACCTTAAATGAATGTCTGAATGTATCTGCTTTATCGTCTCTGCACTTCCAGGCCACCGTACGTTATAGCAAGGCGTTGTTACAGAACGTGAAATACTTTTGCAAATCCCAAAAACAATTGTACAAAAGCCAGTCGTTACAGAAAGGGAATGTACCAAAGACAGACCCAGTTTTTAATTAACTTATACAGTGAATGTTATGGCAAAAGATTGATATAAGAAATAGTAAAAAATGGAAGTCGTGGCTCTTATTTTGAAAGCCAGAAGAAGCCAGGAAGTGGTGCTTTATACATGTAAGATTGGCTAATTGACTTTTGGGTGCATGGAGAAAAAAACGTCCGGTTAGCTGGTCACTGGTTCTTTTGATTATAGCGGAAAAGCGTCTGTGAACTTTGGGATTTGCTAAAGTGTAATTACTTTATTAAATATATGACACTCGACATTACATTACATATATTTAAGCTGTTTTAATTACAGTTATCCTCATCATTCTATTTATTTCTGTTTTTGTGCATCATAAATATGTTTTAATTATGACGTATGCATAATTTTATATCAAAACAAGCACTTTTACTTTGAAAAACTGTCCAATATCATCATGGATCTCTTGTATTGCCCCCTTGCTAACAGTTTTTTTTCTTTTTTCTGTAGACTGACCCCCTCTTGACCCTGAGTTAGTTTATTGTGTTTTGGATGAAAAAGCACTCGTTCTTCTTCATCCCAATGTCATCAAACTAATGCTTTTGTCATTGTTTTGATTCAAAGCAGCAGAAATCACAAACAAAGCGAGGAATCGGGAGTAAAATCATAGAGAAGGTTATAAGAGGGAGGGGGAAATCAAATCAGAATCTGACCCCTCGTGTTGTGTTTTTTCAAACGTGTTGCTACGCTGCAGTGGCTGCTGGTCCGTGGATGTGTGTATGAGTGTGTTTATGTTAATTGAAGGGTGATCTAAAGGTAAACACAGAGTTTCGCTGCAGCTCTGTTTTCCTTCCCCTCCAGCAGAAGTGTTCGCTCATCGAAATAAGACTGAGCATGTGTGCGTGTGTGTGTGTGTGTGAAAGAACCCAGACCTGGACGTTGGCCATTACAGATGTGAAACACTGACGTTATGTAACGTGTAGATATGTTGGTAAAACGTGTGTCTTGTATGGCTGCATGTATGTGGAGGACATTCTCACTTTCTCATCATTAACAAATAATAATCCACAAAAGATGCGTCTAAACATGAATAAGTCAATACATGTGCTAATAAAACCATAATTACGACACTGTTAAACAGTTTTTATAGGTGTCATAAATATTGACAAACTATGTATTAGCAATTATTGGACTATGAAGTGTTAATTAAAACCTTTTATTAACTTTTTTCTTTTCTTTTAAGTAACCGTATAGGCTTGTTAACATATATATATACCTTGTGTTAAGTGTTATTAACATTACTAAGACTTAAATAATGTAAATAAGAAAGGAATTGGTGTATATAAACTCTTAACTTTTCTTAAAATGTTTTAAAGTGTATCAAAATGTATATTATATGTGAGTATATGGCCTTATTTACAATTACAAGTCTTATAAGTGGCGACCTAAAAACAGGTCAAAATAACATTACTTAGACTTTTGACATGCTAGCTATGCTATAGAGTTAGCGTTATGTTTGAATTTTATACAAATGTTTAGAGTTTAAATGTCAAGCTTCCGTGCGTAACTTCTGTTGCCAATACACTGCTAGTGCAACCACGTTCTCATGTTTCAGAGAAGCGGGGTTGATTCCTTAACCTAAATCTCAGTTTGCTTTAGTCTCGCTTTACTAGCGTAGCTGGCTTCCAGCTTCCCTCCCAGAGTCGTGTGGCGCTCATCAACTTCACAAAGCTTTTGGCTTGAATGTAACAGAAATGTGTTTCTTTATAATATGCACAGTGCAACATGGCACCACCTAGTGTCACAGTGGTTAGTGCTGATGCCTTGCAGCAAAAAAAGGTCCTGGGTTCTGGTCAGTACCAGCACCTTTCTTCATTGAATTTGCACGAGTGTGAGAGCGTATGGTTGTTCGTCCGTTATGTGTTGGTCCACGGTGTGACCCGCCTTTCGCCCCGTGTCAGCTCATGACACTCTGGATGGATGGATGGTAACCATTACATTTAATGTGTGTGTGTGTGTGTGTGTGTGTGTGTGTGAGGTCATGTGTGATTGTAATGTGGCGACGAGGGTGAGGCTCCGTCTTACTTCATCCACTCATTGTGCAGCTGATGTCGTCTGGTGCCCGCGGTGCTCATGGGACTATTGTTGATTTGAGCACAATGAGGTCACGCCAGAAAGTGAAACAATGACACTCTGTTGTTGTTGTTATTATTATTAATGGCTCTCTGTTTTAAAACCACCATGGCCTTAAAGGAACACACACTCTTTAAATCAGGGAAAAATAATATATCTGCATATGTAGATGTTTTGATATTAAATTATTACGCAGAGAGACTGTGGGAAATCCCAGTCTCTGGTGCTTTTAAGAGAGAAAATTGCATGGCATTTGAAAGCATGTGGGCTGTGAAGTCGCTTTAAATATGTCTTTGGGATTTAAGTAGCGGTTTAGTCGCAGCACGCCGAAGAATCTCACGAGCCCCAAACATTAATCTTTTAACGGCATTTTCTTTTTTTCCATCGCCATAAACTTGTTGAGTTCAAATGTGTTTGTTGTGTTTAAAAGTCTCTCAGGACCAACAGGTAAACACACATAAGCCTCTACAGCGAGATCTACATGAATATGTCAACTGTGTGTGTGTGTGACGGAGAGAGGGAGGATATTTGTTTAAGAGGAGTTATGGCTGTTTATTTTCCCTGAAGAGGTCAAAGGGGTAGATGAAAATTCCTGAATGACCAAACACACACATACACACGTTATGCACACATAATGCTGCTGAATGAATGAATTAAAATTCATTTAATTTGAAAAAAAAAACTGGCTTTTATTCAAAAAAAAAAAAAAACAAGAACCCAGTCAGACACGAGTAAACATCTGTGGCAAATTCTTGAAGACAACAAGACTGTATAGTTTAGATGAGAAGAAAAAAAAGGTTAGGAGTGATACGACCTGGTATTCAATTGCGCGGAAATAAAAATTGCCCCAAGGCTGAATTTACTTGCCAAACCATGTTGTAGAGGCTTATGTGTGTTTATCTGTTGACTCAGAGTCAAAATCTGAGCAGAAGGGATTCAAACATTATGGAATGATTTACTCTGTCTTAACCCTTAGAACACAGAGCATCGAGGCTGCTTTTTTACATGGCCACATTAAAATGTTGTAATATTACAAGAATAAAGTTGTTATCTTTCGAGAATAAAGTCGTAATATTAGAATAAAGTTGTCATTTTATGAGAATAAAGTTGTCATTTTATGAGAATAAAGTCGTAATTTTAAAGTCGTTATCCTTCAAGATTAAAGTCGTAATATTATTAAAATAAAGTTGGAATATTATGAGAATAAAGACGGAATATTATGAGAATAAAATTGTAATATGAGAATAGTCCTAATCTTGTGAGAATAAAGTCATAATCTTATCGGAAAAAAAATCGTAATCTTTCAAGAATAAAGACGTAGTCTTTTGAGAATAAAGTCGTAATCTTTCGAGAATAAAGTCGTAATCTTGTGAGAGTAAAGTCGGAATCTTGTTAGAGTAAAGTCGGAATGTTGTGAGAATAAACTGGGAATCTTTCGAGAGTAAAGTTGTAATCTTGTTAGAGTAAAGTCGTAATCTTGTTAGAGTAAAGTCGGAATCTTGTGAGAGTAAAGTCGGAATCTTTCGAGAAAAAGTCGGAATCTTTCGAGAAAAAAATTGCTATCTTTCGAGAGTAGTCGCAATCTTTCGAGAGTAAAGTCGCAATCTTTCGAGAGTAATATCGCAATCTTTCGAGAGTAAAGTAGTAATCTTCGAGAATAGTCCTACTATGAGAATAAAATTGCAATCTTTTGAGAATAAAGTCTTATTCTTGTGAGTGAGTCGTAATCCTACCATCACCTCAGCAGCCTGACTTTAAAACATGTCTTCACCTTAAAATGTAGTAATTTACATTACGGGGACTTGATTTTTACCCCATAAGGAAGACAAGTGCAGGAGCACGTACAGAGACTGTAGTAACCCGCCGCGTGGTCGGTCATGTCTGACTGGTTGAGCAGCATCAAAGTCGTACGTGACTGCACTCGTAAAAATGCAAAAACGTGCAGCTTCAGTACATTTCCAGCTCTTATGTCTCCGCTATGAAATGTCAACAGGAATCGGGATTTTTAAAGGATCTCACACTGTGGTTTTGGATCATTGTTTGCACTAAACCTAATCCCGCAGTAAATCCCGAGCGAGCTCAGTGTACACAGAACTGTGTAAAAGTTTTTGGGGGTTTCTTTCAAATTAGGGCCCCGTTCCAAATTTAAAAGATCCAGGGTCGTGGTATTGTTCAAGTTTAAGGGTAGGTCACACTTCACACTTGACACTTACACGTTAGACGTACCGTTTTTTCTGGATGTGTTCCAAAAAGGTGATTGCAAGATAAATATACGGTACGATCATTAGAGCATTGCTGAAGCAACAAAACTAATGGCGGCCTAAGTTTTCAAAGCGTTGTATATTGAGGGAGGAAACCCACTTTTTGGGCCGCTCTCAGGAGGCTGGGAGTGTAACTTTAAATGTCTAATAAAGACCAGAACATATATACTGTATGTATGGATATGAGTTATATTCTGGGTGACGGTGTAAGTGATGGTGAATGAAATCCAAAACTTTATTATTTGACGATTACATTTGCACGATATGTCGTCTTTGTTCCTGAAGTTGTGTCCATATGGTAACTATTTACCTAGTTATCAGTAACGTGCCATAATCTCACGCACATTCCTCTCGAGTTATGTTCTTGGAAAAGACGAGGACATGTGTTACTGTTTTTTTAAAATGATAATTTATGTGGCATTGGTCAAGAATATCGTGACTTTTAGGGAATACATGTGGATCCACTGTGTTTAATAATAATCCGTTCATGCGATAGAAAGGGCTCAGGGTTTGTAATGCTGCCTTTCCGACAGATCAAGCTGAGATTGCTTTCAGATTCAGGGGATATTTCTCTGTTTTTCCCTCAGTGTTCTCCTCACAACATTCACTTTTTAAAACTGAGCATCAGAATGGAGATTTCAGTGACCTTGAATGTGGCATCGATGTTGGAGCCAGACAGGCTGCTTCTGTTGATCTACAGTACATGGAACCATGTCTGGGGTTTTCAGAAAATGGTCCAAAAAAAGGAAAAAAAAATACCCAGACACTGACCAGCAGTACTCTGGGCAGAAATGCCTTGTTGACGCAGACGCCCAGGCTGGTCAGAAAAGACCGAAAGTCAACAATATCTCAAATATCCACTGGCTTACCCTTAGCCACCCGCATCAAATTCAAATCACTGATGCTAGACTACAAAGTGGTCTCATAAAGTCTCATAAAGGCTTATGTTACCCCTCGACTACTCCGATTGTCGTCTGGCGGTGCCAACACCCCACACAAGACAATCAAGACTCTTTTCATGTTTCGTTCCACGCTGGTGGAATGACCTACTGAGCGCTACCAGAACAAGGGGGTGTAGTTCTCTATCTTGAAGAAGCTCTTGATGACCCAGCTCTTCTAAGAGCATCTTCTGTCCTTGATCTCCTTCTGCACTAGGATCCACTTCTGCACTCTCACCATCTGTCTGCTTTGGATACAAGCATCTACTAAATGCTTAGATATAAATACTGCAACCATGCTTTGCAGAAGACCAAAGGAGATGGACGACAGCAGTAGAAGAGAACCACACCGAGTATTAGTCCTGCTGCGCCATTAGATGCCCTGATGACTTTATTTGGTGGAGAATATTGAATATTTTTGCCTGTTATTGATTACAGAGATGAATGCTGAAGCCGGATAGTGTTTACCATGCGGCACTGTGGTCCCTTTGTGTTCTTTATTCTAAAGTTAACTGGACCTCTTAATGTGCCCGACGCCTCAGTCACTGACAAAACCATTCCGGGTATTATTCCCTTTTTTTATTTTGTCTTGTCTTTTAACGAGGAAACAAGGAAGTCACGATCTCCAATCGACAAATGTTTTGCGACTTCTCGTCTCCAAAGTACGAACTGAACTGGGCCAGAAAGCGATTTTCAGCACCTAATGCATGGAACAAATTACAATCTGAACAAAATTCAAGCCCTCATTACACTGAATGAGTTCAAATTGTATCTGCTGTTTGTTGTTTTTAATGTAATCAGGCTGCTGCCCTATGTATGTATATATGTATTGTATGTATGTATATATGTATGTGTGTATGTATTTATTTGTATATATGTATGTATGTATGTATGTATGTATGTATGTATGTATGTATGTGTATATGTGTATATATGTATGTATGTGTATATGTGTATATATGTATGTATAATATGCATACATATATACACATACATACATACACATAAATACATACACATACACACATACATACAGTATATACATACATAGAATACATACGTATATACATTGTTTATACGTATATATGTATGTATGTTATGTATATGTACATGTATATGTACATATACATATACATATACATATACATATACATATACATATACATACACATACATATTGTGACAGACGGATACAAAGCAGCAGCATTGGTGGAATTCTGGACACAGAGAAAGGAAGTGTGTGTGTTGTGGAGTAATAAAAGCCAGGAAGTGCTTGGGAGGAATGTCCTGCAGTGTCACACATGGCCGAGGCCCAAAGGCTCGTGTGCCTGAAGGACATTTAAACCGAAAAAAACCGGAAAAAAAACCCTGTACATCTGTTTACAACATAAACACAAACTCACACTGTGAGTGTTATCTTGTTTGTTTTTCGATACGGTCGCTTGAAATGTGTGACTGAGCGCTGAGATCTCATTGTTGTGCGAATCTTAACTTCTCAATGAAATATGGCTGTAATTACACCAAACCACAGACATTGTTAGGACTGGTTTTTAATCACAAGCTTCTCACCGAGCTTCTTCGACGAATTACAGGATGATGATAATGCAACCTAACCCTAACGAGTTTGGAGCTGGTCGTGACACGCTAATGATTTTTGTTCTCACACTCGCAGAGAACACAACAGATGATGATGAGGAGCAATTTGACATCAGCAGTGGTGTTTTTGGCTGGCGTGTTGTTTTTAAACCTGGGTGAAGGCGCTAAAAAAAACGGTTAATTTTCCATCCCTGCATGGATTTACTACTGTCTCTCGTTAAATTGATCGTTTGATATGATTCATGAAAATACAGGATGTTGACTGCTGTTTCCATGTTTAAAAAAAGCGAGGATCACTTCAAACATTCATGCTTGATTGCCAAATTGCGCTATTTCTTGTGCAACGAGGGCAAGATAGAAGAGATAAAGAAGAAACGAATATATCCCGCTGATGTGATTAAAATACT
Organism: Microchirus variegatus; assembly: GCF_963457635.1. Classification (NCBI taxonomy): domain Eukaryota; kingdom Metazoa; phylum Chordata; class Actinopteri; order Pleuronectiformes; family Soleidae; genus Microchirus; species Microchirus variegatus. The sequence goes on from NC_139821.1 coordinate 8,453,830, forward strand.
TTTGATTCGCTCCCAAACATTTGATCTGGGAGCGAAATTAAACTTAAAAAATAAAGTAGTATTCTTCTAAAAGAGGAACCTAATTCATATCCACAGAATATTAAAACTTAACTCTAACCTGCTCCATCTGTGTGCTGCACCCTTAGTAATCCATGAAATAAATCAGAGACAGAAGATAAATCTGTCTGTGGTACAAGTTTTATATATTTCCACACCTGTGGTGTAGAACATGACTGACATTCAATATGACAGTTTATTATATTGTAATAAATAAGCAGATAGTCTTGTTTGTGTACAATCCATCACACTTTGACTTCCTTCTCTTTGGTTTACCTGATTTTCTCACGGTGGTTGCTTCTAAAATACGTACTTTCACAGATTGTGTTAGCCTGTGGTTACATTTCAAAAGTTTGGGGTCACTTAGAAATGCCCTTATTAAAACACTCTATACATTGTTGTGGTAAACGACTATTCTAGCTGCAAACGTCTGGTTTTTAATGGAATATGAACATAGGTGTATAGAGGCCAGTGTTCTAATGGTACACTGTGTTTGCTAATCGCGTTAAAAGGCTATTGGATGATTAGAAAAACCTTGAAAACTCTTGTGCAATTATTGACTTAACTATATTTTCTATTCATTTTGCAACTCTTTTGATGAATAAAAGTGTGACTTTTAATGGAAAACTACAAAAATAGTATTGGTGACCACAAACTTTTGAACGGTAGTGTATCTGTATATAATCTGCCTTTATGGTCGCGGCATTTTGTGATTTTAAAAAACATATCTCATGCAGGTTGTCTTGAGTTCACAGGAATGTCAAGTCTTCTTGTGCAACAACGCCGCACTTTTAACCTCTGCTGTATTTATATATTAGCCTCCATTCCTTGGTCGTTCTGGCAGAAAGAGCAGAACTGCTGCTTTTCTGGTAAAACCGCTAGGAAATTTTTAGATTAACAGGAATCTTAGGCCACTCTAAAAATATTCCGAGTATTTTGTGTGTGGGTGGGTGCAAAATCTCACGGCGTAGTCATTAGTTTATGGGGCATTTCCCTCTGCAGCCGGGTGGTTGTCAATGTTTTGAGACGGCATTACTTCAAATGGAAGCTTTGACAGCAGCTCCCGCAGGAGCGAACGTCCACACCGCTGACGAGTCCTTGAGCGCCTGTCTGTTCAACTTTGACCTCCTGAAGCGTCGCATAAACATAGTGATTGCCCTTATTTCTCTTTGGGTTTTACAAAAAAAAATAAAATAATTGGCATCCATTCAAGAACAAAAACCCACTGTTTTGCCTCAGCGAGTGAGTGTATATATAAGTCTTTTTAACGACGGGTGCAACGCCACAAAGAAACACGAGGAATTCCAGCTATTGCTGCCGCCGTCGCTGTCGTCGTCACAAAGGATCTCTGACATCAGTCGGTCACTTTCCAAACATGCCCACCCTGTAGTAAAACCTCACGGCAAACACTCGACAATGGTCCGAGGTATTTTTTACAACCCCCCACAAATCAGTAGGCGACCGAGGTCTTTCTACATGACTGAGGTCTTTCTTCGATATTGTTCTTGACATTGACGTGTTTGTATTTGCAGGACTTATGGTTTTGGGTGTTTCTCACTTGCAAGGTGACTCTGAAGCAAACAAGAAGATCATCTTAGTGTAAGGAAACGTGATTTAGGGAATGAAAACTTCATTTAATTGCGACTCCTTTCCCCGAAGACAAACCATTTATTGCATTTCTGCTCATCTCATTCTTGCCTCGATCTTCATTTTCATTAATTACCCAAGACTGGTGTTACATCTTTCATTTGCTGTTTTATTTCCTGTTTCCTGTGCACATGATTACTTGACCCCACCTTTATTGTTTGCACCGTTATGGTGCAAACAATAAAGGCGGGGTCAAGTAATCAAGTATAACTACCATAACTACGTATGGTAGTTATACGTACGATGGCCTCGCCGGTTTGTTTCTCTTTGATAACATTCCTGCAGAAATTATCCGTTTCTACTCTCGTGTAAGATCCTTTGTGTCGGTTGTGTCCTGGTTTTTCCTCTCATCGTTACACCGAGGGCTGGATCAACCTTGAATGCTTCTGCGGTACCGACCAAACTTTGGGTTGTGTCTCAAACTTCAATCCTTCGAGCCACGCTGGAAGTTATAACCAACATTTCCCCACAAGTGCCTGTTGTGTTTTCCGAGGCTTTTGTGGACTCGGCCTTCTCCTTCAAATCCCACATCAGCAACATCACCAGGACATCATTCTTCCTCTCTCACTCTCGCTGCAGATATACTCGTCAACGCCTTCGTAACCTCCAGACTTGCCTTCTCTCTACTGACCTCCAAAAAACTGCAATACATACAACATTCCGCTGCCTGGTTAGCTCTCAACAACCTTTCCTATACCACCCGCCCGTCTCTGATCTGCTAATGCTAACCTCTTGACCTCCATCAATAGAACCAAGAACCAAAACTTGGCCTTTCATCCGTGAGCCACTCGAACCAGACGTGTCCGAGGGAGCTGTAGCATCATTCTCTTCTTCTTTGGTAGGAATTCCGTCCTATTCCCAGCGTTCAGACTTGTACCACCACCCGATGGTGAAGTGGGATACTACAGGACCCCTGACGCACGAGTATACCAGGGTCGCCGAAGTATCCCAGGGCCTTAAGGAGGTCTAAGATTGAAGCGGATGTAGTAAAAGTGGAATCAAAGACGTTATATCGTGCACACAATCTGTACAAAGGTTCAGGTTTGTGTCAAGAGGAAAAGGGAATTATCTTTTTTGTCATTATATACCATTATATAACATTATGTACAACAGAATTGTGAGGTCAGATGGAGGGCTGCTGGTCCTCCTGGTCTCCTGGGCTTTGACATTGAAGAGGACTAAAATGTGCTCTGAATCAGTGAAGTAACTGTGGCTGCACATGCTCATCGTTCCTGCTCGTTGGCACTGGAACACAAGTGAGGTCACAGTTTCAGAGAAAGCATTTGGATGATTTCTGTTTATGTGTGTGTTTGCAGTGTTGCCATGAGCAAATTATACATTGTTGGTATGTGACACACACACGCATACTGTACCTACTTGGCAACATGCAGATAAACACAACAAACAAAGCCTTATCTCTAAACAGATCTATAACTAGTTAAAACCTGACCCTGACCACATACAGTAACTAAACCGGTTTCCCAGTTTCCCAGAAATAAGGTTTTGCCTCAAGAGGACCAGGATTTGGCCTATGTGTGGACTACTGGTCCTACAGGTTCTAAAGAGATAACAAACACACACAAAGGGTCGTAGTATTCCATGAAGCCATAACGGTGTGCCTCTTGTGAAATAGTCACTTTTAGTATGACTGATGTCATAGAACAACCATGTATGCACGTGTATGGATGTGGACACACACATACTGGTTTTAAATTCTTTTAAAACTGACGGGGTATGTTTGAAAAGTAGAACAATAGCAGTTATCCTCCAAGGATTGACTATTTAGTCGAGTTAGTCTACTGGTCTATTTCTCAATTTTTGACACACAACAACAAACGCAACATTTTTGTTTGAGCATCATTGTAAAAGTGCAAATAAAGAAATAAAATATAGTCCTTTCAGGGAGCGGACACTGGGCCAGAGTAAGTTTATAGGAGTTTCCTGCAGGGCTGGAAGCAGCAGCTGTCTCAGGTCTCAGTCAGTGATGTGAAAAACTGCTTCACCACAGGATCATAATCACAGATAACTGACATGAGATCACTGCTGCTCTCTCTTTACTCCCTGATGTCAGATAAAAGTCTCCCGCTTTCTCCTCTCCTCATATACAGCAGGTGTATTGCAGTGGTGTGGGAGTCGCATGCTGTGAACGTCTCCACTCGGTGTCTCCGCGTGTCGCGCTAAATCACCACTCAGGGTTTTCTATCTCTGCTTTCTGGCCTTGCGAGACACGGCACGGCTCTGTGTGTGGGCGACGAACTAACTCGGCTCACCGCTGAGGAGGTGAGAGGTCAAAGGGGAGAGGTCGCCGAGGTTTTGTGGCTTGTTGATTTTCCCCCACTACCCTATCTCTTACACACAGAGACGGACACACACACAGGTTCAGACGCAAGGGAGTTGAAACGTTGTGTGAGGGTAAGAAAGACAGTTTAATGTAAAAACAAATAATTAAACCTTTTCTATTACATAAAAACTATACAGCCTGGACTAAGGCCATGACTAAAACTGAACCGCTTTAAGGTGGTCGACCCCAGGACTGTACAAAACCATGCAGGCAAAGATATAGGAGGATGTACTGTTCATTTCCTCTCCACCATGATAGGAAACAGCTTCTACCCCCCCATGTCTAACCTAAAACTCAATTATGACACTTAAGTCAAGTTTTAACTCTCAAAAAGCCCTTTAAATGTGTGAAGGCCAGCCAAAAAGGTCAAAAAGTCCTTTCAAAGAAGGGTTTGAATCAATAAAAGTCTCCAGTCGTAATGATCTGTGAAACACTAATGACTTCCTGTGTTAGTCGCGATTCACCAACAGGACAAAAATAGAACATGAAGCAATTAAAAATGAATATTGAAGTGAATATTTTGGGCACTGTGTAAGAAAATTAGATTAGAACCAGATGTTATTGAGGGACTACCATCAAAAGACTCTATAATGCAGTCAAATTCCTACGACTAAGGCTCGAGCTGAGTACGAGTGTTCTAAGTGGACGTAAGAGGAAAGATTTATGTGACTGTAAAGAGAGAGGAAGTGAGGAGGAAGGAGAGCATCAAATAGGATGAAGAGCTTGTATCCGTCGTGTTAAAAACTACACGTGTGTTCACTCAGCTGAGACGAGGCGGACGCAGCAGGAAACAGGTTTGTTAGAGATAACTTCACTTCAGCGCGTGACAACGCACGCTCGCATTTTTAAAAAAAGTTGTTTTCCCCGCACTGCTAATTGCAGGCCGGTCGGTCAGTGCGATGAGAGCTGGAACTGGGGCAAAGGTCAAGAGTCACTTTGCTCTGGAGTTACTACACGTGTGTGAAAATGGTGTGTGTTCATGTGTGTGTGTGTGTGTGTGCACATGTGTAGAGCTAACATCCCGTTGCCCAATGTTTTCCCTCCATGTCAAAAGTTTACCTAATTAGTCTTCAGTTTTCCTTGTATACACGTGCAGAATGTGGCTGTTTGTTTCAAAACATAGTAAGTCTATTCAGCGACATTCACACCGCCACCATCCTCCCTCATTAACACACTCACATATACAAACTAATGCAGAATGTGTCACGTGTCGACTGCAGCTCAAACAAACAGGAAATGTCTCAGTTTCAATTTTTTTTGTTCTAAAAAGTTTGAATGTTTAAATAGATTTCAGCAAGTAATGGTTCGATAAGCAGTTATAGTTGTGTATATGTGTGTGTGTATATATGTATGTATATGTGTGTATGTATGTCTGTATATATGTGTGTGTTTATATGTATGTGTATATATATTTATACATATATGTATGTGTGTATTTATATGTATATATGTATGTGTATATATATATATGTATATATGTATGTGTATATATATATGTATATATGTATGTGTATATAAATATATATATGTATGTGAATATATATATATGTATATATACATATATAAGTATATATGTATATATATATATTAGAAACTTCACTTTGTAAACTGCCCACTCCGCACACCAAACCCCATAGAGAAAATTAGCATTTTAACGAGAGGGGGCGCACAGGAGTTGCTGTTGCTGTTTCTTCTGCCTCTTTTGTTGAGTTTTTATCACTTAAGTAAATCCAAACAATGAATGTCAAATGCCGAAATCACACAATAGCACATTTAAACTTAATGATGGACACAGATCGGGATCAACGACCCCCGTGTGCTATAATGTACAATTGTTGGTTTTCTGTATGGAATTTGGTGGTTTACAAACTTCAGTTTCCAGTCGAATAAAAGGTCGTGTAGGAAATAGATTTTTATTGATGAAGCCTTTTGTTGAGTGGCTGAAATGTGTTTATCCATACCTGACTTATAGAAAACAAACTGTACTCTCTTTTTAAAGTTGTATTTGACAACACCTTAGGTTGCCGTTGGTAACAGCAGGTAGGTGTGTGCCTCTAATGCGGTGAGCAGTGTACGCATCTTCCATTCAGGGACTGAAATGCATAATGGCATATGTATGCAAAAGTAATTTAGCAGAAAGAAAGTATTCTTTTATAATGAGGAAACACATTAAGTGCATATAGAAGCATTTACAGAACACCAACACTGAATGGTTGTTTCTTAAACTTAAAAAAAAGCACATAAGTAAAAAGCTTCACATAAAGAAACATCTCACAGAGATGCTCATAGCTTCCAGCATAAACTGAGTTACATCCTCAGCTAAAACAATCCGAGAAAGCAGTAACTGCAGACACTGTCGAGCCAGCGAGAGAGAGAGATATAGAAAAATATATCACTGCTCCTTCACTCGCTCCTTCATTTCTGCTGACTCCTCTTCCTTGTGTCACTATCTGCTTCTCCTCATCTGCTTTTATGCTTTCGTCCCACTCCCTTGCACTAAGTGCAGAGTTACATAAGCAAACAGAAAGACGATGCCTTCAGGCGGCGAGAGTCGTGGAAAAATGCAGAGGAGAAAAAGGGGGGCGTGGGGTAGAAAAAATGAATAGGAAAGCACTGACAGACAGACAGACACAGACAGACAGACTGATGGAGTTAAAATAAGGTATTCACTTAAGAAAACCACAGCTCCACACCTAGTGGGGCTCTTGCTCCTATTGGTTATTATAGCAGCCAATAGGAGTCCAGGGGAGGAGCACTTCCTGTGAGGTCGAGGGGGGCCTTCTCTGTGAGTGAGTGTGTGTGTGTAGTCAAAAATGTAAAAAGTATAGTTTGCAATTTGCTTTGGTTATTTCTTTTACAAATGCACAGGTGTGTTATGTGCATGTGTGTGTGTGTGTGTGTGTGTGGTCAGTGAATTTCTAAAACGGTTGTTTTACGAGCCCGCTGGACTTCTCTTAGAGAGGAGTTATGTTATGTAAGCATACATTCAACAGCACGTGTAGGGAGGTGGAGTTCAGTCCTGTGCAGGGTTACTATGTTTTCAGTCATGCATGAACCACATGGAAAACCTGGCCACGTTGCTCCAGAGTTATTGTAAATATCCCAGCAGTTATTATTATTCAACTGTAACTCTATCATTCATCAATCAGCAGAATAAATGCACACGCACACTGTTACACACTGGCCCTTTTAAAGATAGTAAGTGAAAGAAAACACTCAGCCGTAATGTGTTATTCATAATGTGATAAATGTTCTACTGCATACCTGTAGGTTTCTTTAGGTTGCTCGATGACACATCTGTCTCCATAGCATCGCATCCCCTGAGGCTGAAACACATTAAAAACACATTTGCACATTTTTTGGCAGGCTCTGCAATTTTCATCCTTATAGTGTCTGTGTACATTTCGACTCAACAATTGCTAACATCTGGATAGTTATGTAAGAGCTGAGGGTGGGGATACATTTATATGCTAGGTTCACAAATTGCTGCTGAGTATCAGTCCACAGAGAGACACTTGAAGCTGGTGGAGACTTGGCCCTGGATAATATCCTGTTCTTATAAACACACACTCCTTTATCCATAGTATCTGTATGTTTGTCTGCCTGCCTACCTACTATCTATATACCTATCGACCTACCGAATATCTATGTACGTACCTACCTACCTACCTACCTACGTAACTATTGACCTACCGAATATCTATGTAACTACCTACTATCTTTGTACCTACCTCTCTACCAACTAACCTACCTACCATCGATGTACCCACCTAACTACCTACTATCTACAGTATGTACCTACCTACCAACCAACTAACCTACCTACGATATCTACGATCTATGTACCTACCTACCTACTATCTAAGTACCTACCTACCGACCTACAATATATGTACCTACCTACCTACCTACCTACTATCTATTTACCTACCTATCTATCTACCTACCAACCAACCAACTAACCTACCTACGATCTATGTACCTATCTACCTACTGTCTATTTACCTACCTGCCTCCTATCTATGTACCTCCTATCTACCTACAATATATGTACCTACCTACCTACCTACCTACCTACCTACCTACCTACCTACCTACCTACCTACCTACCTACCTACCTACCTACCTACCATCTAAGATCTATGTACCTACCTACCTACCTACCTACCTACCTACCTACCTACCTACCTACCTACCTACCTACCTACCTAAGTATCTACCTACCTACCTACCTACCTACCTACCTACCTACCTACCTACCTACCTACCTACCTACCTACCTACCTACCTACCTACCTAAGTATCTACCTACCTACCTACCTACCTACCTACCTACCTACCTACCTACCTACCTACCTACCTACCTACCTACCTACCTACCAACCTACCTTAGATCTATGTACCTACCTACTACCTACCTACTATCTATGTACCTACCTACCTACCTCCTATCCATGTACCTACCTACCTACCTACCTACCTACCTACCAACCTACCTTAGATCTATGTACCTACCTACTACCTACCTACTATCTATGTACCTACCTACCTACCTCCTATCCATGTACCTACCTACCAACCAACTAGCCTACTATCTATGTACCTACCTACCTCCTATCTATTTACTTATCCACCTACCTACTACCTGCCTACCAACTAACCTACCTACTATCTATGTACCTGCATATCTACCTACTGTCTTTGTACCTACTTACTACCTATCATGCAGACTCTTTCTCAACAAGTTTTTACAAAATGACTGCTCTCTCGCAGAACTCATATGCAAGATTAGGGCAGTATTATACACTTTTAATAGGGAACTGATGCTGTGGGCCACATACACAATATATATAAATATATGTATATATATGTACACAGTACATATACACATGTATACAGTATATATAAAGATTATCCAAATATATCAATAAAAATGTCTGTCAAAAGGGGCCCTTGCCTTACGTCACCTGGGCTTCATATGTGCATGTCCATGTTTGTGGTCATGGAGCTGCTCCGTGGCCGCCTGGTTGTAATTCACAGCTTCTGAGAGTAAAAAAAAAATGTTGAAACTTTACTGACCTCCTGCAGCCACCTCCTCAGGCTGCAGCTGGAAATAAACATCTATGGATTCACCTGTTGGATGGATTGACAACAGACTGTCAGTACATTTAGAGACAAAAAGTGGACATGCATAGCTCATTAAGTTGTATGAGAGATTCCAGTGTTTTGGTTGTGTATGTGTGTGAGTGTATGTTGGCATCATTCCCAAGCCTGATGTAGATAAAATGTGAGCACTTGAGTTCCCAAAGGTGAAATGATGGAGTCGAGCCAGAACGTACAGAATGTAAACATAGTTTTTCCTCTCCCCGCGTCTCGATATCTGAAGCTGTCTTATTTTTCATCCCTCTCTGTCTTTCTCAATATTTCTAAGTTCCTTCTCTTTTAAAAAAAATAAAAAATTCTCTGGCTCTATCTGTTGCACATGCTCAGAAAAACATACCAGAGGCTGTTGTACATATGTCCACGGTGTTTTGACAGTCTTGCAGTTTTTGGAATTGCTTCATACTCCCTTGAAGATTAACACAGTCTGGAACATAATGTACTATTACATACAGGGAGGGGGGGGTGAAATGAAGTTTTCCAGAACAAAAACAACATCGTGTGTGCACTAGTTTGATGCTACAGTACAGAAGAGGTAAATCCGTGGTCACCAAAATTTGATTTCAAATTACAAACTGTGACTGCCAAACATCTGGATAAACTGCAAGGTGCAAGCTTATTCAGAAAACACCAACAAAAAAACATACCTTTAATGCATTTTTATTTTGGCTGTGGCACTGAGAGAGTCCAAAAGCTACAGCTGAAAATGTCAACATCTTATTCCACAAACCCTGGCCTGGCTGTGATAAGCCACAGACCTCATAAGAACACAGTTTTTTGGTAGTGACTGCGTGCAGAAAACGGTGTGCCACAGGGAAGTGGGTGGAAAACACGCTGGCTTGGCTGCACAGCGGATTCGGTTGGATGCTGGCGCTTATCGCCACAAAAAATGTCTCCTATTCACAAGGGCTGTCGAGGAAGCGAGTGAAAACATAGTGCAGGGTCAGCGTAAAAAAACATTTCAATATGTCCATGTTGTTTGTATGAAGTTTCATCTGAACACAGGCAGTCCATAATATGGGCTGATCTGATTCCTTCATTAATTGATTTTTACTGCAGTGTTTCCCAATCCTGGTCCTCGGAGACCCCTCTACTGCATGTTTTAGATCAGGGTTTCTCAATCCTGGTTCTGGATTGATGTTTACTTGTCATGGGAGACAGATTCATTCTCTGTGGCTATTTGTGAGGTTTCTGTAAAGAGTTTTTGTGGAGTTTAACGCGGGTATGACTTTTGCTATGACTTTGAATTTTGGACGACATACTAAAGTATGACTTTATGGTCAAATTTTGGACAACATACTAAAGTATGACTTTTTGGTCAAATTTTGGACAACAAACTAAAGTATGACTTTTTGGTCAAATTTTGGACGACATACTAAAGTACTACTTTTTGCTATGACTTTTTGGTAAAATTTTGGATGAAAAATTTGGACAAATTTTTGGACTATGACATACTATACTATGACTTTTTTGGCATATTTTGGATGACATGCTATAGTATGACTCTTTGCTATGGCCTTTTGGCCGAATTTTGGATGACATACTATACTGTGACTTTTTTGTCAAATTTTGGACGACATAATAAAGTATGATGTTTTAGTCAAATTTTGGACAACATACTATACAATGAATTTTTGGTCAAATTATGGACGACATACTAAAGTACTACTTTCTGCTATGACTTTTTGGTCAAATTTTGGACGACATACTTTAGTATGACTCTTTGCTATGACCTTTTGGCCGAATTTTGGATGACATACTATACTGTGACTTTTTTGTCAAATTTTGGACGACATGATAAAGTATGATGTTTTAGTCAAATTTTGGACGACATACTATACAATGACTTTTTGGTCAAATTTTGGACGACATACTAAAGTACTACTTTCTGCTATGACTTTTTGGTCAAATTTTGGATGAAAAATTTTGACACATTTTTGGACGACATGCTATACTATGACATACTATACTATGATTTTTTGGCAAATTTTGGATGACATGCTATAGCATGACTTTTTGGTCAAATTTTGGACGACATACTAAAGTATGTCTTTTTGCTATGACCTTTTGTTCAAACTTACTATACATACTATAGTCCAAAATTTGACAAAAATAAAGTCATACTTTAGTATGTCGTCAGAATTTTGACAACATACCACTTTACCCTCATGTGGAGGATAAAGCAGTAGAATCACACACCTGATTCTCATAAATGGCTTGTTATCAGGCTTCTGCAGAGCTGCATAACGAGCTGACCATTTGAAACAGGTGTGTTGGAGCCATGGAAACATCACCAACACGTTTGATTAAAACGGTCAGCGAATCGTCATAGAGCTCAGCAGACGCCTGATAACGAGCGGTTCATTTGAATCGGGGGTGTTGGAAGAGGGCAACATCAGGATTGTGGAAACACTGGTATACAGGAAACGGCAAATATGAGAGCTCACTCTGAACCCATGTGTCAGTTTTTTGTTTTTTTTAACAAAGTCATATCAATTATCAGATAAAATCAAAATATTCCCGCCCTCATAACAACAACTCACATTGTTCGCCCTCATCCTCTCGAGGAAGACGCAGTAAAAAGCTGCTTCTGATGTAACTTCTAAAACTACACATTGCACATAAATCAGTTTTATGGCGCGACTACACTGTGGTTGATTTGAGGCAGTTTTATTTGTGCACTATAAATAAAACGACTGCTTCAGTTTGAGGAAAGAAAGAAAAACAAAGTGGTGAGGACTGAATTTGATGTGCAGCTTTTATCTGCAAAAACCACAAGAGGGCGTTTAAAAAGCATAGAGATGTAAATGTCAGCGACAAACGAGGGTCTGTCAGTGAAAGTATTGTTGATTATGTTTATTTTTTGACAGTAAAGTCACGACACAGTGTTTTTTGGTGTCAAAATATGTCGTAAAAACGTCAAGGATCGAATCTCTTTGTTGCTCTTCAAATCATATTCACATGTAGTTCTTGTGTGCGACCTCTTTTTTTTATGAGAACAATTGAAACCAGACACTGGTACAGTTGATATTAGCAACTTTTTCTTTTAAATGTCCTTGAAACAAAGATTTTTGTGCATCTTAAAGAAAAAAAACACACACACACTGCACTGATTTAAACGGCACTGACACAGCTTGCATTAAAATGATCCATTTGTGGAAAAACGCTGAATACTTTCATCTATAGCTCAGCGTTAACGCGTACAGCATGTGCAGCCGGTGCAACGGAGAGTTCACGCAGTGAAGCGGCGCAATAATTGGATCTGTAAATTTGAGCTCCTGACATGTGCTATGAGTCATACATACATGCATGCATGGGGTCTTATGTAATGATGTTTAATGCTCCTTTCTGTCCGTCTGCACACACACATGCACAGACATGCACAGACTTTTCAACTCAAACAACACACACACACACACACGTGACATGAAGTGCACAGACAGTGTAACTCCAAAAATAACCAAGACTTTATGATCTCTAACTGATACGATAACCCAACATGGTTTCAGTCAAACAAAAACAGAAAAGTGTATTTAAGAGTCATTCTAATCCTAAAACCCTATCGGATTAAATTACTATAAAGACTTTCTCTCTGTTCACATTTAATGCTTAAAACTAAATCTAAAAAAAGGGGCTAAAAAGGGGATTTTGGGGGGTTAAAATTATTGTTGAACTTGTTACATTATACAGTAAGTATGATTTTTTTTCCCCTGGCAGTATCCTGTGTGATATATATGGTCTTTGCTGCCCTCTGCTGGTCAATACTTATGATTTCATCACCGTAAAATGAGGAGTGGTGTTTGTTGCAGCTTTTCAAAATAAAAGTCTCTCTCTTCATATGTACTGATATATAGTTTAGAATTTAAAGGTTTTTATAATGCAACATTTAAAAAACATACGGAAATAGGTAATTATGACTTGATATTAAGTGGTGGGACACGTCAAATTGAGTTGGAGACCTCGACACACTTTAAATCCACTATTCTGAGAGTTAAAGCTTGAATGATGGGCAGAATCAATCATCTGTTGCTCTATTTTTCAGGGAGGTTCACCCTCTAACCTGAACATGAACCTGTACGCCACCAAGAAGACAGCAGCTGAGGGCATGTTGGACATCGCTCTGTTCCTGGCAAACATCACGCACATGAAGACCGTCATCGAACAGGGAGCCGGATACAGGTGTGTGATCATTTAAATTTTGCATTTCTGTTCAACGTTGACCGAATTAAATGTGTGTGTTTTCCGTCACGTCACTGTCCTCAGGTACTACGCTGCTGTGCTGACGCTCATTTCCTTCTCCCTGGGGCTGCAGATCGTGGCTGGAGTCTTGATCATCATCATCGGTAAGCGTTATGTTCAAAGATCTCCTTCAGAAATCCACCGCCCATGGCTTAATCTGTCATATTAACACACTAATTCACACTTGCATTCATGTACTTTGGTCCATTTTTTTTTGTAAATTAATCCACATTTTTCAGCCAGTTTAGCAGTGTGTGTGTTTGTGTGTGTGTACTTATTTCTCCTTAGCACACACGCTTTTTCTCTTTCTTTGTTCTGTGTGTTTCCACGGCGCGTTGCAGCACGGAAAGACATCAACGACGAGGCCAACCAGAAACGCCTGGACAGTCAGAACAACTTCCTCACCATCCTCGTCTTCCTCATCTTTGTGACCAACATCTTCATCTCCGTCATGGGGATGGAGAGGACTGGCCTCTTTCCCAGGATGCATTTCTGACTCTCTGATGTACACAACACACCCACTAACACACACACACACACACACACAGGAGTGTGACTTACGGCTCTACTTACTTAACTAATCTGCCACAGTGTGAGTCTACTCTGAGATCTTAAATGTAATTTATTCAGCCAAATGACCAACTAGACCCGTGTGTGTGTGTGTGTTTGTGTGTGTGTGTAGCTCGTTTGGAACTGACCCTCCTCCCCTCTTGTCAGCGGTGTTTAAACTTCCTGAACAACCTGGTCACAGGCGTCATCTTCCTCACCCTCATCACCAACATCATCAAAGCCGCGTACGGCACACAGCGCAGCTGCCTGCTGCAGTGGCTGTTTCAGCGTTTCGTTCTATGAGACGCGCTCACGCAGACCGTACGTACTGAGCTATTCGTGCAAAAATCTGCCAAGCATTTCGTCAAATTGTGATTGTATTCAAAGAGAAAAACAAAGCACCCCATTGGCTACTTGATGTCCAGTTGATTGCCTTCTTATTTCTGCAGGTGACGTCACTGTCAAACACATATTTGCACCTGTTGAGCATCCATTTCTGTATTTGCACTCACTTTTGCACATTCAGCATTTAATTGTATTGTATATAATCAAACTGATAGACTGGACAGAGGCTGGAGGGTGTGTGACTGTGGACTGCGAGTGGATTTGCTGCTTGTGGGAATTGTACCATTGTTTGAATGGGGGTATGTGTGTGTTTAAAATGTGTATGTGTGTGTGTGTGTGTGTGTGGTATAGCCCGCAGGGACCTGAACGTGGTGTCCAATCAGAAACGACTCGACTACCTGAACAACGTCGCCACGGGCGTCATCTTCGTCACCACCGTGGTGAACTTCTTCGTCAGCTTCTTCGGATCGAAGAGGACAGGCTTCTTCCGCTGGCTGCTGGCTCGACTCCACTTCTGACACACACACATATACACTCTTTAAAAAAATGCTTTAAAAAAGTAGAAAGGAACAAGCATTACATTGTATATATTATTCATCCATCCATTCATTGAAAGGTGTTTGACTGATGCTTTCATGCTGTTAATCCTACTAACATTCACTTTAACCAACTGTTATTGCACATTTGCCCAGTTGTGTGTTCTACACATGTCAGTCATGGGGACAAAAATTAGCATAATTTTATTGTTTTATTGTTATTTATTTAAAAAAATGTGTTTCACAGAAAGCGTGAGATGGTTTTTACTCATGTTGTGGGGACCTGAACACAGTCACACTGCTTATAATATTGATCTACTGCCCTCTGAAGTCACAGAGACCCCACTGTGTGTGTGTCTGTGTGTCACAGGACGCCGGAACCTGAATAACTCTGCTCTGCAGACGCGCCTGGACTATCTGAACAACGTAAAGACCATTATAGTCGTCATCACCGCCGGCCTCAACTTCTTCATCAGCACTTTCGGCATGCAGCGCACTGGATACTTCCCGTGGCTAATGATGCGCTTTCACTGACACACACGCACACACACACACACACACGCTTCATTACTTCATAGTAACATCACATCACTGTTTATAAGAAAGGTGAAGGCCAGTCACATACATACATGTTGCATTACCTTCTCTTGACCAGCGGGTGGCACCATAATTTAACCAATATTCTGATCTGCAATAGAGTAAACATCAATGACATCATTAGAAATTTTTCATAGCTACTTTTAAAAAAGCACATCACGTATACTGTAGTTTAACAATAGACAAAAACATAAATATTCTATTCTGGTTGTTTATATATGTGGGATGAGCCAAATGTGCTGATGACATCACTGATACTTCACTGTTTCCCCCCTCATCTAATTCTTAATTAACATTAAAAAAATTTAACTTAATTGTGAGCTTAAAACCTGTAAGTGTTTGCTATATATTATAGTATGTATTCGTAAACGCCCTAATAAAACAGTTTCAAAGAAATTTGCTTCTTTTTTCTGTAAACTAAGCAAGACATTTGAGTCTTTTTTTTAATTAAACCCTACAGTATTTTAGATCTAGATCCTCTACCAAACGGTTGAGACGTCTGTTCATAATAAACCTGGTTTGCATAATTCATAAAGTACAACATTCAGAACAGGTCACATTAATTTAGTGTTAGTGAGTTTAGCGTGATGCATTTTTCAATGAGATATAGTGACTTAAAGTGTGCTCGACCAAATGGTTGAGTAGTACCTTAAATCCAATCATTTCAAACCTATTATCAATATACGTTTCATGATAGGAGGAAAAAGTTCACGGGCCCTGGCAGCTACGCTCACCAGTAAATGTTCTCGCTGACGGCGTTAGTGCAGACATTTCAGAAGAGAGCGCTGGTTCACTGCTCCTGCTCTCTGTCTCTCAAGGGGAACTTTAGCCAGCAAACTATTTATACCTCAGCTGTGTGACTGACTGGCGCCCAGGGAACCGGGACACTGTGTGTGTGTGTCTTTTGGTCAGTGTCTGGCAGCAGAGATGTCTTTCAGATGATGTGCAATTGTGTGTGTGTGTTTGCGAGGTCAGAGTCAGCGGATACTGGATGAAAAATATGCCACATACTCTTTATACACACCTCCTTCAAAAAAGCAGAAGATGAAAAGCATCAATAATTTACCTTAGATTGGTGCAGCACGTTCAGTTTAAATTACATTAAGTACAGACATGTTTACTTTTTAAAGGAAAATAAACAACAGGTGGATGGCAATAGCTCAGTTTCAGGAACTGCTGCAACACAATAAAAGTATTATTATTAGTGACACCTGTTTTTGACATATCCTAAAACAACAACAACAAATCTGCTGTTGTTCATTCATCTTGTACATTTACTTTGAATACTGATGCTTATTCAAAGGTAAAGTAGAAACATGTCTTATAACTCAATTTCTATGTTTATTTCTAATGTTTAATTTTCTCTGTTTATAATGTAGGTCAATGGGTCACAGGAGCAAAGACAGTCAAGATAAAGTTAGTAAATAATAGACGTGCAAAGGTAAAAATAGAATGTATTACATTATAGACATGAAGTAATCAGAATATATACAGTATGAGCTTGTTGTACTTGTACATGTGAAGCCATCAACATGGCCGCCACATCCCAGAATGCAATGCGGTGCCCAAGCCCTATTACAGTATTTTACAGTAAGGATGTAAACTAGTTGTATTTTTAATTGGCAAAGAACATGCAGCACTCGAAAATGGGGATGCTTAACTGTGAGTGTAACAGAAAGTGCATACACTGCACATAAATATGTTTTTGTTAGGTTTACAATCCCTTTAAAGTGAAAACAATTCGTTTTTTGAAGCTTCAGAACGAGATATACTCAGGTATGCAACATTGTACATCATGGGCTACAGGTGATGTTAGCATTGCTAAAGCTAGCACATTGCTGAATCATAGTAAAAAAAAAGAAGTAAAATGGCTTTTCTTTGTTTTTTTTTACAGCTACAGAATATGACAAAATGATGAATGGATGAGGTGGGTGTTAATGGAAGAGGAAGACATGAGGAGAAAGAGGAGGAGGACGAGGAGAGAGAGAGAGGGTGGGATACTTGACGTCCATTACGTGTCGGGGGCGCGCTCTCCACCGTCGTGACGTCACGGGAGCGCCCGAGCAGCGGGGGAAGCCACCAGTGGTAGAGAGAGAGAGGCTGGAGAAGACGGGAAGAAAAAAAGAGCGGAGAGAGAGAGACAGACAGAAGACAAGAGGAAGACAGCGACGCTCGTCTCACCTCAGCTGACCGTCTGTGCCGTTACCGAGCGTCAGTGACAGCTGCAGGAGACGTGTCGAGGAGAGACGTTACCGCTAACTACTGCCTTTTCAACACTGACGCTTTATTTCACAACCGAGGACAGGGACGTTAACAGCCGCAGTGAGTACTGGAAGTTCAGTCTGTCTGTGAGTGTGTGTGAGTGTGTGTGAGTGAATGTACACATACATGATTTATTACACAGGCCTCCGTGTGTGAGAGTGTCTCTGTGTGTGATGTAGTCACTTCTCGGTCCACCTCATGCGTGTGTGTGTTTGTGTTAGCCCCCGTTTTAACGGTTACACGATTGTGCAATCACACAATTAACATTTGATGGCGGTGGTTTTGAGCTGCAGCAGCCTCAGGTCAGCTGTGGTAGTGGCACTGTCAGTACTCCGCCAGTAGAGGGTAGTGGACTTTGTGTCATGACGATATTGTCACGCATCGCGATAAAAAAAAAATTAGCATAGCAACATTTCACATGAGTGAGTTATTTATGATGCGAAATTAATTTATACATATCAAAAACAAACATTTAAGTAGTTTGAGACTCTATTAATGCCAATTACAGTTGACGATACTCTTTTTCTTACCTTTACTGGCTATATTTGTTAGCTGTCGATGTTGGTTAGCATAAAAAATAGCTGTGCCTTAAGTTACCTGCACAAAATAAACATAAATGGTTTAATGTTGACAATCTTGCTAGCCTGTTCTATTCATCTGTATTTCGAAGACCTTGTTTTTCTCTAGCCCAGAGTTTATCAATATTTTCTCGGGCCAAGGTCCCTCTACAAGCTAAAGAAAACATGGGCCCCATTAGAGAACCATTAATGTAAGCCAACATTTACATGCACATCAATAATCTCTCTATTGGCCTTATATTGATGTTTACACGTATTGCTAATAGAATAATCCATTCATATTCCTGTTTACAGGTCACAGAGCGTAATGTGATTATACTCCTATCAGATGGTACAATCCATTTAGGACATGCACATTTCAGCTAATTTCAGTAATGCTCCACATGAACCTTTTTTCCAAGTACAGCCTTATTTGAGAGGTAAAGTAATCAAAAAATGGCAGTTTCACATTCAGACTATCGTCTTAATTTGGTTAATCCAGAAATATTGCTGTCCATGCAAACAGAATCGGTTATACTATCTTCAGTGATATTACTTATATTCCCACTGGGATGTGAAGTGTGCCTGTTGTAGTCAATAATATGTTTATGTTTCATCCCTTGCCGTTCCATTCCCACAGGGACTTTCCGCTTGTGTTGCAGTATTTCAAACGCAATCCTTCTTGCTCCTCATGTTTGAACTTACTAAAAAAAAAAAAAAAAAACTAGTGTCAACAGCCAGCTGAGCAGAGGTCACTCCCCACGAGTTAAGGCTTGAAAACAGGCAAACTACAGTTATTTAAGCAATCTATTGAATTTATGATCGTATTGATGAGGTGGAAATCTACTGCGTTTGTTTCGCAACACTCATGTTGTGAGGGAGGAGTGTCTTTGCAGCGCCCCCTCCTCTGGGAACACGAGTCAAGGAACTGAGCCGCTTCCTTCCTCTGAGGTTATTGTAAACACTGGACATTTTTAAATGTCCCGGTGCTGCACGCCAAAGGGTAAACTTTATTCTCATATTGATTTAGAATGTTTTCACTGTAGTTTTTAAAAACTTAGTCTGACCTGATAAATATTGATGAGCCTCTCTGGAATGCCATCAGACCTCTCTATAAACCTACTGCTCACACTGTAGGACCATTCAATCTTTAGTGATTTATTTAATTTATGTTTTTTTTTCCTGTTATTTGATAAGATAGGGCATTCACACTGAGACTGGATGAGAATGGAGTCACACCAGTGCTCCATTAATGTTGTCAGATGCTTAGATTAACAATCAGAGCTGTTTTTCTGGCAAAAACAAATCCCTTTTGTGCACAAAATGTAGAATATTCATGTTGACTTGTAGGACTCTATTGTCGTATGCTGTGGTTGTGGGCCGAACAGTTCGACTGGACTGATTTTAAAGGTACTTGTACTATTTATTCACTTACGTACTACCAACCGAACAAAAACAGAGTTCCCTGTAAACAAAACAACATGAAAAAATTGCACTAATTAACGTTGCACACAACCAGTGGTTAAAAACACTCAAAGACTATTGCACAATCCTCAAGCTGCTATCTATCATAGATAGATAGATAGATAGATAGATAGATAGATAGATAGATAGATAGATAGATAGATAGATAGATAGATAGATAGATACACAGACAGACAAACAATGTCTTGAAAGGTTAAAGCCAGTTGGTAGCTAGCTGAAAATGTCATTAGCACAACATGCTACATTCTATGGTGACTTATTATACTGACAGTTTTCTGTTCACGCTAGCTAAACATGCTACGTGATAGATAGACAGATAGATAGATAGATAGATAGATAGATAGATAGATAGATAGATAGATAGATAGATAGATAGATAGATAGATAGATAGATAGATAGATAGATAGATAGCTCACTTTCTCTTCCACTAACTGAGTTAATTGTTGAATCTTTACAGTACATTTTCCTTATTTTTTATGTAGGCAGCAGCATCATCAGCAAAGATCAGATAAGTACGCTTACTGTGCATGGAATCGACATAATTTCATCTCTGTGTTTATGTACTGTACATGGGCGTGTACAAGTCACTGTCTTTGTGTTACCTCCTAATTGTGTGCGCTCTGTGCTTTGTTTCGCCCCAGTCTGTGCCGCAGATTAATTTCCTGTGGTACACAACAGAGTGGAGCTGATGCTATCTTGTTGCTTATCAGCGCTGTGCTCTCCAGTGTCTGAACTGTATTCTATATTATTGCAGGACAGGACTCGTGGCTTGGTCTCTCTGTCTGGCGTATCTTGCCCAGACATCTTCTGCCTGACACAATATTCACTGTCACAGACGAATGCTGATGTTTTCTCCTCGATGTAAATAGGATGCTGGTGTTAATTGATAAAACTCCCTCTGTGGTTTTGGCTTCTTTTAAATACTTTAATAACATTTCCACATCGTGTAGAGCTTATTTCAATCTACACAAAAATGATCAGTGATGATGATGATGATTAGTGATTTATAATCTAATCTAATTTATGGCCTGTTATCATGGATCAGAGCCAGACTACTGATAACCAAATGGCAGCATTGTTATTTATTGCGCAGCAATGCTAAATGAATCCTGCTAAACTCCACTGCACTGTGACCTATAGGGCCACTATTTATCAAACCTATGTGAAAATGGATAGAAATATGATTCACTTTCACTCATATCCATCATGTTTCTCATGAAAAAGAACAGATTGTTATATTATTTAAAAGCTTTACAGAGCTCCTTACCCTGTTTTTAATGTATCTTGTGTACAGGTAGTAGTTTATATTAGCAATGTTTTTGATAAAATGCGTGTAACAAAGTTGTGATTTATTTCTTGAAAATGGCAGTTTTTATGTAGATGGCAGTAAAAGTAGTCAACAATGTTACTATATGCACACATTGAATTGAGTTGTGATTATCATTTTAAAAAATGGGTTCAAAAAATTGTATTAGACTTGTTAGTTTTTCATAAAAATACACAGCATATGACTTTGTTGTTGTTAGAAGTTAACTTATCACCAGTAGCTGCTAATAGTCTTGCTTTGTCTTGTATTTACAGTGACGCAACACTGATACTATTAGGCTTTTGAAGATAATTCGCCTCACCTTTGCACTCATTCAACAGTAGCCAGCTTTTCACCGAGAGAATGTTATCGGTGTCCTGATAAAAAGCGGCTGTAAAGGTTAAAAATGTTGAATCTGCCGAACAGTGCTTCATCTCTTTAAATCATCAGGCAGAGTAGATGCAGAGCAACTGTGGCTCTCCCCTTCAGCGAAGCTGTCAAGCTGATTTTCAGTGGCATGTGAATCCCCAGACAGCACCAGTGAGTCCTTTCCAGTCCCATCATCGTAATCACATAAGTAATAATAATGTTTGCGTGGAGTGTAACGTGTTTTTATGAGACCCGATCCTCAGGCGAGAGACAAACTTTTTTTTAAATTCATCTCCCACGCTGCCTGAAACGCAAGCTGGCTAAGTATAGGTTGAGTGGTGTGTTGCTTTGTGCGGCGTGACAGACGGATATGTGGTGGTTGTCACACAAATAGAACATGCTGAACACCTTCAGGAATGCTGATGGAGAATAAGAGAGGCTGTAAGAAGGAGTGAAATCATCACGGAGGAAAGCGAGAGTGGGAGCGGTAACAGAGGGAGAGACGAGTTCATGCGTTTAGATAAAAACCTCTGTCTCTTGTATAAGTTAACATAAAAAAGTTGCCTGTCATGCCTGCTTAGCTGGAGCTCTAGCTGTGTGGAGTTACATACGTAATCGAGCACTGGTGTCTGCTCATTTTGTTTTCCAAGCAGTAACGTCACTATTTTTGGGTCATTCGGAGTGTACTGTCTGTTTTTTTTGCTGAAAACAGAAACCCCATACAATCTCCTCTGTAGGCCATGAGCCCAGTGCCAAAGATCTGACAGCTTAGCTGGTGAAAATAATAAGGCATCAGCTGCTAAACAGTCTAATATATCCCTTTGGAGACCACGACCAGAGTTTTAGTTGACTAATCATCTCTGTTGTGGACATTTTGCAACCGATCACATTTAGCAGACCCTGGTTCTGAGAGTGTGGCTGCACTGCCTCCATTCATCATGTGGAGACGCAGCTCACTCCTTTTCATCGACTCTCCACAGCAATGGTTGCTACTGGCCAGTAGCACACCAAGCACAATATATGATTCACTGTCAATGCGATATTAACCCATTTAAAAGGCCAATTTTGCTCTGTATATCTGTGATTGTATAACAAAAACAACAATTAAATCTCCAAATGAAATGATGTGATTCAGACTGCTGCTGGATCCATTGAGCTTAGAGGTGCATTCAGTGATCCTCGTGAATTAAACCTTGTAGATGATCGATTAACTAGGTAGCTATTTTTATTGTTTTTAAAATGTACTATAATTGAGCTTTTATTATTTTTTTTCATCTTTTTCTGAAGTCAGCCGATTATGGGCTTTCAGTTTTTCATGCTTTTAACTATTTTTATTAAAAAAAGAAAAAAAAGTCAGTGGACCTCGACTGTGAAGTTTGCTGTATTTGCTTAAAATATCTTCTTTGCATTGCTATTAAAATGTTTAAAATGTAGTTTCTATCGAAGCATATGAATGATAAAACTGGAGTTCTGTCTGTCCTCTGCTGTGCCAACACATACTGGATCTGCCCAAGTACAAGTACTTGGCATTCAGCCACGGAGAAATTCCTAGTAGCCTGGTGTGATATTCTAGAATTTTGTGAGGCCTAAGACAACATAGTGTGTGTGAGGAAGAAGTGTGTGGAGGGGGAGATGAGATTATACTGTTAGAAAACGGTGCAGGAAGGCCACACAGGCACACACACACACAAAAAGGATCTTTATGTCCTGGTGTTTCCCGCATAGTGTTTTTAGACATAAATGGGGTGAGGTTATTTTAGTTCTGGAGCTCTCTCCTGGGCTGTTTTGAGATCACATCCAGTAGGTAGAGTGGCTTTAATTGGGTATGTTGTGGTTGTGGTGCAGGACGTGATAAAAGGCAGCTGAGCTAAGTCACAAACACAGTTGCTTTTGAGTGAGGGCTGAAGCTTTTGGACTTTGCTGCAGTCAAAATTGATCTATATTTGTCAATTTGTCTGTCTTTGGGTAGCATAGTTCAGTTAGCGGAGGGAAGATTTGGATTTGTGGGAATGTTTGTTACAGTGCATGGAACAAATTATTAAATTTTCGTGGTCATCCAGATGCAGGACAAAAAAAATGGTCATGCTTGCTTAGATCTAACCGGTGAAGTTGCAGTAGGATTGTTTTCAACAAGCAATCTGTTGAATATTTTCTTGATTAGTTGTTTGCTCCATAACATGTCAGAAGATGTTGATGATCCGTGTTCCCCAAACCTCAAAATAATGTTCTCACAATATCTTGTTTTGTCCACAAACCAAAATGATTAAGTTTTAACGATTTCATTGTTGAATGGAGTGAAGAAACCAGAAAGATTTAGAGAGCTTGTTTCAACTATATAAAAAAAACACTCAATCCAGATAATTGATTAAAGGATTAACCCTTTAAGGTACTACTCACTAACACTTAATGTCACCTGTTCTGAATGTTGTACTTTATTAATTATGCAAACCAGGTTTATTATGAACAGACGTCTCAACCATTTGGTAGAATCCTGTATCTGAAATACTGTAGGGTCTAATTTAAAAAAAATAAAAAACATAAAAGTGATTGTCGTTATTGTTATCATAAGTAAATAAAAATAAAATAAGATATGCAAAGAAATAATTTTTACTTTGTTTTTTTCTTGGTCCGTACCTTAAAGGGTCAATAGTTGCGGCCCTCAAAAGCATAAACTTAAATATGCAAACAAAAAGATCTTTACCCAGCTCCCCAATGACCAAACACCATCTGCAAATCAAGTCGTACTAAGAGAACATTCATGTCTTTAAGGTCAGAAACAGACACCCATGAACTTTCAGTGTCAAACAGACGACACATTGGATTTTTACAGTTGTGTAAGAAAGGGGGCGGGGGGGCGCTTGACAAATGGGTCTTAGACGGTCATATGCAAGTGTTTGCTGCATCTCATGACTCCGAGTGCGTCAGTATTTTTGGACCTGATACTTAATCTTTCCAAAACATTTCCAGCAAATTCAGTTAAAAGTGCAGTGATGAAAAACATTTTTGTTGTTGTGTCGTCTGGTTAATACAAAATCACGCGCTTGAGCTTTATGTGTTTCCGACTGTCTGTGCTGTCCCCCCCAACCCTGAGTCTTCTCTCGGTCTGAAACCGCCGCAGATAAATCGTCAAACTGTTTTATTCATGTGACCCCTTAGAACTCGAACTGTAGGAAAGACAACAGTGTGTGTGTCGTGGTTTCCATCAGGTCCTCAAGCCAAGAAAAACAAAAAGACGTGCGTGTTCTGCGATTAGATGAATGACCCATCCAGGCCGTACCTCGGATTCTGGGATAGGTTCCAGCTACCCTGAAACCCTTATCTAGATAAACAGTTCAGACGCAGATAATGGTTTTACTTTGTGTGTGTTTGCCTAAACACTTGTTTCACATGTGGCTTAAGAAGATACAGTAAACCATATGACACTTTATGACTCAGGAAAATATACAGTCACCACTGAATTGAAGTAATATGAGACCTTCAGGCCACAGAGGAGCGATTGTGAATCCTACGGGCGAAAAACAAAATATCCGCAGAGGAGGTGAATGATTATTTTCCAAGGCCTTCATCTATGAGATGCCTTTGAGCAAGGCTTTTAATCTTGCAACCACTCAGCAGCGGCGGGTCATGACCAGCGAGAGTGCTGGTGTCTGTTAGATAAACGTTTAAACACAGGCTACAAAAAAGAAGCCAGACATCACTCTGTGTTTTTTTTTTTTGCTTTATAGAAAGATTTAGGACATGAGCATATACATTATGTACAGGTCAGCAAGTCCAGAGTGGAGGAGGAGGAGGAGGAGGATGAAACCCCTCTCTGTCCCTACGGTCTCATGTCAAATGAAGCATTAGATGTGTGTGTTGTTCGTAAGCGTGCTGCTGTTGACTATTTCCAGTGTTTGATACAGCTGTGCATATACGCCTGCACAGCTTTTGCTCATTGTACACGTATTTAAGCGTAGCTGTGTACGTGCAGCTGCAGCATTTCTGGCCTCTTTTCTGTCCAGGTGTGTGTTTTTGCCCCGAGGGCCGAGAGAGCAGATGGTCCCCATTTTAAATTCAAGTGTCTGTTACTGGCTGTCAGTGAGAACACCCCGCCCCAAACAAAGATCTGACTGAGCCTCCTGCGGAACATCAGGTTAGAAGATAACATTTCTGGGTAGGGACAATTGCGGGTAGATGAAAAGGAGGAAACCAAAGAGCGACGCTGGTGATCAGTTTTCAACTGAAATGGTAATTACTGACTGAAGTTAGCAATCGTTAAAACGCTGCATGTTCAGACACAGTATGTCACACGTTACTTTAGACTGTAAATCTTAGCTTTTAATTATTATTGTCATAATGATAATAATAATAATTTATAATAATACTCTTCTAGTATATTTATCCAGTATCCACACACACATTGGTTTCCTCTTCCCTGTTGTATATGAAAACAAATTTAAGCAATTCCAAATCCAATCCAAAACAGTTCCCCTGTCATCCATGACTAACGTGTGCCAACAAGTGCTTATGAATTCCAATTATTTTGTGTGAAATGTCGCCAAATGCAGTGTTAAATGAAATTATGTACAGTGTATGGTGTCACAGGAATGACATGTTTTCCATTATTTATCTGTTAATTATTACAAGGTTCCTTTTGACCTGATTTTATTTTCATGCGGTGGACAGATTAATACATGCGATTCGTCCACTTTGTCCAACAGAATACTATCCCTGTGTGAACTAAATCAGCAGATTGAGCGTCATCTACCATCACCTTGTTGATTACAGCTGCAGGACAGTGGCTTTGATTTTGGTGCCAGGAGAGAGAGAGTGAGAGAGTGTGATCTGAAGGAGTTGTAATGGCTGGTGAAGAGACAAAGCAAAGTCTGTGCGATCATAAGAACTGACACATCATCGGGTGATGCTTGTGCCCGTGGCAGAGGAATCCAAGCGATTTCTGACTCCAGTCCGTGGACTGAAGATGTCAGCAGTACATTTTTTGTCATATGATCTGAAACTACAGTAAATGGAATATTTTTGGCCTGTAAGCTGTTTCTTTGAACTGATTTTTTTTTCTTTCTTATAGCTGCCCAGTATCACTCTCATTTTTTTTAAGCTACTGTGTGATGAGACTGCAAAAATGATTTGGATCTGTTTCCTCAATACATTTTTTTGTGGTATTGACTAAGTAAGCAGGCTCCACCTCCTTCTGCACTGATACAATCCCACCTTGAAAATCACATTAAAGCATCAAATCAAATCAAATTTATTTATATAGCCCAGAATTACAGAACACAGTTGGTCTCACGGGGCTTTCACAGTGTTGGTAACATCCTCAACCAGGTTAAGGAAAAACTACCAGGGGAAAAAACCCTTATAATAGGGAAAGAGAAAGAGGTAGAAACCATAGGGAGAACCACAGGTGAGGGATCCACTCCCTGGACGGACAGACGTGCAGTAAATGTTACCCATCACTAAGCACTAAGACTGGTGAGCTCAAACAGACGCGTATAGGACACTTAAAACATTTATTTTCACCATTAACACTTTGTGAAATGATCATTGAAACAAAATGAAATAAAACCAAAAGAGAGAAGGTACTTGGATCAAAACAATAACCTGGGTGAGGATAACTCTTCAAACTAATGATCACTAAATCTCTTTCTTTTGTCTTGTTCTAGGTGAGTCCATCACACCAGGCCTTGTGGAATGACCTGCTTCGTTATTCATAGTGATAGCCTGTTTATTACCGTTTTCCAACAAAGCCCATGGATTTGACTGAGGGGTCTGGAGAAGCCTTGATCACAGCCATGTCAACGCTGCATCACAGTGTTTTTACTCAAGAAGCCTGACATTAGACACCTCGAGTATTTCAGATTTTCCTTTTTCATTTTTCTCAGGATATCAGCTGACTTTTCACATTTTTAATTTGAGTCACCTCAAGTAATAATTTGACCCTTATTTTCTCCCTGTTATACACCGTTGATTGTTTCACCATGTACGGTAGTTCGCGTTCCATCTCAAAGCTGGACGTTGTTGGATCCAATGGTAACGGTTCAGTTTCTGGGAGTCCAGGTCGCTCCCCTCGCCTTCCTCGCTCCCCGCACCTTGGACACAGGAGGAACAGCAGCAACAGCTCCACCGGTGGACTAACGGGCTCTGGTAAAACTCTGTCCATGGAGAATATTCAGTCTATTAACGCCGCCTATGCCACCGGTGGTCCCATGTACTTCTCGGACACAGCCGATGACCCGGTCGGGATCGGGAGTCTGGGCAGTGGGCTGAATCCGTTGGTGCCTAAAACCACTATGACCTTGGGGAGAGCCGGGGCCAGGGTTCCCTATGGTTTGAGGACAGCTGTTATGGGGAGCAATCCAAATATAAACAGCGGAGGAGTGGCCATGCCCACTGATGCTATAGCCTTTGGAGAAGTTCAAAACCAGCCTCCACAGGCAGCTACTGTGCCACACTCCATGAGACAGGTGAGACGCTGCTGTGTCTTCTTCTATTGATGTGATAAATGGTGAAATACCAGCCCTTCCAAAACTTACAAATTAAGTTATATTTATTTGTCCAACAGTCTTTATGCTAAACCCTGGTCAATGTTTCTGGCTACAGCTTCATATTGAACAGACAGTGAGGAAAAAACATTTTATCTTATCGTTTCTTAAAGTGACACAATGTAAGGTCGGATTTCAACCCTTAAATAATGTCACTGAGATTATTTTGATGGTACATCAGCTTACAACAGGGTCAGTGTCACCTCTGTAAAAGCCTGACTCTGCATTTCCTACACTGGCACCAACTTCTAGTTTCAGGTCATGGCCACAAAAAAAAAGAACTACAACACTTCTACTTTATGGCATACGTCTCACCCCCCCACAGTGTAGTCATATCTGTATAAAATGCTATTGTACAGGCTACTGTTCCTGGTCTGAAGACGTGGTTACTGTGACAGCTGTTACAAACAGTACTGTTTTCCAACTGTGGGGGGAACCCGAGAGGAAATCCTACATTGTGTTACTTAAAATAGATAAGGCTTGCCCCCCCCACTACCTAAAAGCTTGTCTATCTGTTTTCTTACATCTTAGTTAACCCTTATTTCCATAAAATCACATCTCTATCACGTTGACACACTTACACACAGTTTATAACTTGTATGTATTTTGTGATGATAAGGTTTCAGGTTAATCGATTACACAGGAACTCCTTCTACAAATGGTTTACTGCGCAACATTATTTTGGTAACAATCAGAAAAGTAGATTAAAAAGTGTTTTGTTGTTTTTTTCAGCAACATCACACTCGTTCACTCTCACTCATGTTGTTTTCCTGACGTGTTAATTTGAACCTGTGTGATTTTTTTTTGTGTGTGTTTTATTTCTAACAGGTGAGAGACGGCGCCATGTCGGACCTACAGACGCAACTCAGAGAAGTGCTGAGAGAAAACGAACTGCTACGCAGAGAAGTAAAGACGTTTTTAACAGACGCACAAAAGCATGATACTTTAAATATTTAGTGTTTGATGCATGCAGAGTGCAGCTATATGCAAATGTAAATAAATTGGAGCGAGCGGGGAGAAATAAAACATAAGTGGTTCTATAAAGGGAACAACAGAAGTATCCTGTTGGATTTACCTTAATAAACACTTATTAAATCAAACTTCTTTTTATTTTTATTATAGCTGGAGGCGAAAGAATCCAAGCTGAGCTCCTCCATGAACTCCATTAAGACGTTCTGGAGTCCAGAACTGAAGAAAGAGAGGGCGCTCAGGAAGGATGAAGTCACAAAGATGGCCGTCTGGAAGGAGCAATACAAAGTGGTGCAGGAGGAAACACAGGTAGGAAGATACATGTGTTTGTGTTTGTCCACGGAACACTGACGAGGAAAGCCAAGTGGGTTTTTTTTTTTAAGGAAACAGAAAGGAAATCATTTCCTGTTCAAAGCCTTGCTTTGGAGGAGGTTTATCCTCACCTAACTGTGGAGCAGCTCACGGGGGGGCAG
Source organism: Microchirus variegatus (assembly GCF_963457635.1). NCBI lineage: Eukaryota > Metazoa > Chordata > Actinopteri > Pleuronectiformes > Soleidae > Microchirus > Microchirus variegatus. Next base: position 8,483,262 of record NC_139821.1, read on the forward strand.
ACTGTTCTGGTGGATTTGCGACCTTGAAGACGGGTAAAAACAGATAAAGCGGGCTGCCTGGTTGGGGACTCCCAGCTGTCTTTTTGGTTCAGAAGCCATCTGGATGAGATAGAGACACAGCCGGTCTGGCAGGAGGCTGAGATATTATGAAAGAGATGCAAACATGCACACATGCCGTCGCTGGCTGTCTTGCAGTGTCACATTTCTCATGCTGTCGTGAATCAGCGCATAGAGCGTGCTCTAACGCACTGGTTTTTTATTTTAAGGGCATAATTATGCATTTTGGTCATTGACACTCTTAACACTCTTGCTCTTAGCTTGTGTGTGGGTATAATATGTAAGATTGTGGAATGATATGTCAGAAAAACTGTGATAAATCACTGGAAGAAAATTAGATTTGTAGTGTTTTTGGCGCGTGTGCATCCCTAAATCAAAATGTCATAATGTGTGTGTGCGCGCGAATTAGCAACAGAGCAAAGCAGCATTTAATAAATCTATGATATATCTAATCTGCTTTAATCCCTGCAAAATGTATGCAAAATATTATGTGTTAAGATATATTACATCTTAACACCTGCCCGTACCTCCCTGCTTGGGTGTGTGTCAATAATGATAAAATACATGTTTTGACATGTATTTGAATATTTTCCTCTACTCCAATTGTGCAACTCTCTCTCTCTGTTTATTCATTCATTGCTTTAACTTCCAATCCCTGTCTTTCTCTCAAAAGACAAATCACATCTTTTTAACCCGAGCTATCCTTTTCATTTCCTGCTCTCATTATCCTGTCACTCTCCTTCCTCTTTACTTGTCCTCTTTCTTTCTGCTCATCTGTTTTTCCTCTGTCCCCCAGCTCCGTCTTTTCTCTCTTGCTCTCCTTCCTTACTCATTCTGCTTCTCTTCTTCTATTTCTGTCATCACATGGTGAGTCAGCTCTTGCTCTCTGTCTCCTCTCTTCCTCCTACCTTCCCTCTTCTTCTTCTTCTTTCTTTGCCATTGTCTTAGTGTTAGAAATCAAATTAAGTACGCACACACATTAACACACACAGGTTTGTGTAGCTGTTCTTTCATTCATTTGGACACCGTAACACACACGTGCACACACACCCTGCTCAGGAATGCATATTTTATATCCACACGTCCTCCTTTCTTTCCTCCACACTTCCTCTCTTATTCTCTTATTCACCTCCTCCTCCTCCATTGCCCTGCTCACTATCTTCACCTCTCTTTCCGCTCGCCTCTGTTTTTATCTCTTCCTCCCACGTGCGTGACGCCTTTCCTCTCATATCATTACGACGTAACAAGGAGACACAAAAAAAACAAAACATTTTCCACATCTCAAACTTGTGCTTGTTGTCAGACACAAACAAGAGCCAATAAATGATAACGTCATTCATTATTAATAGGGGTGATTCTCAAAGTGTGCGCCTCCTGGTGCGCATATACGTATGTAGGTGGTGTATAGTCCTCATGAGAGATTATAAAAATAGCAATGCAGACATATTAATGTTTGATTATTAGAAACTGTTTCATTCATTTGAATGGATAAGTGCTTAATTTTGTACTTAAGCTATGCAGAGGCCTGATTCATAGTTTAAAAGTTATTCTCTACATGTTTATGAAATAAATAATACATATATATGAAAACACTTTAACCTATAGCCTTGCATATTTTGGTGGGCCTCAGAAGATTGATGTAGTGATAATAATACAACAACAACTAGAAAAGCACTCGGAGAGGGCAGACCTCCGCCATGGCAGCTCAGTGCCTACAATATACACACAGACATCGGCTACGGATCGCGGCCAAAATTTAATCACTTGTTCCTGGTCCCATTGCGGGCATTTCCTGAAAATTTCATCTAAATCTGTCCATGACTTTTCGAGTTATGTTGGTCACTAACAGACAGACAGACAAACAAACTCCGGCGAAAACATACCCTCCTTGGCGGAGGTCAATAATTATCTTTACTTATATTGCTATATTTCAGAAATTCACAAATAAAAACAAAGAAGCAGAACAGAAATACAAACAATGTGTCTACTTATTAAAAAAAAAAAAAAAAGAATTACTATAATATCAGGTCGCAATATCATAAAAACAATGATACCTACATAGTTAACCCAACTAAAAAGCCATTAAATAAATTTTTTTATCTGATAATTAATCTATGGAACTATTTATGTATTTATTAATTTGAAATGCTTGAATGTGAGGAACTGCTGCTTCTCATACTTGTATATAGTTGTCAGGCAATGTTTCGCCCCTGATGAGCTTTAAATTACGCTTTTCTCTGCCTCTTTAACAGCCAGTTGATTTCTCTTGTTCCGCCACCCACAACCAGTCATTTGCTCTCGACCACTTTTCTTCTCATTGTCATGACGCTCTCCATCTTCTCTGTTGCTCCTCTGTCTCCTCACCCTCCATCTGGGCCTGTGGAGCAGCTTGTGCCACTGAAACACAGTTCAATAGACGAGACACACCCTGGTCTCGCAAATCTACTGCAGCGCACACGCTCTTTCTATTCAGCGTGTAACGACTGTGGTCAGTGTTGCCGTCGCTGTCCTTTGTCAGTCTCTGTGCACTGAAAGTGATCATGTCCACCCAGTTTGTTCCACCTCTTTGATCACAGCAGGTGAACTCTGTTTTTTGCAAAGAAAGAAATAAAGTGAAGCATTTGGGGGGAAACAGAAGGTGAAGGAATGTGTGGAATGTCAATGGAAAGCTCCACTTTCTTTTCTCTCTCTTTGCCTCTTGCACAGATTTTGACAGACGTACACAATATTTGTCGCTTTCTTGTCTTTTTCTCTGCCCGCCGACAGTGGTCAGCTTTCACTTAAAGGGGACAAATTATGCAAAACCAACTTTTTAAATAATTTAAATGCTTATATTTGGGACTGTGGAGGCCCTGTCAGTCGGCAAAGTGTGAAAAAAGATGACTCACTCATGTTTTTGTGGTCCTCCTCAGTCTAAGTACAGGAGATGAAACACACGATGTTGACTTCCGCACTCATTTGGACGTCACAATGCACTTAATTACTGGAATTGTTGTCTCGCGGAGCTCCGCTTTGTCCGTAAAACATGCGAAAGTGCTGGCAACGGTATCCGAAAACTGTAAGTCCGCAAAGTCTGCGTAAAGTTCTATTCTTGGCTCCACAGTGCAGCACAGAGTTCTACACAAACTTCCAGCCTCAGAGGATTTATCTGTCCAGTGGATAAATGTTATATATGACGACAATGTGCCGACTAGAGCCTGCAAATGATAACTTTTCCAAATGCTAACTGCTGTTAGCTCCCAGTAGCCTCTGTGGCTGATGTCATTTCCTGTTCCTTAAGTTTCGTTTTTACTTTTTTTTAAGGTGTACCTTTAAGGTGGACCTAAAGAGATGCAACTTAACCGAGCGTTCTGAACAGGGCTGTTTTGCACTGCTGTGGTGCTTCATCCTTATGGTATTTTGACCAAAGCATGTCACAGACATTTTCATTAGGACACCAGGGAACTAGGTTAACATGGAGAAATAGGGTATAATATGTCTCCTTTAAATACATCAGCAGTTCATGCTCGTAACCATGATGCATCTCTGCATCCACTCACTCAAAGGCATATCCAATACAATGAAGGACAACAAACATCAAAAATGTGCCCGTTCTCCTACAATATATCAGGAAGTGACTTAAACAGACTCCTCTGGTTTATGTGGCATGTCCCAGCAATGAATCACAGCCGCGAACAATAACAACTGTGTTTGTCTGTTTTTCCGGGTTTCTGTGGTCCACTGTACTGCAGGACCTGTCATGTGACATCAGACGCTGCGTGTGTGCTAATGTGTGTGTGTATGTGGGGACTTGGTTGTGTGCATTTTATTATGAGAAAGAGAGAGAGGGAGTGGGAGAGCAGCAGGAGGAAATCTTTGTCCCTGCATGTGTTGGCAGGCTTACGTGTGTGTGTCAGGACAAATGGGCTTTTTGTAACCACAAATGTGTGTGTGTGTTTGCATGGTTGTTCGTATGTTTATGTGTGTACAATGATTGTTTGATTAATTGATTATAAATCCATTACAGAATTAATCATTCTGTAGTTTTTCAGCTTCTCAAATGTGAATTTTTTCTCGTTTCTTTGCTCAATTTAACAAATAAATCATAAAAACGGAAGAATTTTTGGTTTATGGTCAAAACAAAACATACAAGAAAGTGTTTGCTGCATGTACGTGCGCATGGCGAAGGACCTGTACGCTCTTGTGCATGTGTCGACGAGGACTGCTCTGTACTGCAGCGACCATTTCTATTTGCTATTTCTGTTTTTTATTTGCATGCGACTATTTGCTTGTCGTAAAGCACTTGGCAGTGGTTTAATGTCAGAAGTTCTCTCTGTTTGTGTGTGTGTGGCTAACTAGTAAACGTTGCCTGGACTCCGGTGTCGCGGCACATAAACATGAGGTGATGCGTGTCTTTTTCCAGCCAGTCGTCATGGTAACACTCATTGATTTTACACTCAGAAAATTAAACTATTGTCTTAGTCTGACTAAAGCCAGACTTTTAGCATGTATGTAAACGCACTGAGGTTATAGAAACTGATATCAGAACTGGTCTGCCTCTACAGTTTAAATCTTAAACGCATAATATATCACATCACATTTCTGACCCCTAGTGGCAGAGAGGAACTGCTCGCGGCAGCTATTACATACTGTGCCTTTACAACCACCTGAAATAAGTAAAACTGATTTCATTCACTTCTTCAAATTGACTGGAAAAGCACTTTAGACCGGCATCTTTGCTGACTGAGTCAAAAGATTTATAATCACTGCCAAGCACTTAATGTTATTACACCTGGATTTAAGTTCAGCATCTTGCATTTCTAATGTCATTACTCCAAGAGGGCGTTGAGCTCGTACCCGAGCGCTAGGATGAGTTTGAGTCCAATCGTAACAGATACGGCCAGTTGTTTCCTCTGTGAGTTTTTCTATTTACTGTATAGAAAAAAAATGTTGCCAGTGAGAGTTTTTTTGTGCCAGCTGGCTTCAAAAATGCTTTGCCTGACAATCCATATACCGGCGAGGAACCTGGAGGGAAAGGAGAGTGTGGAGAGAGCGGAGATGGAGAAGATGGATTGAGATGTAAAGATGTGTAAAGAAGGAGTAGATCGGAAGTACAGAGGATAGATCAAAGCTGGGGATGTGTGCCAGCAGGAGAGAGGGGAAAGGTAGAGGAGATGAATGGATGAGCTGAGCTCAAGAAACCCTGATGAAATGTAGAAGAATTGGAAAGACTGATTGACAGAGAGGAATGAGCAAACAGGAAGAGTGTGTGTGTAAAACGAACTGATAGATGAAGGTGATTAAGTATGGAGAAGGGGAAATGGCAGGAGCCCAAGGGTGAATTACCGACACAATAACACGAGCTTCCAGTTACACATTGTCTTTGCCAGCTGTTTCGTAATGTATATGTATTATCAACGTGCTATCTTCTCATCTGAACCATAACAGGTCCAGGCAGGTAGCACAGTGTTGTTTTATCTTTTAACGTGAAAGTGTGCAGAATTGAGTTTTTGAATTAGACTGGAATCACACAAGGTGACAGGAGATGTTTCCTCTTGTTTTAAATGGTTTGATGTAAATCTCCTGAATGAGAGTCGGAGATGAGGCAGAGGGAGGGGAGGGATTTATGGAGAGAGAGAAACACTAACGCACACACAGTCAGGTTTCCATGACTTCAGAGGACATTACATAGACTTATGTTCACTCTAACCCATATCTACTAATGGCTTAACCCTACCCTTACCTCCCTTATCCTCTGACCACTCTCCTCCTATCTCCCTTCCTCTCATCCTAACCCTAACTGACACATCTGTCCATCTTGTCCATCACCCATTTAACCGTACATCATGTGTCCACCTCACTCACGCTCATCTTCTACCACTTTATCCTCCACATGAGGGTCACGGGGGTGTGGCACTGGTGCCAATCCCAGCTGACATAGGGCGAAAGGCGGTGTACACTACGGACAGATCACCAGTCCATCACAGGGACACAACCATCCACTCTCACACTCACACCTACACTCTTAGAAATAAGGGTTCCAAAAGTGTTCTTCTACAAGGACTAACGTTCTACCTGGAACCAAAGAAAGGGTTTTTTCAAGGGTTCTTGGTCACACTAATGGTTCCAATAAGAACCATTTTGATCCAGAGAACCCTTTAAAACCCCTTTCCTGAATAAAGGGTATTAAAATGGTTCTTGGTGACACTAAGGGTTCCAGGTGGAACCTTTATAAAAGGAGTGTTCAGTCAGTTTAGAGTCCAATTTGCCCTAATCCCCAAATCTACAAGTTTTTGGACTGTGGGAGGAAACTGGAGAACCTGGAGGAAACCCATACTCGCACAGGACTCCCTTGAAAAAGAGGTTCTTAATCTCAATGGGACCTTCCTGGTTAAATAAAGGTTAAATAAAAATAAATGCAAACTCCAATGCAAAGAGGACTTGCTTTTTTTGTCCATCAAGACGACAAGTGTGATTGTGTAAACACGTTTAAATTCCCACAACATTAGTAATACCTGGATCTCATTCAACATGTGAAGAGAGGGTGTGTGCTGTTTGCAGTTTACGTGAGATTATTGTCTTATATGAAGGATCTGTGAATGTGAAGGAACCTCAAGTATTATCTGTTGTAAGCGTCTGCTGGTTAGAATAACAGCAACGCGATTTCACTTTTGATTTAACTCTGTTTAAACACGACATGACACACAATGTGTTGGATGAGGTCTTATTTTGAGGTCACAGACGTAAAAGTGAGGAAAACCCTGTATAATGAGTCAAGTAGATCACAACTAAATCAGAAAATAAAACATAGGCTATTTTTGCTGCATATTCAAAATGATTAGGACAAAATTGAAAGTTTGCTAAAAACCTGTATGACCATGTGACTGAATCTGAATGTGATGCAGGTCACAGCAATCGTCTCACTGCTTCGTCTACCTGCTTCTCCTCCTCTACTCCTCACTCTCTCTCTCTTTTTCTGTGTGTGCATGTGCATAGTGATCATTTTTCCTTTCTTTTGTAAATTTACCACTGCTTTTCTGTGTGTGTGTATGTGTATCAGGTCTTCTGTGTGTGTGTGTGTGGTTGTTTTTTACACATGAATGCTCAGCAGAAGCAGATGGCCCTCAAACATATGTGTTTGTTTAGTCAGGATGGAGGGAGCGAGAGAGATAGGTGAGAGGGATGGATGGACGGAGGGAAGGTAAATACAGAGAATGATAGTGGGGGAGGAGATGGCAGATGAAGAGAGGAGAAAGAGGAAGGTAAATGAAAGAAAGGGAAGATTCATGGAGAATCTGCAAAATAAGGAGGGAAAGGAAAAAATAGAGGTTTCCACACTCGGGAGTCACATAAACCTGTGACGCCACTGCACAGAGAGAAATATGTGTGCCTTGTTTTTTACTGTTTTTCTCTTACAAAAGGCGCAGTGTTCACTTTCCTGTGGAAAAGAAATAGAGAGATTTGAGAGTGAAAGGAAAGAGTCTTGTTTGTCCTGTTTGCCAACAAGGCTGTGATTTTCTTCTCTCCTTCTCTGACATTTGCCACTTTCTCTCGGCGAGAGTGAGACAGCGTGTGGTTGTGCTGTGGTCGCCATGTCTTTCCTTATAAGGTGTGGGGTTTGGGGGAAGAGTTGGTGAGGAATGAACAGAATTACAGCACAGTCACTCCCCCTTTTTCCTCTTATGCTTCTCTCACTCTGCTTCTTTAAGGTCTGCCTCCCTGTGTATAAATGCGTCTAAATAAATGTGACAGCCACAGATTTCATTCCTCCTCTTCCCTCCCTCTCGCTCTTTAAACTCCACCACTGACCCTGATGGTGCATCTCAAAGTCACTGGTTCGGGTCAACATTCTATTCTTGCCTCCTCCTCCTCCCTCTAGCTACATGTTAGCTCTTTCTCTCTTTCATCTGTTCTTTTTCTTGACGTCCTTGTTTGTTTTCATACAGCCTGATTCTATTTTCTCCCATTTTTGAGGGGTTTTCAGAGTGTTTTTTTCCTTCTCATTATGTTCTTCATCCGCCATCGTTATTTTCGGAGAAAAGACAGGGATGGAGAGTCGTGTTAATCTGCCTGTTGTCTGATTCCTTAGTGGGCGATGCTTTCAAACTGCTCACAGAGATTTCACACACACTACTGCACACACACACACATGGTGGCAACCCTTATGGTGTCTTCTCTGCACACGTGCGTAACTTTGCATTATTTTGTGCCCGTCATTGTGTGTGTGTGTCTGTTTGTGAGCGTGACTCACCCAGAGCGAGGGATGAGACGGAGGAGGAGATAACAGAGATATAGTTAATGTTAAATGACAGATGAGCAGTGACCTCAGGGGGGAGGAGGAGGAGGAGGATGAGGAGTGGATGGAAAAATGGTGACAACATTAACATGAACTTTCTGTCTTCTCGTCTATTCGCTAACATGCAGTGTACAGTAAGTAGAATTGTGTATTTATTTAACTGGGCAGCTGTCGTGTAAATAAAGCCCTTAACGTTTAATTTAAATCCTCATGGTGAGGTGAGGCCAGTCCCAAATCAGAACTAGACAAGGTTACAGACGTACAGATTTAGTTTGTCAAAAACCCCACTGTAATTAGACGTACTTCTCCATATGTGTGCAATGTACACTGCAATCTATTCTATTGTAGGAACTCTGACACTTAAGCTTCAAGTTGCTTCAACCTCTATCTTTTGAACCCAACGACACCTGACTGCCCCGACTTCCTTGCCATTATTGGCTACACTACCCAGAAATAATCTGAAACGGAGCAAAAACAAAGAATCAGTTTTATTGCCAGGTAAGTAATAAACATACAAGGACTTGTATGTTTATAAGGAAGAAAACAGAAAATGCCAGTAAAGGCCAACATCTCTGCAGCTAAAAACACCTGACTGAAGCTCTCGTCAGTTGCGCTGTTTTAGACTGAAATCTCACCCCCAGAAGACAGATTGTGTCGGGATTGGCCAGCCAGCGTAGAGCCTTCCCAACTGTCTTGTGATTGGCCAATACCTGGAAGTGACGTAAACAGCACACCAGCTCTCAGAAGCGCAGCTCCCCCTCTGGAACGGTGGATGCACTGCTACTCATTATCAAAACATTGTTTTAACAGTGTTTAAAAAGGGCTTCGTCACGACTCCCTGACTTACGCCTTTGACCCGGAGTCAGACCCAGAGTCAGAAGACACTGTCGCAAGCGAAACGTCTCCACAACGGACGTTCTTCTTCTTCTGCCGTTCAATGTACGCAACCCGATGTGCCTGGACTAGTGCCCGGCCAGGAGGATCTGCTGTTCAGGAGAAATGCTGGTTATCTAACCAGACCGGCATTCTCAGAAGTTACAACGTTAATTGGAACTTCCGTTCTAGGTCCGTTTAAAAAAAAAAAAAAAGAAGCTAAATCACAATTAATCCAATAATGTATCAAACCTACGGACACAACATTGACAAGGCAACACAATTAAATTCTCCTTCATCTTAAGGAATCACTAACAGAAATGACTATGAACGCTGCTGTAACTGACTGAGTACATGAGCCTGTGCAGGATTGGCTTAAAAGTGAGATTTTTGTCTGAATATTTTCCACTCATGTCTGGTTCTTCCACCAGATCTGGGGCAAACGAAACAAGTTGTGGAAAGATTGTAGAAGCAAGAATACAGTATTACTCATGTATGACTCACTGGACGAGACATGAGTCGAGCAAAAATACTCAGGCTCAAATGAGGCTTCATTTCAGTTGTTTTTAATCTGGTGTCACAGGTAACGTTGTTACTCGTGAATTAAACATTATGAATTGCTGTCCCTCCTCCGAGGAATTCAGGTTGTTGTGAAATAATTTGGATTAATATCACATGCATACAAACGTTTTGTCTGCGCAAATGCAGTCGTTGTGGTTGCCCCACATGCTATTTTGCAGTTATTAAATTTAAGGAGGTGTCTCGCTGCTTTCCGTTCGTATATTACACGGCTGTGTCATTTTAATCCACTTTGCTGTGATATAAATCTGTTAATGCATGCTCTCATTTTTTACAAGCCACTTCCCACCAAGAAAATATGAGCGCTCACTTTTTTTTCTTGCTCTTTATTCATTTGTAAATGCAAATATGCACTGGTATTAACATGTTTCTTATTTCTATTAAATGGATAGCATTATTGTTTTTTGCATTGTGTGCAACTCACAGTGTAATTCTAACACCTGAATGTGTGCATAGTATGTGCATACTTCTGTGACTGTGTGAGTGAACCCCTCACTCCTCTGGAATCAGGAATCCTTTGACAGGATCAAAGGTGAACGAGCCACAGACGACTCAGCAGAAACTGAGATGGAAAAACATTACTCGTCGTCTTCTCCTCCTCTTTTCGACACCCGTTCAATTGGCGTCGGCTACAATTTACACTCTGTTTTCTTTGCATTCTCGCTCCGTCCCTCCTTATCGCCCTCTTCTGTTTTTGTTTTTCTTTGCTTTGCTGCCCTTTTATATTCCATTCCTTCCTTTTTCAGCTGGCCTGTTGTTTCTCAGCTCGACATTCCTGCTGTGTGTGTGTGTGTGTGTTGGGAGGAGTGCTGTTCGAGTGTGTTTTCGGAATTCTTTATATGTAACCTTTGAAGTCGTGTGCGCGTTTCCATTTTGCTTGACTTCATGCTCACTGATTTGTATTTGTGTGAGCAAATCTACCGAGGCTGCTTATGTGTGTGTGTGTTAATTTCTGCAGCTCTGACATATTTATCGATGCTTAATGGAATTGTGTGTGTGATTATTTCTTTGCCTGAGTGATTGAAGTGTATGTAGGCGTGCATGTGCATGTCTTTATAGCCTGTTGTGTGTTATAATATTCTATATTTACTGTGATAGGCAAGAATCTATATACACATGCGTGTTTTATCTCTGACTTTCCCTTTTGCACAACACATTTATGTCTATAAGATGATGTTAAACATAATGTAAGAAAAGTGCGATGTTCATTTGTTCCCAGGTTCCCATGCAGGATATTTATAAGTGCTTATTTTGACAAAAAAAAAAAAAAGCAGAAGTTTGACTTTTGATGAAGAACACATTTGAGATGGTGTGCAAATTCTTGCGTGCGTTCATCATTCGGGTGTGTCCGTGTCTGCGTGTGTTGTCCAATGGGAGGAGTTAGCGTTGGCACGATAACAGATAGACACACCACAAAGGGAATATTTAAAAGAGAGAGGGAATGTGGTCTGTGTCACTCTTTAGGGAAATCCTGGAAATGTCAGCATAATGTCAGCTCATTTCTCTGCATGTGTGTATATATGTGTGTGTATATATATGTTTGTATATATATATGTATGTGTATATATATGTATGTGTATATATATGTATGTATATATATATGTGTATATATGTATCTATATACATGTGTATATATATGTATGTAGATATATATGTATGTATGTATATATATGTGTATATGTATGTACGTGTATATATGTATGTATATATGTGTGTATATATATGTATGTATGTGTATATATATGTATGTATGTGTATATATATGTATGTATGTGTATATATGTATGTATGTGTATATATATGTATGTATGTGTATATATATGTGTCTATATATATATATGTGTATATATATGTATGTATGTGTATATATATGTATGTATGTGTATATATATGTATGTATGTGTATATATATGTATGTATGTGTATGTATATGTATGTATGTGTATATATATGTGTCTATATATATATGTATATATATATATATATATATATATATATGGGTATATATATGTATGTATATATATATATTGAGGACAGAAAAGCCTTATAAAAATGCATTTTTCTCAGTAGACAGAAATGAACAGAGAGATGAGGCGCACTGACATGGCTGCCGCGCAACATAAAGCAGAGTGATCATGACGGTTTGTGTTAGCGTTGTAGTTCACTTGTAATCAATGTGTGCTGTTGTGTATTTTTTTCCCTCAATGTCTAAGAATTGGTTTTCTTCACCTGACATCGCATTTGTCTCTCTCTCCTTTTTATTTATTTATTTATTTATGTTGTTCTCATGTCAGTGTTGATTAACGACACAGAGCTGCATCTCTGCCTTCTCTAATCTCCTAACTTATCGCCTGTTTACATCTACTCTTGTTCATGCCTCGCCGTGTGCTATCTGTATATTATTTTTCTGTACATCTCTGGAAACGCACTGTGACCTCTACGCGGTTCAGGTTATGCGTGATGCTTTGTGACGCCGCCTCAGGACATTGTAGTGACATTGTACACACGCTAACACACACACACACACACACACACACTTGTATGTTGTGTGACTCAGACGTAGTTGTGTCATAGAGTAGCGATGCAAACCTGGCAACGCTGTTATATAACACGCTCACGCAACATGACATAAACATACTGTATCATCTCTCTGTGGTCATTTCAACCAATCATAAATCAGACATTTAATTATGTATTATTTATGTATTATTATATTTATATATTTATTAGAGTACTCACAGATGAACACAAAACTAGCAGAGCTGTAAATATTGTTTAAATTCATGAATTATTTTCTGTCAAAATCAACAGGAGAAAGAAAAGGGAAGAAAGAAAATGTAATTTTTTTTTTCTTCTCCGTTTCTAATCTATTTTAAACAGTTGGACTCTATGGTTACATGTACTGCATCTCATCCTATAATTTTGTAGTTTCACAATATTTTTCTCTAGATGCTTGAAGCTGAAATAGAAAAAAAATACATATATTTACTGTACTGTACATGTGTGGGTGCTAGACTGAATGCATTGTGTATGAAACGCTGCCGTTAAAGCAACACTGTGGATTCATTTCCTGGTTTCCTCAGAAATATGATGTTCCATTTGTATTAAAAAAAAGATAGTTAAAGTCAATACATCTACCTAATATAATAACTTTTAATTAATTTCTCTCTCTTTCTTTAGCATTTCCAGTGCACCATCCAGGCATTGCAGGACGAGCTCCGAATCCAGCGAGATCTCAACCAGCTCTTTCAGTCCGATTACCCGGAGTCCGGGCACCTGCCACACCAGCCCCTCCACCCTCAGGAAATGACCGAGGAGAACTTCCTGCGCCTCCACGGCGAGTACGAGCGGCAGGTGAAGGAGCTCTTCCTCCTGAGGAAGACCGTGGAAGAGATGGAGCTGAGGATAGACACGCAGAAACACACTCTTACAGCCAGGTAGAGACACAGGGCCAGAGGTTGAAATATACTCCTTTTTTTTTTTTTTACCTTCTATTTGTTTTTAAATCCATTTTTTTTCTGTAACAGGGACGAGTCAATAAAGAAATTACTGGAAATGCTGCAGAGTAAAGGCCTGTCGTCACGGGCAACAGAAGAAGACCACGAGCGTACGAGGAGACTGGCCGATGCTGAGATGACCATCCATCAACTGGAGGGTCTGCTGGAGCGGAAAGACAAAGAGATGTTACAACTCAGAGAGGTGTGTGTGTGTGTGTGTGTGTACTTTGTTACCTCTTACTGTGTTAATGTCTTTGTGGCATAAACACTGACCTTGTCAGGACCGGTAGTCCTCATGGAGACAAAAACCTAGTCTTATGGTTATGGATAAGATAAGGAATAACACTTTGTTTTTCGACTCCAAATGAAAAGAAGTCAGTGTGTGTGTGTGTGTGTGTGTGTGTGTGTGTGTGTGTGTGTGTGTGTGTGTGTGTGTGTGTGTGTGTGTGTGTGTGTGTGTGTGTGTGTGTGTGTGTGTGTGTGTGTGTGTGTGTGTGTGTGTGTGTGTGTGTGTGTGTGTGTGTGTGTGTGTGTGTGTGTGTGTGTGTGTGTGTGTGTTGTGTACCCAGCCAGATGTCCGTGTACACAACTCAGTCTGTGTCAAATCTAGATTTCTAGGCCAGGCCCTTTGGCAGCTTCCACTGTTGGCTCTTAACTTAGATTTATTATAACTCAGAAACTCTCGGACTAAAATTCTCTGACTCTCCAATTCTCTCTTTTTCTCGGCTATTAAAACTTCCAGTGTTTTGTTTTATGTAACAGCTCCCTCTAGTGGTGATATATTGTTAATAGACAGTAAATGCCTTTTTTTGTGCCATCTTTTTTCATGATTTTTGGTAACCAATAACCATTTTTAATACTAATTAGTGAAAGTTTCCAACAGCCCAAATTAAATTGAAAATTAAATGATTTAATAGGCAAACAAAATAAAGTGAATTAAAGCAAAATCATGCACATTTATAAATGAGTCCTGCCTTCGTGCAAGACAACATACATTTGATTGAATACTGCTTTTCTCTAGTTTTTTCTTTTTTTTCCCACAACACTCTGTAAAATACAAATATGCCATAACAGTAAACGTGACAGTGAAGATCATCTTGCCTTCACTGCTTCAGTTACACTGAACCAATCGGCTCTGAAATGAAGCTTTTGAGCCACAGCTCAGGAACGTGCATGAAGTCGAGCATTGTCACGCTTTATCACCTCACATCACACGATTACCTCACATCTTATCAAGTACCTGATCTAGACACTTTCTATGAAATGATTATCAAAATAAAAACATGAATTCCTGTGCATTTATGAGCTTTCATAGCTCCTATACTAACTTGTGCCTCAGGCCAAGTTAGCACCCAAGTGTCCCTTTCACGTACAGTATGTGTGTTCTCCTGCTTCCCGGGCTCATGCATTAGCTGCCTTTTGTGAGACCTTGAGCTGCGTTTCCTCAAAAGAAAAGCGGTGATGCATACTCTGCCTCGACCTCGTCTCTGCCTTCATTCTCTTTCTCTCTCTTTCTTTCTCCCTGTCCTTCTTTTAGTGCCATTACATTTACCACTACTACCACCCCCTGCGTCTTCACTGTCTCTTCATTTGATGAGTGAGATGTGATGTGGTAACAACAGCCAGACACAGAGAGAGAGAGAATTCTCTTGCTTGTAGATCACTGTGTTGTAATTTTGATATTGGAATATTTTTTTGAGAATTCTTAGGATTTTTAGGAAGATACATTATTCCAGTATTTACAGTTTTAAAGATGTGGGATGGACGGCTCGACCCCAGGAGGCTAAAAGGCGGCACCTCAGTCAGAGGGAAACATTTCCGTCCTGCCACTCCCTCCATTCCGATCTCTCCCTCTTTCCCCGTCTCTCCCTCCATCCCGTTTCCACCTCCTTTCCACGTGTCTCCGCCCTTCCTGCCCTCTCCTCCTTCACGCCACTCCTCACTCCGCTCCTCTCCCTCCTTCCCTGCGCCTTCCTCTCCGTCCCATCGCCACTCCATCAATCCCATAGTCCTGCCGTCCTCCTGTCCTCCCCACTATCCTTCTTTTGTCCACCCTTCCCAAGAGCACTCCTTCCGCGCTCCTGTCCCGCGGCCCACACCTGCCGTCCACCCTTCCTTCCGTTCCTTTCCATCAGTTGCTGTCTCCTCTCCTATTATTACTAACCCTAACCCCTCTCTCCGTCCTCCTCCTGCGCCTCTGTCCCTATCATCTGCTGACCATCGTGGTCTGTGTGTCCCTCAGGAGCTGCACAGGAGATATGAAGCAGCTCCAGAGTCAACAAAGACTAAGGCCCTGCAGACGGTCATTGAAATGAAGGTAAACATGTGCTGAGAATTATTTCTATTTGGATATGTCACCTCAATATAGGAATAATAATGTATTTCGAGGCATACATGGATATAGAACCTGAATTGAACTCATGCAACAAAATCCCTGCTGCATCATAATTAGTATTTTATTAATAATTTGTATACTGTATATTTGTGTCCTCGGTTATGTTACATTTATTATCATTTATTGTTGAATATGCACAGTTTATTTATTTTTAATTTGGTTTTAAAGGGTGTACGTAAAGTGACGGCATCACCAGGTTATATCTATAATGCATCATATTTGTAACTTGATTAAGTAATAAATACAGAAAGTTTTTTAGCAATATGTTACCTTTTTTTTACTTTATGTTTGGTTACATTTAGTTACATTTATTCTGTATGACAGTTACATCTGGCCCTTTAAAGGTTAACCATTATGCTGATGTGGCCCTCAGAGAAAATGAGTTTGACACCCCTGAGTTATTTCATGCAATCATGGATTAAATGTCGTTAATTTCCATATAATATAGTAAATATGTTTCTTCAAAATCGAGTGAAAACAAGATTTTTTTTGAGATTGAAACACACAGCTGTGTTGTTTTAGTGCAGTTTCATTAATACAGTGTTTTCTTTGTTCTATAAATTCCCTTTGTAGTCTTTCAATCACAACTCAGCCAAATGTTTTTGTTTTTTTGAAACTCCTCCTTTTTTGAAGCTTCCTCTGGCGGCAGTAATTCTGCAATGTGTTACAGATTTTCAAATCTGCAATATTGACAGTATTAACAGGAAATAAGTGTTTCCAGGAGGCCACACGGATCAAATCAGGCAAAGTTACATGCTGGAATATGATAATCCCATAATTCCATCAATCCATTTATTGTTCATGTCAGTTGTTTCCACAGAGCCATTATGATAAAACCTTATAATTATTATAAATTAATCAGGTTTAGCTTCTCTGACATCTTTTATGTTTCATCTGTTTTCTTTGCTCGTAAATTTTTGAAATACTATAAGAACTCGGCTTATTTTCCTTTGTTACACTGGCTGTGTAAGAGTCAGTCACAGCAGCTCCTCTAACACAAGCGTATGTTGATGTCCTGTCAGGATGCAAAGATCAGCTCAATGGAGCGCGGCATGAGGGAACTGGAGGAGGAAGTAAACATGCTCAAGTCCAACGGCGCGCTGAGCAGCGAGGAGAGGGAGGAGGAGATCAAACAGATGGAGGTCTACAGATCCCACTCCAAATTCATGAAGAACAAGGTGACACATACCACACACACACACACACAGACACACACACATAGACATATCTGCTTGTCTCATCATTTTTTCACCTTGTGCTTTAAAAAAAACTGTTGGAATCTCTGGCTTCCTGGAAAAATGACTCTGCTCCTTTTGCCTACCGTTGACAGATACAGCTTCAATGTCAATACTGCAGTAGTAGTCGTGTTTCTTTGGGAGCAGAAACCGTCATTTCTGTCACGAGGGGAGTCGAGCATAGCTTAGAAATTCATTTTTCTCTGTTAGGAGAGAGTTGAATTTATTTTTTTATGTATCTCACATATGGAAAGTGTTTTTATACTCTTTCTGTGATTCTCTCTTTGATTGCACTCTAGGATGTTTATTGATGTACACTAAATGTCTTTTTGGTGTACTAACACTACACCGCACATACTGTACATGATCAGCACTTGATGAATCAAGTGCTGCTACAACAAATGTCCATGTTCCATTTTAAATGTCAAGTGTGTAACAGTAACAGGGTTTATTGGAATTGGATTGGATTGTTTACATGCAGTAAGGGAATAATCACATTAAAAAGCTGTATTTGTAGCCTTAGAATAAGCCAGTTCAGTGATTGTCAGCATGTCAGGTGCTTGGATGTGTTGTAGTCACGGTGACGCCCCTCCTCTTCTGCCAGGTTGAGCAGCTGAAGGGAGAGCTAACTCACAGCCAATCAGAGAAGGAGGAGCTAAGGCAACGAGCCAGTGAGCTTCAGCGGGAGGTGTCAGCAGTAAGAGACACGCCCCTGTGTCTGTTCTTTCTTCCTTACTTCCTTCTTTCCTTCCAGGTTGACTGGCTAACGGCTGCAGCTTGAATAGACCCCCACTAGAATCCTAGTCGTGTGAATATTATGTGCTCAGACAGCAGCAACTATGACTCTCAAACATCAATTATACAAAGCCACATCTCGTCGTATCTTATTAATCTTGTCATCATCATGTAAATAAAGACGATAATCTAAAAATATCCTCTAAATTTATGCACAACTGTACTGCTCCTCATAATGTTGTAATTAACCTTTGTGCTTATTCCCGGGGTTTATGTTCACATACTTTCTGTAATTAACGCTCATTTCTGTGAATCACCAGACATAAAGTAGTGGAGCTGTTCAAGCAATAAAATAACATTTAACATTTAAAGTTGACTCTCTGTAGTTAAAGATGTGACTGTAAGACATTTACACCCCTAGCAGATGATTGGAATTCAGCCATCATTGATTGATCTGCTTTTTCTACTGTACTCTGGATGTCTTAAAGACAATCCTGGAGTTTAATTGAGGGGTTTGGGTCATTAGGCCGTACAGATACATAGCTGGCTGTCATCTGCATAGCAATGGACATTTATGTTGTGTTTCCTGATGATGTTGCCTAGTGGCAGCATGTACAGGGTAAATAAGAATTGGGCCGAGCACGGAACCCTGAGGAACTCCGTAGTTGACTTTTGTGAGTATGGAGGATTCCTTGTTACTACAACAAATTGAAAACTGCCCTAGTCTATGAAGCAGGATCTCATGATCTATTGTGTCAAATGCTGCACTGAGATCCAGCAGGACCAATATAGAAGCCAGTCCATGTCTTAGCATGTCTAAAATTATAGAGCTACAAACAAATGTATTTGATCATTTACAGTCTAATTTAAGATACTTTCTGACCAAAATAGAAGGCTTTTTAGCCTTCTTCCCTGTCTGTCTGTCACCAATGGTTTTTGATAGTAATAGTTGTTGTTGCAGTCTGAGCTGTACAATTACTGACATTTAACTGAGACCCATGCTGTCCTACACTCTTTAACCTGCTTGTTCTTCCCTCCTTGCATGAGATTTCTCTCAGTAGCTGGGGATCTGATTTCGCAAGGGTTTTAAAGGACTGACTATTATGTGTGATTTTATGTTAATCCTCTCTCTTTTTTTTGAAATGTCACAGTCATATCCATTTGCAAATATTCAGTCCATTGCCCTTTCCAGTGCAGATTGTTCTCCGCTTGTTCTGTTCCAGTCGGTTTTTAACGCTTCACGCGAGTTATGACCAGTATCTAAAACCTTTACTCTCCCTGTAGAATGAGTGCTTATGTAGTAATATGCTTTAATACGCATGTAATGTTCTCTAACACACACTCAAAGGTCTTTTCCACTTTACCCATACTCTTCATGTCTTGTGTGTGTGTGTGTGTTACTCAGATGGATCAGGCGAAGCAGGACCTGGGTCGTAAGGACAGCGAGCTCCTGGCTTTCAGGACCAAACTGGAAACTCTGAACAACCAGTTCTCTGACAGTAAACAACACGTGGACGTCCTCAAAGAGTCGCTCTCCGCTAAAGAACAGAGAGCTGCCATACTGCAGACTGAGGTACAGCCGTTCTGTTATAACTATAACGTCATTGCTGCAAAATACGTGTTGTAACATTAGAAATAACCATGTTTGTGTGTGTGTGTGTGCACAGGTGGACGCCTTACGCCTCCGACTGGAAGAAAAGGAGTCTCTTTTGTCCAAGAAGAGTCAGCAAATATCAGAGGTGTCAGAGGAGAAGAGCACTCAGCAGGGAGAGATCAGCGACCTCAAGGACATGCTGGATGTCAAGGAACGCAAAGTTAACGTCCTGCAGAAGAAGGTAAGTCAAGCCACTACTACACACTACCGTTCACTTAGAAATGTCCTTATTTTTGAAGGAAAAGCGCTTTGATTTTTCATTGAATATAACATAAAATGAATCAAAAATACACTCTATACATTGTTAAATTGGTAAACGAATATTCTAGCTGCAAACGTCTGGTTTTTAATGGACATAAGTGTATAGAGGCCCATTTACAGTAACCATCTCTCCAGTGTTCTGGTGAAAAATTGTGTTTGCTAATCTTGTTAGAAGGATATTGGATGATTGACAACCCTGCCAACTCTTTGGCAAACTTATTATTTTGAATAAAAATCATTATTTCTAATCTGGTCACTCTCTTGACTATATTTTCGATTCATTTTGAATAACTCTTTTGATAAATAAAAGTGTGTGTTTTAATGTAAAACACAAAAAATTGTATAGGTGACCCCAAACTTTTGAACGGTAGTGTAGATAACGTTGACTCTCCAGAGTAGAATAAAGTTATTTTAGTAGCTTTTGAGAAGTCACACATTTATTCAATTACTCTCTGGTTTGCACTCATTCATACTGACAGAAATCTGCTTGTTCTCAGATTAACCACTAGATGGAGCTGTAAGACAGTGTTGAGATCAAGTCGCTAAAGCAGAGCGACCTACAGAGAGCGAGAGACAGATATAGAGTTGTTTACTGTGTGCATCTCTGCAGTGATGCTGTCAGATGGAATGATATGGTATTGTAGTGGATTTGAAGGGATGGATATGGTGCAGGTCTTAAGACAATAACACATGCCATATACAGTATATGTTATGAGTATGTATGCACACACTAAGACTTTTTTTTATTTCTTACTTAAAACATCAACATTTACATCTTTCCCTCTCCCTCCACTCGCCCCATTTAGAAAAAAAAAAAACATGGAAATGGAGAGTGTGTGGGGGTAATTGATTGAGACAATCAAGCAGACATAAAGCAAGAAGGGGGAGGAGAGATGCATACTAATGAGCTGCTCTTGTTCAATAAATGATGACCTTTGCTGTCTTCAAACGCTGTGCCAGTGGAGAAGACAGTCCAGTGTCTGCGAGGGAGACAGAGCTGCTGCTGCTGACTCCTCCTTTTATATCATTTGCGCTGATGATTTCCTTTATTTCATCATGTGGAAAAAAACTAAAAATATCCATTGTCCACCTCTCCTTTCCTCTACATGGTTTTCATCTGTCACTCTTTGTTAGAAATGAAGGAAATTACCTGAGTGCTTTGACAATTAACGTCCCCCCCATCATCGTCCTCCTTTTCTTTGTTTGTTCAATGTAATTTTCTGTTTTATGTGAGGAACATCATGAAAAGAGGCGTCAGGCAGATTCTCCTTTTGTTAACGTACTCCAGTTCATTATCACCGATGATTTTGTGGCCTGAAATAGGACAGGACAGATGCTGTGCATGTGTGTGTGTGTGTGTGCGTATGTGTGCACGTATCAGCCATCCAGCAGTTGTCAGATTCAGGAAGTGCAGACAGGATCAAAGAGTCTCACTGCTTCTTGTGTGTGTGTGTGTGTGTGTGCTCTTGTCTTTCTATGCTTGTGTGGACCACTGCTTAGCAAGACACCTTTTTTGTGGGGACATTTCTCCTTGTGGGGACCTTATGCCGGTCCCGAATGTGGTCCCCACAATGTGGTAAAGACGTAGATGTGTGTGTGCGCTCTTGTCTTTCTATCCTTGTGTGGACCACCGCCTGGCAAAACACCTTTTTTGTGGGGACATTTTTCCTTGTGGGGACATTATGCCCAGTCCCGAACGTGGTCCCCACAATGTGGTAAAGACATGTAGACTGTGTGTGTGTGTGTGTGTGTGTGTGTGTGTGTGTGTGTGTGTGTGAAAGTGAGTGAGTGAGAGAAAGAAAGAGAAAGAGAGGGGAAGGTGTCAGTCAAGCTGTCAGGTCAATAGATTAATGAGGCGCTTGAAACGTTTTACCGTATGAACACTCACACACACACACACACACACTCTTTCTGCTGTACTGTAAATGTTTGTGTGTGTGTGTGTTGTGTGTGTGTGTGTGTGTGTGTTGGCTGCAGTGGAGTCAAAGGTTGCATACCAATCTCCCTTTCATTTTTTTTTTCTGTGACAGGTTGTCAATCGCTCGTCTTGCCCTTCTATCTGCCAGGATCGAGAAACAGACTGAGAGAGAGAGAGAGATTTTTCAATTTGACCAGTTTTCCTCTCACAATAACACATTACATCAGCTCCATTCCCGTCTCGTCGTTTCTACCGAATATATTTTCTCTGCGCTTTTTCAACCGCTCGTTCCGTCCGTGTTTTAATGAAGACCGCAAAGTTGACATAACGCCTTATCTTTGTCTGTGATCTTTTCTCTCTCATACACACACACACACACACACACACAAACACACACACACTAGGCTTAGGGTGAGTCTACTACCAAAAATCACTGTGAAAGGAAGCTGGATGAGAGATGGAGAAGGGGAGGAAAAGGTGTAGGGTTAGGGAGAGGATGGATTTGGAGGAGGGGGTTAAAGTTGAGGAAGCTGCACCTCATATTCTTC
This sequence comes from Microchirus variegatus, assembly GCF_963457635.1. Classification (NCBI taxonomy): domain Eukaryota; kingdom Metazoa; phylum Chordata; class Actinopteri; order Pleuronectiformes; family Soleidae; genus Microchirus; species Microchirus variegatus. Next base: position 8,505,289 of record NC_139821.1, read on the forward strand.
TTAGGTCTTAGAAAATCTCCACATAGAATCACATGAGACTCATTTTATAAAGAATTTGCTGCTTGTGGTTAAGAAAAAATGTGGTAGAAGTACATTGTCAAGGAAAAATAGGAAAGGAAATGTGGGAGATTTGGACGACAGGCAAAACAATAACGTTTTTAGATCCTATTAAAGTTGTGTAAAGTTGAATTAGTAGTTTTGTCATTAATAGATATACTAGGTAAATGTTCTACAGTACGTGCTGTTTGGAAATCCACTTTTGTCTGGGCCGAAGTACAAGAGTCAAAACTGAATTTCTGCTTTCTGCTTTTTTTGTCCCGTCTGCAGATAGAGAACCTCCTGGATCAGCTGAGGGATAAAGAGAAACAGCTCGGCGGCCTGAAAGACAGAGTCAAGTCTTTGCAGACCGACACGTCCAACACTGACACCGCACTGGGAACACTGGAGGAGGCTCTGGCTGAGAAGGTAAACACACACATACACACCAGAGGGTTGCTGGGTAAAGTATCCAACCCCTAATACGACTGCTGGTGTATAAAAAACCCTCGTCATGAAGTATTTGTCTTTAATTCTTCTTTTTCAGAATCTATCCTTATCTATATTTTAGGTTGCTCCTTGGCAATAGCTTCCTAATTCCATTGTACACGTGCAGTAACAGTTAAAATCTGTCCACTTATCTATTTATTCTACAGGGAATTAAACCATCATTTCCCTGTTTTTGTATTCAAAGCTTAAACCCTTAAACGTTTTAAATGAGAACACATTGTTGGAATGTTCTGCACAATTGTTACCAACTCACTCAAACACACGCACACACACACGTAAAGGAAACAGGGATATTAATTGTTCCAACAGTGACTAATATTCGGGGTGTCCACTCGATGTGTGTGAGTGTTGGCCGGATGAACTCCTGCTTCACTCGAATAACTTTTAACAGGAATTTTTCATCACTTCATTTTCTTTGTTCTGCTTCTTTTGGACGTCTCTCTTTCCTGGTTTCATGCTTTTTCGATCGTTCCGACCTCATTTTGAATCATTTCCTCACACACACACACACACACAAACACACACACACACACACACACACACACACACTGTTTTTCATCTTGTAACGTCTCAAAGCAAACATTTCATGCTCCAATGTGGAACATCCTGTTTGTGTTTCAAGCTACTTAATGATAATTGCTGGGTTTTATGTTTTGTCGATGCGTTACTGTATAAACAAGACGTATGTTTCCTATCATATGTGATTTGTTTTATTTTTGGACCAAAAAAATTAGTCCAAATTTGTCGAATGTTATTCAAGTGAACCTTATACTATTATGTCACACACTAGTTTACTTACAGTCTTTTTATTTGACTGTAAATGAAATATCCTCATATTCCAAAAAAATGTCACTTCTTTTGTGCGAGTGAACTTTTGAACTGTTTCCTGAACTGGCTGCCGTGTTGTTCTGTCGCTGGTCCACGTCTGTAGCGTTTTAGTGGCTGTAAATTTTATATCTTGAGCCAGAATGTGTCTGAAAATCACTGCTGGCTGTTAGATCCTGTCAAAGCTGCCATGTACATAAAGTTTAATGCGAGTGTTATTGGTATAGAAACTTGATATTGAGTGACTGTTGGGAGTCAAAGAGGTGATTTTGAATTCTCCCGTCTGCTTCTCTCTTTCCATCGCTCCTTCTTTTGACCCTATCTTTTGTCTCCTCCTCTCTCAAATTCAGGAGCGAATCATCGAGCGCTTGAAGGAGCAGCGAGAGAGGGAGGAGAGAGAAAAGGGAGAGGAGATGGAGTCCAGCAAGAAGGAGCTGAAAGAGTTGAGGCAGAAGGTTTCTCAGCTGCAGGCTGACCTGGCTGACCGCGAGGTTGGAAAAGACACACACACACATATATCCATATCTGTGCTATTTATCAGAAGAACACACACTCTATTTGTCTCTGTCAGGGAAACATGATTGAGTTATCACTGCAGAAGAAGACCTTGAATCCTCCCAGGGTCCCCGCGTGCTGAAGGACAACCGTGATAAAATAGTCCCGTTTCCTTGACAACGATATGCAAAACTCATAACCAGTGGAAACGGTGACGGGGAGACGAGTTGTTTCTTGCTCTAAAAAGCCACATGATTCATCGCAAACCGCACTGCTGAAGCAGAGATGCAGAGATGGGGGGAATGACAAAGCCTTTTTAGAAGAGGACGTCTTCTCCGTTTTCTCCCCGCTGCAGTTTAACAGCAGCAAAATGTACCGCATAACAAAAAACATAATATGTACAATGGCAATATTTAGCATTGAAAATGTAATGGAAATAAGACACTGCACTACTTACACTCTACACATCATACACATACATAAATGTCACACCATCTTTGTGGCAAATTAGTTTGTTAGTAGGTAAATTTGGCTGAAGTTTCCAGTGTTTTTTTTAAGTGGGGTACAAAGGTTGTTTATATCTGGTATTGTTCAAATAGTTCTACCTATAGCAGTTCACTCTGTTGGCATCCTGTGGGCTAAGAGCTGCAACTAACGATTATTTTTGTAATCGTTTAATCTGTAGATTATTTTCTCGATTAGTCCAGTAATCGATCGGTCCATAAAATGTTAGAAAACGTTCAAAAAAGTTGATCGGTGTTTGTCAGACCTGGAAAAGACGATGTTCTCGAATGTCTTGTTTTGTCCACAAACCAAAATGATTCATTTTTAATGATTTATTTGTTATGTGGAACAAATAAACTAAGAAAATATTCACATTTGAAACAATCAAATCTTCATCATGAAAAAAAGCTTCAAACCGATCAATCGAAACCTCTGCCCTCAAATACTGTAATGTTTCCTAAATCTCTGATGAGACATCATGGTCATTTTATGTCTTTATATAAAAAAAAAAATCTTGCATATATCACCTTTAAATCACAAAAAGAAGCAGGTGTAAGCCTGGTGTTCAGAGGTGATGAGAGTCTAATTTATTACATTTTTGGAGATATTTTGGAAGGTTGTCCACACAGACAGAAAGTGCTGAAAGATGATTTCATTCATGCATATAGAACGAAGCTAAAGCTAAGCTGAGCTAATCACCTGCTTGACTTCAGCTTCTTAAAAAGCCCCAGGGAAAAATCCCTTTTGCCTTTTTTGTGATTGCTCAGCAAATGTTCCTGACCCGTTCCTCCCCAGTGTTATAAATTCAGAAATACATGAAAAAAAAAACCCTAAAACATTCCTCTCTGCACTGCTAAACACAGATGTGCGGTTTGTCTGACAACAACAATATATATGCCTACCTAAATATAATCGGAGTTAGCATCAAGGTCTCTCTCTGACCAACAGCCCAGTCAAACATGATGATCCATAGTCCGGAGTTGGTATTGTCAGTCAAGGGTAAAATTACACGTCTGAGTGTCTGCTTGGTTTCTCTTTCACTGCCCCCACCAAAAGAGGAAAAGACCAGAAAAGAAAGGCAGTGAGAGACTGCAGAGATGGAGGAATGAAGCTGAACAAGTGAGAAAAGAGACAGGTCATGGGAAAACTTCTGCTGGAGAACCCAGCTGTTCTAGTCCAGTTTTTGTCATTATTTATGATGCCAGTACTGCCAATTATACTGTATATCAATGCAAAAATATGAAAAAAGATAAGTTGCAGCAACACTGATGTTTAATTTGACTTTAAAACCTGCAAATGACACTTCACATGTACTTGTTCCTTCTGGTTACGTAATAGTGTGGTGAAGAATAATTACTGTGGTTAATACAAGGTTGTCTTAAGCAGAGGAAAATGAGAGGAAAATAAGAGCAGAGTTAAAATAATAAACTATGGTTATCCTTGTACGAGGGCTATACTGACAACACTGGTTGTGGTATTCACTTCCTTCACTTGTGTTTTCCCCCCCAGACGACGGTGTTGGACCTGAAGGAGAAGGCGTCATCGCTGGCTTCCTCCACTCTGAAGAAGGACAACAGGCTGAAGAGTCTGGAGATCAGTCTGGAGCAGAAGAGGGAGGAGTGTGTCAAACTGGAGAACCAGGTTAAAAAGGTGAGAATGAGAGGAGGTTATTAAAGCATCAAAATGACAATCCTTCTTCTTCTTAATTAAGCTGAGCATTTAACTCCATATACCCCTTGCTGTCTCTTAAACATGGCTTTTAGTTATTATTGACGCTGGGCGCGGTAACGAAATAGCGGCGTCAACGTTAACGCATGATGCGTTGCCATGACGAATGACCAGAAAAAGAGGCTTGTGACGTCATGTTTACGTGACTCCAGATCGTTAAAATTAGTCTCTAAGGCACACGTGTCAAACTCAAGGCCCCCCCAGATGTTGGCCCGCCACGTCATTTTATGTGGCCTGCGAGTGATTAATTGGTCTGTGTTAAAATAGGTCTATGCTGCTTTACGGCGTGTGTTGACCATAAACTACATTTCCCACGATGCATGGCGATTGCGTTCCCCGCAAAGTGACGGCATCGCCACTAGATCGCAGCGTATCATTGTATATGCATCATGCGACGAGTGAAATCGAATAAGTAATAAATGCAGGAAGTTATTTAGCAATATGTTACGGAGTAGTTACCTTTATTTTACATTATATTTTGTTACATTTAGTTACATTTATTCTGTATGACAGTTACATCTGGCCCTTTGGGGGTAATTTGTAGCGCTGCTCTTTTCGTTTAATAAACAGGCCGCTCCAGTTCGTCTGTAGGTGTGCTAACGGCGCTAAAGGAGCTAATGCAGCTAACGGAGCTAACTGGTAAACGGTGCCTGGACTTTTTCCGGTCAGTCGTCATGGAAACGCGTCATGCTAACATGCGTTAACCTAGTGCCCAGCACTAGTTGTTATGCTTCCTAACACTTTAACTTCTTTGTTCCACCTGTATTTTTGTTCATTTTCATTGCTTTATTTTATTCTCTCTGTTACCTATAACTGTGTTTTGAAAGGCGCTATGTAAATGAAGCTTATTTTCAATATAAGTACTATCAATGTTGGCCATGATAGGTGTAGACAAGATTCAGTTGAACATCACTCATCATTATGAGTGGATCTCTGTGGAGGAAATAAAACAGTGTACAGGTAAAAGCACAACTGAAGAGAAGTAGAGAGTTTTAAACTTAATAACATCTCACTCTGTGTGTGTGTGTGTGAGAGTGTTCTCATATCACATATTCTCCCCCACACAGCAGCACCATGAAATGGTGTGTGTGTGTGTGACGGCTCGCTGACAGCCTTAAAGTCATTTTCACAGAGCAGAGAAGACAGCAGCTCCACCACACCCTCAAATTTGTATGTGTGTGTGTGTGTGTGTGTGAGAGAGATGGAGAGAGAGTGAGGATGTGTATGAAGGTGGCAGCGAGTCTCTGCTATTTTTCCTATCTTATCTGAGTTTATTTCTCAGTCTCTTTCTGTTACCGTAGAAAAAAAGACAAAATAAATTGTGTCTGCGTGCGCAAGCTGATTGACATTGTGTCTATGACATAGTGTGTGTGTGATGTTTCTTTTTATCCTTTTTTATTATTATTTGCCTTTCTTTCCTTCTCTGTTCTCCTCCACCCAGATCTTTTTTCAGTCAGACACCCAAACATTTCCTCTCCACAGAAGGACCTGTAAAAAACTGTTGTGCACTTCCAAAACTAATAGGTTTTATGCATTGTGAGACCAAGAGATGTGCACACACACACACACATGCACAAATTCAATCTGTCCCAAGAGCAACATCTGCTTCTGGGAAACACATACAGCTGTTCTAACCTTTAAGCTGCTTTTAACTTGTGTTTTTTTCCTTTCTTTTGTTTGATTTTATTTCTTTCTTTTTCTCATTTTCTGCCTCTTCTGCAAAGCTGCGGCGAGCAGCAGAGAACGACGCCAACCTTCCATTTATTCAGTGCATATTTACAACTCAGCTCTCATACGATGACTTGTAATAAAGCTGTTTGCGTTCCGATTACTGATTTTTAAAAGTGATAAAAATGCGATTAGTATGCGATTGTTAGCATATCAGCCATCTCTCTTCATTAAAACAAATCTATGCGTGTTCAAACGGCATCAAAGAGCCCTATTTCTATATATAATACATGAAAATCCTTTGTTTTCATCAGCAAGGCCTCAATATTGCCACCATCGTTTTCTTTTGATATTAATCACGACTAATGAGGCCACATTATGTTTCATCAGCATTGCTTTTTAAAAACACATTACTGTACATAATCTGCCCGAACAGCTGAATGCACTTAATCAAAAGCAAATGTTGTGTATATAAATGTTTACAAATCCAGTGTCTGGCCTTTCTCTTTCAGGCCCACAGTGCAGCAGCCGGCTCTGACAGTCAACTCTCCGAACGCATCTTCTGCCTGGAGCAGGAAGTGACCCAGCACAAAGAGGATGCCGGGAAGGCCCAGACCGAGGTGGAGCGGCTGCTGGAGATCCTGAGGGAGATGGAGAATGAGAAGAATGACAAGGAGAAGAAGATCCATGAACTGGAGAGGTGAGAGTGGAGGAGGAGGAGAATGACTGGAACTGCAACTCTGTCCTTCTTCTATAATCAATAGAAAACAACTAGGACTGTCTTTACTTATTGAAATGTAAATTAACACAACAACACTCTGCTGATCATTTTCGATTCAATTACAGTTGGAGTCTTCCTAAATAACTAATCCTCCAGTTTTCACTTTTTCTCACCCTTCTTTCTCCCCAATCCTTTAATTTCTACTTTATTCCTTCCATTATCTCCTTTGTTTACCTTATTCATGCGTGTATGATGCACATGATACTGTGCGTGTGTGCGTGTCCATCACACCTCAGAACCCCCTCTGCTTCTCATCTGTGGCGTTCTCAGCAGTCGCAAAATCCGACCCCCTCCCCCGCTGCTGCATCTCAGCAGCCTATGGGGGGGCTGATGATGTGGGACTACCTGGGCACGTGAGTGGCTGGCAGCCCTGTCAGTCATTTTTGACAAATGCACGATCGAAAAAAACCCACAAAAAAACAGCACTCACTTTGCTTGTCAGAGGGACCGGGATGTGAAAGCATCGTGAGAGCAATTACTCCCATGTGGAAAAGTCTCTCTAATGTAATATTTCAGACGTGAATTATGGAGGACAGTTTCATTCAAAGTTTCTCAAGCATCGTAGAGGACCACAAGCCCCTGGGAACTTAGATTGTTCAGAGAGGATCCTTTATTCAGATTAAAATATCAAATGAAAGTCACATTCACATTATGATTAGGCCATACTGTAATCATACCTTCTATACAGCTGCCTATAGTTAAAATAATGTGTAATTTTCAACATTTTGAATAAAAAAACGCACTGTCATCCATAAAATCAAACGGAATATCTTTGTTTTGAAAAATGGGAGAAGGGAAAATCAAACTAGTAACCTCCATCAGTACAATAATATAGGTTTTGTCACAATAATTAAAGGAGATTTTACGTTTTACCAGCCTTTTCCACATGGGACTATGGAGGACCAAACCTGACGTGATAATAAATAAATAAATAAATACAGGAATAAATAAACAAATAAATGTAGGTGAATAGAAAAGTAGTCATTTATTTATTTATTTATTTATTTATTCCTGTATTTATTTATGTATGCATTTATTAATTAATTAAATAATTTATTTGTTTATTAATTATTACGTCAGGTTTGGTCCTCCATATGGGAACAACACTCAGTATGTTCACTAATAACACCAATCAAAGAGTTGCAGCATTGGATCAGTATTTATTTACTCAGAGCTACTCTGTAACAGAAAAGAAAGCCCGTAAAAGTTCAGCAATCAGCGCTCCAGTTGAAGTCATTCTCCTCTGAACCCTGAGCAGAGGTTCTTGTTATTCAGGCGTGTGTACGACAAGCCAAAGCTGAGAGGTTCATCAAACGAGGGCAAGGTTTGGCAGCGGAGTCTTTTTGCTGTAAAGCCCTGAAAAAGACTTTGAGCCTCTGTTCCTGTCAATGATGCAACTCTTTCATTCAGTGGCTCTGTTTTTTCACGCTATCACTTTTGTTTTACTTTCAGAAGAGGGTGGAGTTCACTGGACAGTTCGCTATGATTTTTTTTTTTTTTTAATCTATTTATTTTCTATTAACAATTTGTTTCTGTCTGCTTTTCTATGTGTCTGTCTAATTTTGGATCTACCTGTCGTTTGATTTGTATGTACTCTTCTATCTACCTCATTAGGTAGCATTAATCTGTCTTTTCTTTCTGTTTTCTGTCCTATTATCTCTCCGCTTGCATGTCTGCCTGTGTCTAACTGTCTCCTTTCAAATCTGTTTCATTCCTCCTGTCTGTTCAGTCTGTCACCGTATGAAGACGAGTACAAAAACAGTCAAAACTCCCTCTTTTTTTAGGGGCCAAGAGTTTTAGAATAACATTATTAACAAACTGAAGTGTACGGAGAGGCCAAAGTGGGTCAAGAGTAAAGACTCCTTCCTTTCATATCTGCTGTCTGTCCGGTCCATCTTACTGTCACCTTCCTCTCAGCTTCTGTCCGCCTGTGTGTTCATTAAAAACGAATAGTTGATAATGATTTTTTTTTTAAGGGGTATTCAGTATTTCCTCTCTGAGTCTCAGTCTGCACAGTTGAAATAGAATAAACTATAAATAATTCAGCTGTTGCTGCATTTAAACCAGTGGATTTTAGTGTGTGTGTGTGTGTGTGTGTGTGTGTGTTGTTTTAGTCTGACAGATGCAGATTGTAATGATGGGAATACATGGATGAAGGACTTCTCACCAGAGATGGTTAGAAAAGTGGAATTATTCTTTCCTGTGAAGACGTGATATTAGAGGATGCAAGGTTATATAGGTTTATATAGGTTATATAGGTTTCCCACATGCTCAAGAGGATAGTTTAGTTTGCGCTGCTGTTTTCCTCTGATGATCAAAGAGCGCTTCTAGGCTGTATATTTTGAACTTGAACAGGTTTTTTCTTAAGTTTGAGCTTGAATTATCACCTATGATTGTACTGTTTGTTCATATTAAGTGCTCTCCAAGTGAATCAACACAATTGGGACTTTGTGAATTTGAATCAGAACAAATCTGGAAATCAGTAGTGATGCCCAGCCTCATTTGATTTTACTTACTACTGTCTTAAAACTCTCTGTGAAGGCATTTTAACCCAGCTATGTCACTGGTTGCCCAGTAACTGTATATCGCGGTGTTTTGCATGGTGCTGAGGAAACACTTCAAAAAGCTTTGTGTGTTTAAGATTGTAATATATTCATTAACCAGGCTTTTTTTCTGACCCACAAGCATTGACCCTGTAACATTAAGTGTACATAGCTACAGGGCTACATAACCCTGCTGTAAATTATTATACTTAGCCTCAAGCTAACGGGTAGACCAGAGGAGAACGCATTCACCTTCCACCAACTCTTAGCTTGGCACCAAGGCTAATCTCCCTGGGTTTACGAGTGAGCAGTGGGAACATTACTCATGAAAAGATCAGATGTGGGTTAAATAAGAGTAAAAAAATACGTCTTCCTCTCCAGTGTAAAACCAGCTGTAATGGTACCAGGTTATTTATTTCAGTAACTAGGATAGTAATTGGAACAGACTTGAGTGACTTCACACTGAGGGGAAATGGAGCTGAAAATCTGCCCTGATGGCCAAAATAAAGGATTTGGATGGAAGAGTGGAAAAGAGAGAGCTGGAAAGAAAGAGGAAAAGTGAAAGGAAGGTGGTGGCAAAGAGGGAGAAAAACAGCAAGATGGAACTGAAATAATGGGTGGAGACGTATAAAAGAACAGGCACCATAGTGGGAATAGGGGAAGCAAATGAGCGAGAGAGAGGGATAAAAGTGGTCGAAAATAATAGAAAGAGGAAGTTGGTTTGGAGATATGAAGAATATAAACCAGAGTAATGGGAAATTAGAGAAGTTTATTGCGTGTTATATTGTTCTGTAATGGACAATTTGTCTCTGGCACGCTCTCATTTGTGAGTGTGTTCCCAGGCATAAGTTCACCCTGGAGTTTGGGCTTTGCCAGTTACAGGAAGAGCGATCGTGTGGAATATATTTTGGGGTCAACCAATTTGGGGAAGTAAATTTTCCTCAAATTTCACACGCTAATTGTTTTCCTGTCTTTTTAATAGAGACTTTCCACAAGCGCCGCACTGTTCAAGTGGCCCCAACAAGGCGCTTAAGAGGTCGTCCGCAATGTCTAAAACCAATGGAGAAGAGTGAGCGCGGTCTCTGCTTCTGCTTTGATTGGCTATTTGCTCACTTTCAATGGTTTGTTATTGCAGTTTCATGTGTGTGTGCGTGTGTGTGTGTACTATCGTCTTTGTAGAGGTCATGTGAGGTAAAGGAGGTAGGGCTGTCCCTGTAACAGTGAGTCCACTATTTGTTCCTCACTTTGTCGTCTGTGGTGCAGAACCAGAAATATTCCCACACGCCACTTTTCAGGCGCTTTGGTGTTGTGATCGTTCACTTGGGAACACGGTTTAGTTTCTTTGTGTCCAAACTTGAGGTTAAGAACTTAAACCCCAACATTAGATCATCGCTGTCTTGTTTTCGTGATGTATTTCAAAGTGGTTTTTACGCAGCGGCTCGTAGCCAAAGAAAAAGAGACCTTGGCTTGTGACTGAAGGGTTGCTGGTTCAAGTCCCCCTGGGCTTTTGATCTTTGCCAAATCAAATGTGCGCATCATCTACTGTGGCGACCCTTTAGGGAGGCAGCAGCCAAAAGACAAAATAAATTCACAGTGGTTTTTAGGCCAAGCTGTGCTCACAGTTCTCTGCTAGAAGCTAATAGTCGAGCAGATTAGCAAAAACATCATTCACAACGGGAAAGAAGCACCAACATTTGACTGAATGTACCTCTTGGGTCATTCTTTGGGTCTTGGGTCACGTAGATTTTAAAATGGCGCCATTTCCAACCATCTTTTACATCAGAATTTAATTTCCTGGGCCAATTTCAGTGATTTCAGTGTCAAACGATAGGTAAAAAATTTGAATGAATAAATCAGAAGTCCTTTTTATATCTCTTTCTGCCATTTACTCAGAAAAGAACATTTTATATACATTGATTCTAATGTTCAGGTTATAATTGGTTATACCATTGTGTTAGTTGTATGCCATGCTGTACAAATGATATGTACAGTAGTAAGCAAATGATTCAGCTCCTCATGATGACCATTTTTGTACATTATTTTTGAAAATATTCCAAGTAAATGGGAGAAAGAGATATACAAATTAGAATTCAAATTTTTACCGATAATTTGACACCAAAATCAATGAAATCGGGCCAGGAAATTAAAATTCTGATGTAAAAGACGGTTGGAAATTTACATTTTGAAATTGAATGACCCAAGAGGACTGGCGAACTGTTCAGGGTGTACCCCACCTAACGCCCTATGTCAGCTGAAATGGGCACAGCACCCTATACACACAGGATAAAGCTGTAGATAATGAATGGATGGATGACCCAAGAGGTACATTCAGTCAAATTTTAGGGCTTCTTTCCACTTGTGAACGAGTTTCCTGGAAACAAAATGCAAAATCTGCTCTACTATAAGGCTTAATCCACTTCTATGCTGTATATTTTGAACTCTAATGTGCTTTCAATGTTTGAGATTGAACTCCCTCTCCCCCCCAGACATCTGATTCTTGGATAGAATGTGACTCTCCTAAAAAAAAAAAGAAAGAAGAGATACCTGCATTTGAGCGACAGTATGTTTATGTGGTCGTCGACCTGCCTGTCCAGCTGTTTGCTTGGTCATGCCTGTCCTGTCCTGTTTGTCTGCATTTTCTCTGTCCTCCTCTCTCTGTCACCTCCTCTGTGTCTCATCTCTTTCCTCTTTGAAGGGTGATCAAGCCGGCTAACCTAACGCTCAACTCCTGTCTCCCCCTCCCCCCCCACCACCTTTCCTTCTCCTCCTTGTCTCCTTCTTTTATCTTTACAATGCAACACTGCTCTACCCAGTCTTGCCTCAAGGTTAGTACTGCATGCCTATTTTTCTCAACCCCCCCCCTCCATCACTGTCTCCCTCATCTGTCTCCTCAGTTGCCACACTTCTTGTCCTTGCATTGAGACACTCTCTCATCTCCTTCGCGCTGTCACAAGCTCTTTTAATCATTCTCATCAAATGTGTCTGTTCTTTTGAAGGAGACACCTTGACATTTCCCTCTTCTCCCTCTGTCTCTCTGACACCTTTGCTGCCTATTTGAAGAGGAAACACGATTGTCTTCCTCGTTCACCCTCCATTACGACACCGCGCACGTCTCATCGCCTCGCCGGCATTTGAACTTTGAATAATTTTGAATTTAAGGCTACTACAGCAAACATGGTGTTGAAATTTATAACTTTGACAACCGTGAACTTTCTTACTCAAAGTCTTTTGTTGAGAAATCGCTCCAGGTTTTATGACGCAGTTAAGATGACCTGGGATTCTGCTCAAGATGTGGCTAACTATTTATTTTTCATCCCCTTAACTCGGATTTCATTATAATCTCTGGTCTGCTTCCCTGTATTTGGATTTGACCTCAGCAATTTGCCTGTTAACCTAATGTGTGAGGTCCCTAAATAAATAGTTTTAGGCAACAAGCTTATTTTACGTTATTATCAGGAGGGAAAATAGATATGTTAGTGTTGGTAAGGAGGCGTTAGCTCAGTTAACACTGGAAGAATAATGCTCTGTCCAAAAGTGTTTAAGTCTCATTAGCAGCACATTTACTGCAAAGCTCAGTATTCAACACCTACTTTATATTATATTATTCCATTGTCTTCATCCCCAGGAAAAATATAATGGCTTCTTATTTTTGTTTGAAAACTGCAGCTCTGCAGTTTTTATTCTGGACGAGGGGGAAAAAAAACCCAAGACCTTTACAAATGATGACACGGTTATTCACATTCACTCCCTGATTGGCTCTTGTTTAGTCACGACTCAGCTGTCCACTGTGAAGGAGAAGCTCCAATGAAATACTTTCAGTCTCACCTCATTGTGACTTGTGAGAAAAATGAAGCCCTCATTCTTTCGTTGTATGGAATCAGATTTGTGTTAATATTTTCAAACAACACTTTTCACAAAGCAAAAAAAAATGAATTTAATCATTCAAAAATATATTATTTTATTGTTTGAAAATTCATTTGTTCTTTGCGCTCCCTGATTTATACTTTGCGCTCCCTGATTTGTTTGTTGCGCCATGGTTTTACGTTTGTGGGCGGCCCTTAGGACAATGTCTGCTGATTGGCTAATTTGGGAGCGATAGCTCCATGGACCGGAAGTCGTCACAGGCTTGGAGTCACAGATTTACGATATTAAAAGTGGCAAATAAACGAGAAAATAAAATGGCAGATTTGAGATAAGAAGCACATTTGCATTTCTCCCGCTGTTTATGTTTTAAACATATGAACCGTATCTATATTGACTGATCAGTTCAGTCTGTGCATGTCATCTGCTGCCATAGATCATTTTATCTATAAAATGCCAATATAGTAGTTGATGTAGGTTATGTTAGCTGTCTCTCGGATGTGTTTTATTGTAATCTGTAAAGTGAATATGTCAGATTATTATTTTCTCTATGGCAACATATATCTGGGTCCCCATCCCAAGCTTGAAAATCTGTCATCCTTTTTAGAAATATGACGTGGAGTAGCTCCATGATGAGAGTTCAGCATGCAAAAAAAAAACCCAGAGTCTGAATTTTACAGACGTATCAAAGTCGTATTGCAAATTCTCTGACCTACACTTTGTGATCAACCGCATAATAACTACTTCTTCCTGCTGTTTCCTGAATTAATCTGGTGGTCTGTGTTGTGTGTTGTGTGTGCTCGGCCCCGCTCTGCTCTGCTGTAACACTTCGTGCTCCAAGTGCCAGCTCTTTCTTCGCTTCTCTCTTTTCTTTTCTTTTTAACTTCTCGAGCCACTGTTCCCGCTGCTGTCTTGTCAGCGTTTTCATCGCTGTTGTTCTGGTGTTTTGTGATTCAACTCTGGAGGGGGAAGAGAAGTGAAAGAAAAAGTTAGCATTGCCATGCTGTCTGGTAACATGACGAAAAAACGCATCTTTCTTCTTCTGTCCCCCGTTTGGGTTTTTGTTCTTTTTTTTCTTCTTCTTCTTCTTCTGGTTGTTTTGATCTCAAGCTAAGGAACTCCTCTTCCACTGTTAAGCATCTGACATCAAGGTTTCTCGAGCTTTAAAGGGAATTGCATCGTTTCTTTGGTGCGTGTGGTCCCTTTGAGGTCCCCGTTCCAACTCTGGAGCACTGTGGTTGTGCTTGGCTTTGTCAGCTAATGTGTGAAAACAAGCAGACACACACACACAAGAACACATGCTACCACCAAACATGCACATTGTTTTCTTCTGTCTTCCACACAAACACGGAAATACACAGAAAAGGGATGAATGCTGATTATTACACTTCTTGGATAAAATCTTGGATAAGACTAGATAATGCTTTGTTCATCCTACAGCAGGGAACTTGCAAAAGCAAAGATGTGTCAGGAGTGGGATTTGAACCCACGCCTCCATTTGGAGACCAGAAGTCCCTTTAGTCAGGAAGGTGTGATCTTGAGTCTGGCGCCTTAGACCGCTCGGCCATCCTGACAACTGTCTGTGTGGTTGTTGACTAGACATCATACAAAATGCTGATTGAAAAATGCACTGATGGTGAGTGAGTTAGTTGGATATAGTTTATGATGAGACCAAAGAAAGCTATTGTAGTTCTGTTCTATTCTATTGTTTTGCCCTTTTTTTTTTTAACCCTTAGAACACCATGACTATGTTTAAATGTACAGTATATACAGAGGCTAGAGTGTCTTATATCCTTTTTTTCAGCGCAACATAATAGGGCTGAACATACTGCAATTTTTAAATTGCAGGAAGTGCAATATTTGTCGAAGTCAAAATATCATTTTAGATTCATTATTGTCTTGATCTATACACATATTACTCTACACAAGAGAAAAGACTATTACCCTTTTAAATACGTTTTTCGAATGAAAATTAGTAAAAAAAATTATAATAATAATCACCATTCCCTCCGATATCACATATCATATCGCAATGACAATTCTTGTCAAAATAATCGCAATTAGATATTTATTCAAAATCAGTCAGCCTTATATCCTAGGTAATCTGATGAAAAAAAAAAAAATTAAACAACTATATAAACACACCTGACCAAAAATGACTCAATATGTATGAAATTTGGAACGTCAAAGCTCACTTTAACACGTTTTTATGACCAAAAGCAAAGAAAAACGCTCTAATTTTGTGACTTCTGCACAATTATATCACTACTATACTACTATACTAAATGCGACAAAATGATTCATAACTTTGACTCAACAACAACATTAGAAAATTAAAAAACTTTTTTAAAAGCCTGAATATTTGACCTATAAACACACACCCCCAGGATGTCTATATAAGGAGTTGTGTATTATTCCCATTCCCAAGGGTGCACCTGCGGCACAGATCCATGCCACGTGAGCACTTAGGGTTAAATAGAAAACCTTATCAAAATACAAAATACACATATTCATTTGGAATTTTTGTCAAGAACCGAGTCGATAAGATTTTTCCCAAAGAAGGAAATATTGTGAGTATCTGAGTGATTGGATTTGAATGCGTCCTCATTTACATGTGAAGTGCGATCACATCTCTATTGAAAGTTGTCCACATGAGATTAGATCTGCACCAGGCTGCTGTCAATGCCAGGTATGAGATTAAAATGTTCTCCACGTTAAACAAAGACACTGCCAACATCAACCCCCAGCTCTTTCTCACATGCTTACACGATTACTGTTATCTAAACACTTTGAGTGTTAATGTACGGTTTGTTCTTAAGTGTGCATAGAGCTCCTAAATTTCAGTTTCACACACACACACACACATACACTCACAAGTCTCAGCTGCTTCACCTCCTTATTTACAAACCAAATTTACTGCCTCGCTAAAGGAATTTCCTACAGTCTTTCTGTAATTCATAAATAATTGTTATCTTTTCTTTCTTCACGTCCTCCCTGTACCATTCCACATCATCGGCAACGTGAAAGTATAGTAAAAGTACCGTTTAAAAATTTTTTTTTTACGTTTTATATATTTTTATAGGCTCACTAAACCAAACCAATATTTCCTGCATTTTCAAAGGAAATACAGAATTCAGACTAGTTAAATGAAAATCCTTGATGTTAATGTTGGGTGAACTGAGTGCAGTAAACATACATGAGCCCCTCGAGCATTTCTGATCAAATATTTATACAGGTCTCCAAATGTAATATTAATATTACCTTAATGTGGTTCCCTGGGTATTAGCTGCATGCTAATGAGGGAAGTTAAAACTTTTTTTTTCTTGATATTTACTGAAGATTGCGTGTGTATATGTGTGTTTTATTTATTTTATTTTATTTTAGTTGAAAACTTTTCCTTTAAAACCTTACATTTTTAATGAAGGCCGCTGCTCTGTGTTTGTGTAGATCACATGATTGCGTGTTTATCGTCGAGATATCGCTGTGGTTACGCACAATTGGGTGGTGTTTGTGTATGTTTACAGCATTATTATTATTACACACATGTGTTTTGAGTGTGTGTCAGTGGATGCATGTTGTTATGTTCCGTACACAGATTTGCGTGTGGTCCAATTTCAGACATTTGATCCATGCAGGTTGTGTTTGGATTTGTTTATACCGTGTGATTGTGTACGTGTGTGTGTGCGGACGTGGTTGTGTTTACAGTGTTGTGGCTCAAGTGAACTTGTTGTGATTTCAGGGGTTAGGAGGAAGGGAATATTTGACATGTTGACACTACTTCGCCGAGCAGAGTAATCGAGTTCAAATCAAAACTTCAGTTTTATATAAACTGTATTTATTTGAGACGGAGAAAGCGGAAAGAAAGGATGGAGCTGGTGTGATGTAGTAGAATCTAAACACTCTTTCAAACCTTGTGAGGTACTTTTTCAAATGAATCGTCAGCTCGTCAAGCCTGATAACGAACTTTTGTCTTTTTTTTTTTCAAATAATTTAATGTTTAAAAAAGAATCAAAAATGTTGTTTCAGCCATTGTCATTTTTTAAAGTTATATTTTTTGTCAATATATATATATATATATATATCCTTTTTTTCAAAAAGAGTTTCAACTTTTGTTATTTATTCATTTATTAATTAAATGTAATGTTTCATCTGAATCAGGTGTTTTTGGAGCAGGGCAACATCCAAAACAATTAAATCTATTAACTCAATGTAATGAATGATGTATTTAGTGTCTTAGAATAGTAATTACAGTCAGTGCCATGATATTAATTTATTAAACCCTGGCAGAATTAAAGGTTCTTCATATAAAACACAGCATTGAAGCCAATATCCAGACTTTTACAGAGTAGTTTTTGACTTAAAAACCAGGAAATATTCCCATTTAAGAAGCTGAAACAATCCTAAAACTTGCTTGTTCTTCAATTAGCCACAGCTTTTTGTTCCATTTATGATAGTTGTATGTTCTAGACCAATTAGAATATGTAATGCATACATCAAATCTATCCTAAAACAAATTCCCATTGCAATATCTGTCAGAAAAGTTGCAATCACAGTAGATATTTTACCCTAATTGTTCAGCCCTAATGCATTTTATATACATATAACATTGAAATATTTGCAGATTGTGAAACATTATGGTCGAAACGGTTGTTTTACAGTTTTTTGTGAAGGTAAAACACAGGACAAGAGTGACTAAAGAGGGAGAGGCAGGAATAAGGCAGAGGGGGAAAAAGTAGTAAATGGTTCATGGTCTGATGAAAATATTTCATCTGAAGAGTAAAGGCTAATGTTGCATTTGGATTCAGAGCTGGAAGGAAAAAGAGAGCGCGGTGAGGAGAAGTGCATTTGTCCTCTCGAGATTGACGTGGTGTAAATAAAGAGTTGCTTTCAAGCAAGCGATTCTGCTGCAGTGTCCAAATAAATGGCAAACAAGGGTGGGAGAGGGGGGGGGGGGGAGTCGGGCTTTGGTTTTGGACGGCTGATGTGAGAGGAAGATGAAGAGGAAGTCGCTGCGGTCGGAAGGCGAATGCGTGATAGTTAGCCATTCATATTACACGCGCGGTGAGTGATACGTCGGGCAAGTAAGTGAAGTTAGAGCAAAACAAGTGTTAAGTATCAGGGAAATCAGAGGACGGAGAGAGAGTAAGTGGGGACTCGAGTGTTGACTCAATTGGAAATATTGCAAACCAGAAGTCCATTTCACATGCACATACGCTCACATGCGTGGAGTCAATATAGCGTGAAGCGGGGGGGGGGGGGAACCTCAGAGAGCTAACCAGATGGTCGGAGCTTCCTGGAAATCCTCCAGTAGGAACATTCCTGCCTGTTTATGACCTGTTGCACATGCACACAGGGGCGTATTTCACACAAAAATTGATCCCAAATATTCAAATAACTTTTCATTCAGGGTGGGACCCCGACGGGGACACAAAAATCACCCCATAATGAGTCTCTAACAATACGCCACATATGTTAATCCTTAAAGAAAAAGCCACACACACAGAGACTCTCTTAGTCATTATTATTGTGTGAGTTTTGCACAGCCAGGTGCTGCAGAGTTTTTGGCCCCATCGTCACTTACAGGATCAGATTTTCATCCAGGTTACTAAATTTCTCTGGACGCTTTGCAGTTAGGGGGGGGAGGGAGGATTTTATGTCCCCGTCCTCTGCCAATATCATTTCTCAACTTTTTTCTGGCACCGACGCTGACATAAAAGAAATTTGATGGATTAACACCAGTATTTCAGGTTAGCGGAGCAGGTAGTTAAAGGCTCACATACAGTTAAATATTTACACTCTACGACAAGGTATTTTACTTCAGGTGTAATGAAAAGTAAGTGTAATGGGATGGTTCTTTATGGAGATGAAATGCTTGAAATTAAAATACAAACTATGTAGTGTCATTCAGACTAGTGCAGTGCCTGTCGGAAGTATGTATTCCTACACTCTTCGAAATAAGGGTTCCCTATACAAGGGCTGAGGTTCTACCTGGAACCATTTGCTTCTGAAAAACCTATTCCTGAAGATATTGTTTTTCAAGGGTTCTTGGTAACACTAATGGTTCCAGTAAGAACCATTTTGATCCAGAGAACCCTTTAAAAGCAAAATAGTAGCGTGCTAATGCTAAATAAATATGACACACAGACACAACTTGCTTTATAGATTAATGATTTTGTTTGTGCGAAACTAAACTGAAACTTTTTGAGGATTTCCCATCACTGGAGTCATTTTTACTGGCAGTGAGATTATAGATAATCTCTGAGCCTGTAAAAAAACATAACAGCATAACATTTGCACAGCGCAGGCAGACATTGTGCACACATAAAAAAACAAACATACAACAGATTCAAGGGCAAACATAGCCGAGTGAAAAAGAATGCCTTTGATTGAGTTTGATCAGTTTCTGATGCGTCAGCCGCTTCGTTTATTTTCGTCTCGCGACTTGTCTTCGTTGGAAAAGTGCCACTGTGTGAAGAACATGTGTGCGTCTGTGTGTGTGTGTGCTTACACATCCATCCCCAAGTGTTTGACTTCTTCCCTTTGTTTGTGTCATGATCCAGCAGACTTTTGTTAAACCTTTCTGGGATGATCTAAGTCCGTGTGTGTGTGTGAGAAAGGTATGAAAGATCTTGATTAAATCAAGCTGCGGTGATAGTTGATACTGTAAGGTCGGTGACAGAGCCACAATGGCTTCCAGACATCTTAAACAGGGATTAAGCCCTTTTCTCCATCCTCCAACTCTGCTCTCTCACATGAAGAATTTCTTTCTCTCTCTCCTCCCTTCCCCCTTTATTCATTTATTCCCTAAATGATGATTTAAACCCGGCTTCCCGACACCCTGTAATCCCTCTCTGAAATGATCCGCATGCTTCCCACCGTGGAGAAATCTCCAATGTCATCCCGTGTCATTGATTTGCCGCTTTCCGTTGCATTCGAGTCACCGATCTTTGCGTTATATTGGCCCTACGGTGTTATTCATGCTCTGTATTGAGCAGAATCTCAGGCGTTGAGTCCAGAATGTGATGGTTTGTCTCGATATATCAAATGTCAGCCGACATTGTAATAAATAAATACCCAATGTTTGACAGCATTGCTCATGTTGTTGTTGTTGCTGTTGCTGTTGCTGTTGCTGCTGTCGTGTTTGTGTCGGATTGTTTTGTGCAGTCAGAAAGCATTTGTGGAGAAAGCACATTCACTAGGTTTGAAGATTCTTTGGATGTGTTTTTTTACATAATCCTCCTTTTCATATGTGTTCAAATATATTTAGATTTTTAGGATTTTGCCCCCCCAACATTTTTGTCTTTTATAGGACTGAATTGATACAAACACACAAACAAAAAATAGGATTTACTTGGGGGTAAATTGTTTATTTTTGTAGATTCTTTGTTGTTTGGAATCCGAATCTTAAAGGTTTAGTGGGATCTTTGTAGGAATGTTAAATGGCAGAAAGAAAAGAAAAAGACAGTTTGAGTGTTTAATCACTTTTGGGTGGTTTTCGTAGCCTTAGAAAAGACTTTTATGTGTACTTTAGGCTATGGTTTTGCTTTACCAAAGAAGAACAAACAGCCACAGCATGCATTTCTTATTTTGAAGCAGAAGCTACACAAACAAAGGCCACAGTAGTTCCCTGATGTACTTGGGAAAAGGAGGAGTGAGTGGATGTGCCTTCTGCAATCTCACCATTAGATGTCACAAATCTTTAAAGGGATGATGCAAAATCAACTTTTTAATCATTTTAATGAGGACTCTGGAGTCAGCAAAGTGTGAAAAAAGATGACTCAGTCATGTTTTTGTGGTCCGCCTCAGTCTAAGTACAGGAGATAAAACATGCGGTGTTGAATTCTGCACTCATTGCTACATCACAATGAGACATTCCTGAAATTGTTGTCTCTCGGAGCTCCGATTTGTCCCTAAAAAATGCGAGATTGCAGGCGAGGGCAATAGTGTATGGAATAGCGGAAGTCCGAAAAATGTGTTCTATTCTTGGCTGCACAGTGCAGCACAGAGTTCTACACAAATGTCCAGCCTCAGAGGATTTACGCGTCCAGTGGATACATTTTTGCAAATGCTAACTGCTGTTAGCTGCCGGAGCCTCAGTGACGCTGACGTAGTTTCCCGTGTCTCATTTGCATTTAAAGAGACAGGCACTCAAAACGGAGCGTTCTGAACAGGGCTGTTTTGGCAGGGTGATTGAACTGCTGTGGTGCTTCATCCTTAAGGTATTTTGACCAAAGCAGAACACCAGGGAACTAGGTGAACTTGGAGAAACAGGGTATAATACGAGTCCTTGACGATGTCTAGGTGTCCAGCAACATCTCCTGTCATCGAAATTTATTATTGCATGTATTTCAACCCACTTTGTCATGTTAAATGTTTATTTGTGATGGCTTTTGTTGACATCTGCATACACTAATTCTGTATTTGCTGCATTTTTGACAATGAATGTATGTGTGTATGTGGTTGCAGGCAGATGAAGGACCAGTCGAAGAAGGTGGCCAACCTGAAACACAAAGAGCAGCTGGAGAAGAGCAAGAACGCTCAGATGATGGAGGAGGCCAAGAAGAGAGAGGATAACCTGAACGAGAGCTCCCAGCAGATTAAGGTATGGATGGAGGGAGGAAGAGGAGGAGGGCTGAAGTTAGAGAGTGAGGAAAAGTGAAAAGTTTCTCTCCACCTTCTCTCTCGATGTCCTACCTTAAGTATTGTCTGCTATCACAACAATGCTTCATCGTAATGTGACAGTTATGACAGGGAGCAGCCTGAGGCAATGTCAAACACTCACACTCGCACACACACACACATGGTGCAGCTCATGCTGGGGGAGTGTTAGCGCGGGTAACCGAGGAGGATGACTGACACGGCGGGCAGATGGAAGACGGAGAGGGAAAATGGTGGGTGAGGTGAACTGGGAGAAAAGGTTGATAAAGCGAGAGAAGAAGTGATGAGATGGAGGGGGGTAAAAAGGAAAAGAAGACACCCGCAAAACAATGAAGTGAATGCTGTGGGTTTTAAATGTTTCCTGTGGTGTAAGAGCATCTCTTAATTGTCTACTGCGGTGTCAAGTGGCCACAAGATGAATAGTCATGTGTGGGGGGTGATGATTGCGACGGTGGTTGTCTTCATATTTCGATGTTTCAATCGTTTCCTTTAATTTCACCCTAAATTTCATCTCAAGTCGCCCTCACTTCCTCTTTTCCCTCGCTCATCCTCCTCCTCTTCCAGTAATCGTTAACCTCACTGGCCTCTCTGATTAGAGGCAGATGAGAACACTCTCTCTGCGTTTGCTCCCTGTAGCGACGGTCGATCATCGGTTTCAGGAGGTTGGGGAAGTTGTCATTTGTGCATATGGTGCGGTAAGGAGATGAGCTGTTAGCTGTGTGAGTCACTCAGACTTATGAGACCGCAGTGGTCGCAACCATAACTGGTGTGTGTTTAACCACCAATGAGGACTGGGAAAGGAATGCGAGTGTAATTTAGACCATGAATTTAATTCAAAAACAATAAGAATATTTGATCCAATTTAAGTCGGTCTGCGTCGTCGCATAGTTAGACACCAAGTCATGTGGGACCTGGAGAAGAATTACAGAGTTACAGCACATGTGTCGTACTGGAGGTTTGGTTACAGACACTGTAATGTCTCACCTTCTTTGTCCCAGTTATTCCTTCACTTCTTTCTAATGGACTTGGCAAGAAGAAGGAAGATGTTTTCAGTGGTTGGAAGTTTAATTTTACTTTAAATAATCCTCTAATCCTCCTCTGTGTAAAAGATCACACCATTTTGCTCTAATGTCTTAGCCTGTCTGGCCTAAGTCAACCTGAGTGTTCTTGCTTTTTATATGCGCATTTTTCTATTGTTTTTTTGTATTATTATTATTATTAATAATTTATTATTTTCTTTGTTTTGAGAAACCTGAAAACTTAAATAAATAGTTTTTAAAAAATCATAATAATTTATTAATAATAATAATAATGTTTAAAAATAAAAATCCTCTAAGTGTGATTCCCAAGTTCTTTAAGAAAGATGGAAGTCTACATGGGACATACAAATATTTATAAAAAAAATAAATAAAAATAAAATATTATTTCATGAAACCTGGAACTTCTCGAAGAATCTATGTTAAATTAAAGACATTTAATGTCTTCATAGTTAATAAAAATTAGCGTTTAAAAATAAAAAAAATAACTTTTTGCTGGTATTGCTATAAAAGGATGTCAAAATATATTGTTCACATTTGTGGTTATCACGCTCTTTAAAAAAAACAATTATATATGTATATAATAATAATAATAAAAATAATAATAATACAAAATAAATAAAAGAGTGCATTATCTCTATAATTTTATAAAGAGTTTATAAAGTCAGAAAAGCATTAATATTGTTTAGAACCTGGCTTTTCTGCCATCTCACCGCAGGGCTTTTCTTGATCTTATTATTATTTCATATAATATTGTAGGAGCTTTCTGGATGTATCGTGAAATGAATGAAGAATATATAACTTATAAGTGAAAGTGAAAACATATAAAAAAATAGAGAGAAGAATTTGCAGATGTTTCTCTTCAGATGAGATGTCGTCATCTGTGATCATAATCCTCCAAAACTAATGCAATTCTCATCGCTCATACTTTGTATTTCTGGAGACTACACTTGTCCATGCTGTCTTCACATTGCTCTCCCTCTCTGTCTCTCTCTGTAGGATTCTCTCCGTCTGAAGGAGGAGCGCATCGAGGAGCTGGAGGAGGCGCTGAGGGAAAGCGTTCAGATCACAACAGAGCGAGAGCTGGTGCTGGCCCAAGAGGAGCACGCTCGCACACACTCTGAGAGACAGGTACTTTATCCTAAAAAGAAGCACACAAACACCAGCATTGTCTATGACTCTTTTCCCCCTCAACCAATAAACATAATCCTCACTTCTAAGCCTTCTTTCCTCCGTTCTCCTGTCTTTGTGGGACATTTTAGACGGACATACAAGGAAACGCACTCAGACAAAACGTCTTTAGGGCAAATTAAAAACTTTTTGACATAGTCCAACATCGCCGCTGCCAAAATGTGGCTTACGGCAGTGGCAACACACATGCCCCCCCTCCTGTGCCAGCTGAGCTCATTCAGGTGTGGCTCTCTATATGTGTTTGCCCAGTCACTCCTCATTTGGAGGAGAGGTAAACACATCCCTATTTAAAGAACAGCTCGTGTTTTGTCCTCCTCGGCCAGCCGAACACACAAAAACGGGTTTACTTTAAACCGAGCGCGAGCCGACCTCTCCAATTTGTAATCCGTTACATCTATATTGAGACAGTAGGAAAGCTCCGAGGCTCAGAAGGGAAAGGTTTAGTGGATTCAACCACAGACCAGTGTGTGTGTGTGTGTGTTGTTCCCCTGGGCACCAATGACTTAACGAGGCCATAGAGATGGGAAACGTTCCTCGGAGCCAGGATGGGTTTTGACAAGTGGGGAAAAAACAGCGTGGGCTGTGGGGGATGAAAACTGTCCTGTGAAAACACGGCTCGCTGTAGCTCTTGGCACAAACGGCTGGACTCCATTGTTATTACTGCCTCTGAATGTTGGCCGTCCTCTCTGGCCCTCTGCTCGCCCAGACTACTTCTGGACAGACACCTTAAAGACGGGCAGGCATGCAAGCAGATGTTTTATTTTGAGGTATTTTTGCTGACACCTCCGTTCGTGGCGCGTGTTAATGAGCAAGACAGCAGTACCAGAGACAGATACGGAGGAGGGAATGATGGAAAAGAAGCACAGACGGACAGACAGGAACAGACCTGTGGTGCATCATTTTCAGACATGGTTATTTTTCTTTAATTTAATTTAATGATGCAACCAAAATAAATCTTGTTTTGAGTTTGAATATAATAATAAATGCAGCTTTATTGGAGTAATCGGGGGAATAGAATACAGAGAGTAATTCAGTACTGGGCTCTGTCAGTTAAAACTGCAGCTTTAAACTTGACTGAGGGAGCGTTTGTTTGTATACTGCGGCAGTGCATGGTCGTGTGACAGCAAACTCCTGAATCGCTGGGATTTTTGAGCAGTAGAATTCACTTTTCGGAAATTTTGATTGGCACTTCTTCATGTTTTCAGTAGTGCAATAGGTTAACGCATGGCGCCTTTCCATGACGACTGACCGGAAAAAGACGCGCGTGACGTCATGTTTACGTGCCACGACATCCGAGTCCAGGCACCGTTTACCAGTTTGCTCCGTTAGCTGCATTAGCTCCTTTAGCGCACCTTCAGTCGAACTGGAGCGCTCTGTTTATAAGACGAAAAGAGTGGCGCTACAAATAACCAGCGTACCTGTGTTCTGCGTATATGTGCCTCTGTTTTTAAAGTTTAGCGTTACTTTAAAGACTAATTTTAACAATCGGGAGTCACGTAAACATGACGTAACGCGTGTCTTTTTCCGCTCAGTCGTCATGGAAACGTGTCAAGCGTTAAACACTGTTAACGCCTTAACGTTTGACAGCACTAGTTTTCAGTCAAACTGCAACCTGTTTACAGTTGTCTCGCTTTACTAGCGCATTGTTGTTGTTGCCTCCATCTGTACTGATGTAAAGCAAGAAGAGAAGCAGTTTGTATTTAAACACAATAGGTTTACTGTGCACAAAACTCACAACAAACGTTCACAACGATGAAAATGAAAAGGGAAAAAAATGAAAAAGTCACTTCCAACATGTTCATCCTCTCGTTTTAATTTGTTTAGACCCATTTGTGCCAAAGCTATCACATTCAATTTAGCTCTCAATGTACTGAAAACCCTAAAAATGATAGAAGTGGCAGCTTCAATTAGGCTGAATCGAGGTCATTTAGTCCAGGACGGGGTGCTGCAGAGCGTCCTCGCACTCAAATGCTTTAGTGAAGGAGCAGAAATGTCAGTGTGCGGTGGACGAGCGGAGGCGGCAGAGCCAAAACACTTGGTGCAGTCGTCGCCCAACATCAACAACGCTAACTCAGCCTTTCAGTACACACATATATATATATATATATATATATATATATATATATATATATATATATATATATATATATATATATATATGCTCTCACAGACAGGACAGTAATACACAGGACAGTGTTACACATGCATAGATTGCTCCAGACGCGCAAACATGGCGGAAAGAAGTGCTAACTGCTAGTTAAACAGCAGTACACCGACTGGGCACAGCGCAGCATTCAGCCGGAGCCAGGTGGACGCGGCCCTCTAACGGGAAACGTGTCTTTATATACACAAGCAAATTGTAAATAAACATTTGTGCGTCCTTGTTTTATAACCACATCATTTCGCATAATGATTCGTTAAAATGACGACAGAGGCCGAGGCAGTTTTCTCTCTTAATGAGCGCTGAATTAGCGAGCGTGTGCTTGTTTTTGTTACCTCTCGAGGACCCTGTTCTGGTATTAATGCTGACCTTGTGAAGACCAGCAGTCCTCATGGGAACCAAAGCCTGGTCCTGAGCCTATTTTCTGAGGAAGTGGTTTACGGGCTGGTTGGTTTTAAGATGTATTAGGCATTAACTGGTTATAGATGGTTAGGGTTAGGTTGTCAAACAGAATGAAGGTCTGGAGAATAGCTGTGCGCTGGGTTCGACCGGCAAAACCGTTGACCACATGAAATCATATTCAACCTTTTCTGCGAGACATGACTCACAAGTGTGTGTGATCACTGAAGCAAGGTGTGTATGTGTGTGTGTGTGAGACAGTGAAGTGAGTCATCAGTGACACACTCCATCAGTGTCTTCACAGACCAAACCAAAGACAGACTTCTCTTCTCTTCTTCGTTTTTTTGCAGACAATTATAGTTTCTGAACTCGCTGCACTTTCTTCTTCTTTTCTCTGGAATAGAATAAACGTGGATTGACTCAAAAATACACAAACACACACAGGGCCATTAAACTGAAAGGGTTGCAGTCCTCCTGACCTCCTCTTGTCCTCCAGCTCCTTCATTTCCAGGCCCTTCACTCCTCACCGCTTCATTCTTCCATCTCTACATCTCTTAATGTCAGCCAAAAAGTGTTCCTGCTCCTCATTTTCTCTTTCCTTCAGGTCACATCTGTCCTCTCATTTTATTCCCAACCTCTGAATCAGATTCTTAACACTGCCTGTGTTTATGACTGTATTACATACTTGCACTGTCTGCATATTCATCTGCTTTTCATGTTCTCGAGTGTCACAATTCTTCTCTTTCTGCCTTGTCCGTGTATTGTTTTAACTCTGTAATCTCTTTCTAATCACCTTTTTCTATGCCCTCATCCTCTCTTCCGCTCCTCTCACTTCCCTATGTCCACTTTTTTATTCTTCTTTATTTCCCTTCCGGTTTATTCTCCACCCTTTCACCGCCGCCACCTCGTTCCTCTGCTCCGTTTTTTTTGTCCTCTCTTTCTCCATCTCTGCTCTTTTTTGTACGCAGCTCTCTCATATTCCAATGCATGAGTTCACCACAGCCGGCTTTAGGTGGTCAAAGGTAACAAACAGAAACAGTATTATTTACTTCACCATTGCTTCCCCCCCCCCCTGTGTTTTTGTAAACGAAGAACCCCCCCACAGATTTATGAAAGCTGTTGTTGTGCACACCACGGCTCTAACAGCTGGTTCAATACGTGAAACGAAGAGAACATTACATGTTTGTGTTGATGTTTGCTATCGATGACACCAGAGAAATTATTTGTTAGACTCTACCAACTTTAAAAGTCAATACAGATCCAGAAGAAAACAAAAAAAAAAGCCAATATTTTCACTAAATGATCATGTTTTTCCATCATAATCTTCAGGGTGTTCCATGAGATTCTTCCAAGAATGAAATAGTAACTATTTATGAATGTAATAATGGTAGAAAAACATGAAATACACTATTTCTTTTATTGGAGTAATTAAAATAAGGTATCCCCCTTTTTGTCTTTTTGATGTTTTTGCTCTTCTGTTTTTCCCCCCTTAAACAATTCAGAAGGGGAGGAAGTGTGAATTGTATAGTAGCCAAAGAAACATGAGAGAGAAAAGATACAAATTCGATGTGTTACAGCGAAGCATTTCATGTAAAAACAACACACAAGCATTAAATTGACCATAAATGTGGGATAAAAAACTAGCATTTTAAAGCATGACAAAGCGAGTATATTAAAATCATGTCCTACGTTGTGCGTGTGTGTGTCAGGTGGAGGACCTGCTGGTTGCCATGGACAGAGTGAAACAGGAACTGGACGTGATGAAAGCCAAGCTGTCGTCGACTCAGCTCTCGCTGGCTGAGAAGGAAGGTCACCTGACCGCCCTGCGGGCCGAGAGGCGGAAGCACCTGGGGGAGCTGCTGGAGATGAAGTAAGAGCACAGTCACTTAATACTTATATTAATGCTAACATGTAGTTTTTTTCATATATATCTGGTTCCTATATTCCCAAATTCCATTATTCAATACAAAATAAGAGTGTATTCTTCTTTTGTTAAACCTTAAATGACTGAATCACTTAAAACCAGGATCGTCTTGACCCTCAACACTTCCTCTCAAATTAGCAACTCTTACGATATCTGCCGTCGCGTCCCCTCGTGTCTCCGGCGTTCCCAGAAGGTGTTAAGTTGTCGCGGTGAACTTCACCCGACACCTCATCAACACTGCGTTCTTTCCTCCACTTCCTCCACTCTCTCTGCTGTCTTCTTTTATCTCCTCTGTCTTTCTCTTCACTCTTTTAAAAAGCTGTTAACCGATAACCACGTTACCCACTGTCCGTGCTCTTCGTGTAATTGATTTCCTAACGCTGGCACACTGAATTAATACGTTTCAGTGCAATTTTAATAGATGGTTTTGCTCCAGCAGGTCCGATGATTATGTGTGTTACATTCAACAAGACATAATTTATCGGGCTGAAATAGAAGCCAAGAAGAAGGTCCGAGTTAGCGCCGTCCTGCCTGTTTAAACACAGCCGTGGGACATCTTATATTGTGGCATCATGGGAAAACGAGTGCACGCTGTGTGATTTAGGCGTCCTGCACGCTGTCCTTGACATTTTCTACCTACATTGCATTTCTGTATCGAGTGTATGTGTGTGTCTAGCAGTATGTCCATTCGCAGCCCAGGTGAGCCAGTTATTGGCCGTTTTATAGCTGCAGTAAATGACCCGTGTGATTATTACAGGCGTCAGCGCTCCAGAATGCGTATAGCCTTGTTTCCATATGTGAACGCGAGCGCACACATGTGTTTGTCCGCGTGCTTGATTGATTTATGGATGTCACGTCTTTGTCCTCTGTTTCCTTTTATGACCGCGCGGGGCTCCGCGATGAGTCTTTATGTAACAGACACACACACAGGTGAAGAGATGTACACATTATGTCAATACAGATACACAAGCACAACATGCAAACATGCAGACGATCTTAACCATGCATGATTAGATTTATCCCTCTCCAGTCGGTAGTTGAGTCTGTGCTATCATTTAACTTGTGTGTCCCTCCGGCATACTGTACTGTATATACTCTGTGAGTTTCCACTGATGGATCATACAGAGACCAGATGTTTGCATCTGCGTGTTTCTGTCGCAGACACACAGTCTGCACTGAAAGAGCTGCAGCTAACGATTATTATCGCGATTAATCGAGTAATCGCTTGGTCCACAGAATAACCCTCAAACCTGGAAATGATGATGTTCTCAAATGTCTTGTTTTTGTCCACAAACCAAAATGATTCAGTTTTTAATGATTTCTAGAGCTGAAACAATTACTCGATTAATTGATTATTAATGGATGACTAAATGAAACGTCAATTAATTGAGTGTTTTTCTGAAGGAAGTTTTCTGATTCGCAATGTAATTAAATATGGAATATGTTAATTACAGATTATAATAAAGATCAACGTATTTGCAACTATGCCCGCATTTGTACGTGATATCTTAAGTATTTGCCATGTAAGAGAGAAGTGGAGACTCGAGAAACAATTACTCGATTAATTAATCGTCAACTCATTTGATAATCGGTTTGAAGCTTTTTTCATGATTGAAACAAGATTTCTCTTTGCTTGAGCTTCTTAAATGGGAATATTTCCTGGTTTCTTTGTTCTATATGACAAAGAAATCATTAAAACCGAATAATTTTTGGGTTTTGGACAAGAAAACAAGACAAGACATTTGAGACATGGACCAATCGATTAATCGAGAAAATAATCGACGGATTAATTGATCGTTATATCGAAAATAATCGTTAATTGCAGCTCTAATGATTTCTTTGTTATGTGGAGCAAAGAAACCAGAAAATATACACAATTAAGCAGCTGAAGCTATGAGAAATCTTGTTTTAATCATGGAAAAACCTTCAAACCGATTAATCGAGTAATTGTTTCTCTAGTCTACACTTCTCTGTTAATTGCAAATACTTAAGATATCACGTACGAATGCGTGCATAGCTGCAAAAATGTATTTTAATCTTTAGCCATTTCCATGTTCCATAGTTAATTAAAATGCGAGTCATTTGTGACAGTAACAAGACACATTTTGTAGCTGTGTGTAAGTGTTATTTCCTTTTTTTTGGAGGCCACTTTTATTGATAACACCTTGGTAGCACATACTGGTAAAGGAAGAAAAAAAGCACTTTAAATCATTAAATCTGTGGCAGCAGACCTTGAAGAAGAGTTTGTTGCTCCCTGAACAGTGTTTCTACATTTTCAGGATAAATTATTTATTGTTGGTTAGAGTGTCTGCGTTGGCCAGCAGTTTTCTTTTAACTCATGTTTTTTATTTTTTTTGCCTAGTGCTACCACAGCTTCTTAGTTCCTAGTGTTTTCTCACGTATGTGTCGTGTGTGTGTGGGTTTTTTTCTGATTAAAGCACAGAACATAGTGGAAACTGCTCTTTGAAGTGTGCGTTTGAATCGTCTTCAGGAGCCTGTGTAGACTTTGTCACACTCGTGTGTTAGTGTTTAACAGCTCACCGGGATAAAATGGAGAATTTTCTTTCTTCTAAAACTTCTACTTTTGCATTATACATGATATTTTCTCAGCTTGTGGGAAGATTATTCTTCTCACGTTTGGGATACGGTGCGTTTTCTTCCCCAGTTAACCCTCGGTGAAGGAGTTTAGATGTTTCAGGTAGCTGTGAGGAACGGCGATGACGCCACCCGCTCGTATTTTTCACAAGACATTAGGGTTTGGTCGGGGAGAAGACGTCATCTCTCTCTGGCTTTCTCCCACATGTAAAACACGAGATGTTTAAGGTGGCTGTGTCCTGGGTGTCCGTATATCACGGTGTAATGCACATGAAACTGTCTCCGTGCACACAGGCCGCCATAACTCTCAGAGGCTTGATGTCTGATTTGTTGCCCAGTTTTTACATTGGTGTAAGGTTTAATGTTACTGTAAGACATGATATATGATACGGCATGTTTCAGAGGTTTCTGGGACAGACACGGAATATATTAACACACACACATGCAGAAATTTATTCCAAGTACAGCTGGAAGAGCGCACACACTCTTTCCCTGTTTCCTCCCTTTCCTTAATCGTATTGCCTCACACACACACACAAGCGCACTATAATGTAGTTATTAGAGTGTCTGTGTTTGGTCATTTTCACAAGCAATTTGTACATGTTTTCCTCAGCCTGTCTATTTAGTCATCTTAAGTCTGATACGCTCACTGGCCACTTTATTAGGTACACCCGATCAGCTGCTTTACACAAATGTGTAGTCAGCCAATCACACGGCAGCACCTCACTGCGTTTAGGCATGTAGTCATGGTCAAGACGACCTGCTGAATTTCAACCTGAGCATCACAATGGGTAAGAAATGTGATTTAAGTGACTTTGAATGTAGCATGGTTGTCGTTAGTATTTTAGAAACAGCTGATTTACTGGAATTTTCTGTAGTTTTTACAACGAATAGTCCAAAAAAAGAGTTAATATCCAGTAAGTGGTAATCTGTGTAACCTTTATAAAAAAGTTCTACTTGGAGCCAAAAATTGTTCTACTTAGAACTTTTATTTCTGAGTGTAAGGTAAAGGGTAAGGAATGAGGTGGCCTTTGTGCCTAATAATGTGGCTGATAAGTGATTATTGTTAGTTTCTGTATATTTGACTATTTATTTGTATGCTATAGGATCCATAAACATGGTAATACACATGAAAATAATGAGTAAATAGCCCACAAATCTAAAGATGGAAAGCAAACGGAAGAGAATTACACACACACACACACACACAGACACACATCTGTGCTCCAACATGTGACCTCCCCCCCCACTGATAAATCACCTGCAGTGACCTTCACACATGCGCGCACACCCATAAAGCACACAGACATATTTTCTTTGTGATATATATTAAAATATGGACACGGTTTTCGCTTTCCTTCCCAGCGTTGTGTGCACATGTGTTTGCAGAGCGTGGGCTTTGCAGGTGTGTGTGTGTGTGTGTGAGAAACAGCACCTCACAGACACATGTTTCTTAGGTCTGGTTTTGTGTATTTGAAAAATATAATGTAACATACAAAGATGTTCTTTGGCTTTCACTGGACAATAAATATTCTACACCTTTTAAAAGCCCAGGAAGTTTGTTTTTAGGGTTTTGATTTGCATAAACTGGATTTAATTGGTTGTAACTTGACTGTGAGGAAAAAGAACATTTCGGCTACTTAAAATCTCATATTACTTCGGTGGTCTCTTAATGAGAGTCATAACCACAGTGCGCACACACACACACACACACACACACACACACACACACACACACACACACACACACACACACACACACACACACACACACACACACACACACACACACACACACACACACACGTGAAATTAAACATTGGAAATCTCACTGAGGCTTTTCTCGATGACCTTGTCACGCCGACTTTATTCAGGGTGAAAAAGACCCGCTGTGTTTTAAACACAACCTTTGATTTGTGGACGTTTAAACTGGCTTTACATCAGAATCTGGTGGTTTTGAACTTTTTCGTACATCACGTGTGATTTGTTACAGCAAATGTGACAGTGACAGCTTTATGAAGAATTATTGAAAAACATTCCCCCCCCCACCTTTTGTTCCAAGAAGTAGTCTGAATTCGGAGTGTCTTTCCATCACAGGATTGCGTTTTCATAGAAGCTCATGTGTTTTACTGATCAGAACAGCCACATGCATAAATATTTTCTGTAAATTAATTTAAAATGTGGTTTTGGCAAACATCGCTCCATTTTAAAGCAGTCAATTTATTTTATTGCCCCGACTCACTAATGGAGAGGAGAGGACAAAGGCGAGGGATTTGACACGAAACAAGTTGCGGACAAAAACAGAGCAAGAAACAAGATTGAAGAGGTCACGGCGAGAGCTGTAAATCTCTTTTTCTGAGGGTAGAGAGACAGTAGGAGGATAATAAAATGAAAGAGAAGAAGCTGAAATGTTTTTTTGGCAGAGGGAAAAGGAAGGAAA
Source organism: Microchirus variegatus (assembly GCF_963457635.1). Taxonomy (NCBI): domain Eukaryota; kingdom Metazoa; phylum Chordata; class Actinopteri; order Pleuronectiformes; family Soleidae; genus Microchirus; species Microchirus variegatus. The sequence goes on from NC_139821.1 coordinate 8,538,645, forward strand.
GCATTGAGGAGAAAGACAGCTGTCCAACAACAACTCACACGAGCCAACGGAGCCGTGTGATATCCCCCAAAAAATTATATTACCTTCATCTCCGTCTCCCGCGCTCTTTCCGTTCATCTATCAATCTCTCTACAGTAAATATTAGCACTTATTTAGCACAAACATCCTCCTTTACCTTCATTTCCTGATCTTTTACCAGAATGTATCTGTTGCAGATTTTGGCAGATGATTGAGACACTGGGAGGTTATTAAGGACTTTATTCACATTAGCAATGCTTAAAAATCACATTTATTACAAGTAATAACACTGAGGCAAAGGCCCGCTGTGCAGAAACAGAGGCAGCGATGCACTTGTCAATTTGTTTTGGCGACGCTGTCGGTCAAGGCTTCCAGCAGCAGGCGACGAACGATGAGTCACGTTTACTTTTGTTTGCTTTTGTCAGGGGGAATAATGTGATATTGTAGTTGCTTTGTCTGCATGTGGGAGGCTGCTGCAGCCTGATAACACTACCAGCAACACCGAGTATATGCCTAAAATAATAATTATGTAAATGAAGCTTAGTAGATTAAATTTGCTTTGGGGTTAAAAACAAAATAATCATATTAAATGTGTTGTTTTCTCTCATTTTTGTAGTAAAAGTTGGACATAATTGGCTTATTTTCTCATCAGAAGATTGATAAATGCTGCAAAATCCATTTAAAAGCTAAATTAAAAAGATGTTTTTTGATTTCTTGTATTTAATATTCACTTAATATAAGCGACGGTTAACGGCGTCAATGTTAACGCATGCCAGTTAGCTCCTTTGGCACCGCTAGCGTGCCTACAGTCGAACTGGAGTGGTCTGTTTATTAGTGCTGTCAAACATTAACGCGTCAACGCCGTTTAACGGCGTCAACGTTAATGCACAACGCGTTTCCATGACGACTGACCGGAAAAAGATGCGCGTGACGTCATGCTCACGTGACTCCGTATTGTTAAAATGAGTCTCTAAAGTAACGCTAAACTTTAAAAACAGAGGCACACATACGCCGTACACAGGTACGCTGGTTTATTTGTAGCGCTGCTATTTTGGTTTAATAAACAGACCACTCCAGTTTGACTGTAGACGTGCTAACGGCGCTAAAGGAGCTAACGGAGCTAACTGGTAAACTATGCCCGGACTCCGGTGTCGCGGCACGTAAACATGACGTCACACCCGTCTTTTTCCGGTCAGTCGTCATGGAAACGCTCCATGCATTAACGTAGAAAGAAAAACCTATATGAATCTATTGTGCTGTTTTTGCTATAGTCTGTGAGTCTTGAAGGATCTGGACATCCTCCGCTCCGTGAACCCTGTACACGCACACTGTACTTTGAATCACGTGTATAATTACAGGCATAGAGAAAGTCAGCAGCAGCAGCAGCAAGTCGCTGCTCCGTCTTGTGGCTCCTGCTGTCAGAGCCTTGTCTGATGCCTCAAGGTGAACACTATAAATTCGCTTTATTTCTCCTTTGCTGCTCTGCTCTTCCTTTTATCTCTCTCCCTGCTTTCCCTGTAAACTTCAACCCACTCCTTGCACCCCTTCCGTCATTCCTCCTCTCATTCTTCCCACCCCTCCATCCCTCGCTTGCTCTGGTATTCCTCCCCCCCCCCCCCCCTTCATCCTCCTTCATTTCTCATTCCTTGCATCCTGGCTTCCCTCCATTCCTCCGTTCGACTTGCCATCCGTCTCCTCTCCGTCGAAGCCCACGTCTGTCAAGAAGTGCCGCTATTGAAGGATTTCGGTCGAGCGTTAATTCTTCCATTCGTTCATTTATTTTCTCGCGAGGTTCCAAAAATAATCGATGATTGTAATCAAACGATTCTGCTCTCAACGCGTCTGCGATTCGGGCGACGGAGAGTCATCACTAACTTCACACATATTCTTGTACAGCATTCTTAGTGAGGACACTTACAGACATAATGCATTTCATATAACCTGAAAAAACCCAAGTAAAATAGTGAAAACCAGCCAAAAATGTCCCAAATTCCTCACTTCTTACAGTGTTTTTGGTCCTCACAAAGGTACACATGCAAGCTCACACACACACACATCCAAAAAAACTGACAAGATAGGACGACTTCTGAGAAGATTTCGCTCCCAGAGGAATGTTTGGAGATTTACGTACACACTCACACACACACTCACACACACACACGTCCTCCCACACAAACGCATGAACACATGCTTATGGCAGTCCTCTAAACGCACAGAAGAGAGCTTTGATCCTGTCAGACAGCAATGAGATTAATCCACACTGTGCCAAAACCAGTCTGTGTAATTGTTGTGTGTTGTTGTGTGTGTGTATGCGTAGCAGACATGTCGAGAGCTTAGTGCGACAAAAAATGGGGTTCTGACACTTCGCTGAAAACAGGGCGCCCTGCTCTCTTTCTTCCGTCCTCCCCTCTTAGCGCTCGCTTTTTCGCCCTCTCTCTCTCTCTCTCTCTCTCTCTCTCTCTCTCTCTCTCTCTCTCTCTCTCTCTCTCTCTCTCTCTCTCTCTCTCTCTCTCTGTCTTCGTCTGTCCTCTTTGATTTATTTCATTCTCCCTTGTGAGAGACTGGGAGAGAGATTCGAATCAGGGAAAAATAGAGGCTATAAAAGATGTGCTGCAGTCAGAAGTTGTATTTAAATAATAGGGTTTTCCGAAGCTTTGCAAACTTCAGCTGAAATTGCGACAGGGCCTCTTTTTATTGTCCTGACCTTTTGCGTCGTAATGTGTCGTGATTATGTCACTTATTGCATGTGTCTGCACACGTATTTCAGCGTAGAAACAAAAAAGAACGGTAAGAACTAAGCACAAAGACGTGAAGACAACATCGGAACCAAAAGAAACAAGTGGAGAAAAAGAGCAGATAAAGGAAAAAAAAACAAGGGATGCGGCAAAACCTCAGCTGATTACACGTTGTTGGTGCCAGGCCATCAAACAGATCATTAAACAGCAATTAAAGAGGAAGACGGAGCAATGAAGAGGGAAAACATATCAAAAAGAAAAAGAAGTAGAAAACAAAACACACATTTTTTTTCAATCCCTCTGATTGTACGTTACGACTGCCAAGCGATTACTTTTCTATTCTGGAAATAATGAAGCGGTAGTGGACGGACAAACAGAGGAGGACAGGATGGACCAGTGGAAGAATTGGGATTGTTAAAGTGAAAAAGGAAGACGTCAGATTTTTTAGATTCAAGCACATATGTAATCAATCAATGATTTGGCTTTTTATATATGCAATAAAAACAGCAATTTAGCTTTTACAGATAATGAAAATATCTCACTGTGTTGTTTGCAATTAAACGTGGCTGGTGTTTGTACTTTGCTACACTTGAGTGCAGTAAAAACAGAATAAAAAAGCAGTTGGATTTTTTTTTAGATACAGTTCCTTACCTACAAAAATGTTCCTTACAACCCTTGAAACAGCGAATATGTATTATATATATATATTATAGTGGTTGAGGATTTTAACATTGACGTGTGTTGTCCTGACCATGTGACCTGGTCTTATTGTGTGGTCTATCTGCAGTTAATCTGGTGTTCTCAGATCATGTGTCAGTATTTATTTGATCTCTTTCTTCCCCGTTAAACCATTGGCGCCTTTTAACTTTAGTTTAGCATAGCATAAATTAGCCATTTCTCATCCTAAGCACTGGATGGCCATTAAAGGTGCAGCCTTGGATGGGTTTCATTCCTACCTGAAGTTTCTGCATCAGTCTGAACGATTCTGCGCATTATCTCTACACTGTGGAGTGCCACAGGGTTCCATTCTGGGACCCCTCCTTTTTTTGTTGTACCTGATTCCCCTTGGATTTCTATGCAGATCTTCTTCTTTCTGCTTCTACCTTTAGGGGGTCACGACAGCGGATCATCTGCCTGTATCTTGTCCTTTGTGTTGTGTTTATGCAGATGACTGCCAAATTTATGTACCCCATGACATGTAGTGATTTGATGCTGCTGCTAACTCACCATATCTTGGCTTGAGTTTCATTCAAAAGTGATTTTTACAGCGATTGCTCTAAAATGATGCTCTAAAAACGTTTACATCTGAAGTTCTTTGCCAAAATCCGAGTGTTTATGACGTCCATCTCAGGGAAAACCACACAAAACCATTAAACCCGACAGACGTACTAGATTTCACTGCACTGAGGAATGTGTGAAAGTTGCATCCGTCTTGTTTTGTTCCAGCGCAGTCTGGTTGAACACATGATAGAGCTGTGTGACAGAATGTCCATTGATCCGGCAGATCCACAGACTGTCACACTGTGCATCTGCCACTCTTCTGTGTGTTTTAACAAACATGAGAGGGTCACAGGTGTCCAGGTGTTGTTAAAGGAGCAGGTTTGGTGCTGACAGATTGTAAGCAGATGTCTCGCTCTCTGGAGTTCAGCATAAAAATGGATTTAGTGTTAAGAGAAGCTGCATCTTTAGTCACACTTCACTGTGTATGTGTGTGTGTGTGTGTGGTCCTGCGAACTCCCGCAGACCATGGATAATGCTTTCTTTACACCTTTCCTATTAGTCACAGTGTGTTTTTTTTTTTTAAACGTGTGTGTCTGAGATACAGGCAGAGAGTAGGAGGTGAAGGAGCCAGCGAGAGCAAAGCAGTGTTTGAGTGAAAGGGGGGGGAAATATGTCAAAATCTGATCCTCATTCTGTCATGCAGTAGTCCCACCTGCCCTTCTTGCACTCTCGCTCTTTTTTTACCATCCTCTCACTTCCTTTGTGTCTCTGCCTCCTCTTCCTGCTACTCCCCCCCCCCCCATCTTTCCGTTCGTGTCCCCATTCACATCTCTTTGATTTGTTTTCCCTCCAAATCCTCCTGTTATTCTATTCGTTTTTCCCTGTCAGTGCTGTTTCTCTCACTCTCTCTGTGTGTGTGTGTGTGTAAGTCTTCTTGCCGTCTTTCTTTAAGCCTCTCTGATGTACAACAGCTCCTTGAGGGAAGCTTTTCTCTCCCTCTTTAACTCTCACACACACACAGAGGTATCCTGTACACCAGCTCGAACAATTTCTTTCTCTCACTTATTCAATTTCTCTGTGTTTGTCTCTCACCCCTTTAGGTCCAGTGTCTCTGACCTACTTTCACTAGGGTTGACACACACAGACAGAGAAATCCTTACCTAAAAATATTACTATTCTTACTGTGTGTTGTTTTACATTATACAACAGGGTACTTTAACTCTTAGTGCATGCCGCAGACTGTGCACCTATGGTAATTTGACATGGGAATAACACACAACTCCTTATATGGACATCCAGGGGGTCTGTGTTTATAGGTCATATTCAGACTTAAAAAAACAATTTTTTTAAGTCAAAGTAATAGTTCATCATATAACGCATTTTTAGTAGTGATATAGTGGTAATAATTGTGCAGAAGTTAAACAAAAACTAGACCTTTTTCTTTATTTTTTGTTCATAAAAACGAGTGAAAGTGAACTTTGAACTGCGACATATTTCCAAATTTCACGAATTTAATCTGATTTTAAACATTTTGAGTACTTTTTGCTTGAGTGTGTTTATATAGTTGGTGAAATTATATGTATTTTTTTGTTGTGCTGAAGGATATAAGACACTCTATATTGCATATTCGTTTAAATATAGTAATGGAAAAAGTAGCCGAAATGCTAATTGGCAGAAATTAAGTATAACAATAACGAATAAGTGTATAATGTCTTTGTGTAATATTTTAAATTGTTGCCTTTCATACTACAGCAGCATGAACAGACACACCAGCCAGAGCATGATTTCAAGAGGAATCAAAAATACAAAAACAACAACAACAAAAAACAATGCTCTTTCTGGTATGCGAAGGCCACTGTAGTTCCCTGATGCACTCGGGCAAAAGGAGGGCAAAAAGACTGAATCCTTTGTTTGTTATAATCTGTAATCTCACCATTAGATGTAACTAATTCATACATGCTGGATATGTTTCCCTGAAAGAGTCAAAGATAAACCAAATCACAAACTTGCTGCCTGCCGGACAGAATGCACATACGTTTTTCTTCTTTCTTTTTTTTTTTACACAGCCGTTTTTGTCATTACAAACAATTTTCCAGATCAGTAAACACAATTTGGTTTTGGCGTTGAATAAAAGCAGAGGGGACATTACATTCTTTACTGCAATTATCAATCATCTTTCTCTCTTTTTTCCATGCCATTATCCCTTTGTTGTGTTTAATGTCACCCTGGAGAGCATTTTTAACATTTCTCACTGAACTAACTACTGTGGTAGGTGTCGGTCATTTTCCTCAAATAACTGCTGTTAATAATTCTGTGAAGTGAAAACTTTGATACATTTGCAGGACGGAGAGCAGCAGTGAATGGTTTATTATAAATCTGTCTTTGCTTTGATGCACATATAAGCAGAACAGCATGAAATGTTTCATAAAGCTTGCACTGATCTGTCATTTATGCTCGTGTACAGCCATAAAACTGTTTTTTAAAAGGTGTATGAAATTTTAAAGAGGCCTTCATGCTTGCCTCTTATATCTGCACCTGTTTCTTTCTTACTGTTGAGTAGTGGAGTTGTGAGGCAGCAGCAGCAGTTCACACCTTCAGTGTGTGTGTGTGTGTGTGTGTGTGTGTGTGTGTTAGAGCAGACGAGAATAGGATCGAAGCCTGGTGCTCGATAGTTGTGTACTTCAGGACAGAAGCTGTCAGCTAAGAGAAAAGCAGTTCTCTAAAGGGGCCCCCTCGCTTTAGACACACAAACTGAAGTTGTGTGTGTGTGTGTGTGTGTGTGTGTGTGTGTGTGTGTGTGTGTGTGTGTGTGTGTGTGTGTGTGTGTGTGTGTGTGTGTGTGTGTGTGTGTGTGTGTGTGTGTGTGTGTGTGTGTGTGTGTGTGTGTGTGTGTGTGTGTGTGTGTGTGTGTGTGTGTGTAACTCTTGAACACCATTTATATCACTTTTTCCCCATTTTCTTATTTTTTTAACCTCTTCTTTTTCAAGTAGTAGTAACATTTCTAGCTTGACTGGGTGTTCTTCATGGCGAAGACCTAAACATTTATACCTGAGGAAACACCACTTTCAGATCCCTTTGTCTGTTGAAGGGGTCTGCCTCTCCAGGCCGTACTTTTACACCCCTTCTGTCTACTGCAGGTATTGGGGCCAAGTTGTGTCTAGACATCCTAATTTGAATACACAGAAGGACCTGGTATCTTGTGTTAGGAAAGGCACTAGCTCTGAGACAAAGCAATTGAATTTGCCTTTACAAGGTGTTTCCCCGGCCCACCTTGCATTTCTTGTCGCAAATATTACTTTGAGCGATGTCTTCGTCTAATTCGTGTGAAATGCAATGACCCTTTCAACCACTTTCGGCTTGCCATTATTGCTGTCGTGCTCTCGTAGTCTCGTGACGCGCAGCTCTCACATTCTCGCGCTCTCCCAGACATTTCAAGTACCGAAATTTGGCACCGATTGATTAAAAGTTAACCAATACTCTGTAGTAACGCAAATCGGTACCCAACCCTAGTGGTTGGTGACATCCTAGGTCAACCTGAAAATGCATAACGTTAACAAGCTGAAAGGGACAGACACACTTTATTTCCTAGCATACTGGGACAAGGACAGTCTAATAAAACTGCATAACTGTGCGTGAAAACTTGCTGACTGTTGAGTTGGTTTTGGCAAAATCTCAAAATCTTTTCTGGCAAAAACTCTTTCTCAGAGTCCATTAAGGACTGTAAAGCTCCCCCCTCGCAGAAATGAGGTCGAGCTTGACCCTCACCGCATCCTGCTGAGGGTTAAAGAGTAAACGGTGGTGTCCTGCGAGCGTGGCCACATGTGTAACCAGATCAGACAGTGTCACAGAAATCAACGGAGGGCTGCTTTTGTTCAGTAAGAAACAGAGAGAAGAGAGGGGGGTATTAAAAATAGTAATAATGCTCTGTGTTTGTCTTCGACAAAGACTGGCCATTGTCACACAACACTGAATCTACTTTACACACACTTCTCTCTAACACATACAAATGCACAGAAGTTAGAGACAACCTGTGAACACGCACACACACAGAATCCTCTCAAGTACATCCTTATAAGCGCATGGACACACATGGAAGCACATGCTGTCATAACACAGTCATACAGCTATCATTGAACACACACACACACACACTGGAGATTGCAGTAAAGGGTGACAGCTAAAAGAGACAATGCAGCACACGCTGGAAGCTGCTTTAATGTGTGTGTGTAGAAATATGTGAGTGATCTAAGACGAGGCTTTGGTGTTTCTGATAAAACGAGGGGCCTTAAGTGGTTTTAGGATGGAGGGAGGGGGGAGAGAGTAAGCCTCTGTGCATGTGTGTGTCGAGGTCAGGTGTCTGGTGCACTTGTGTGCGTTTCTGCTTACTGTCTACCTCGTCGCCCCGGCGATGACATCATGGCACACGACTGGCGAACAATGGAAAGAATTCCCCTCCCTTCTCTCTGTCTGTGAAGATGACAGGCGGGGGGGGGGGGTGGAGAGATAGAGGTGAGTGACGGGGTAAAGTGAAGAGGAAGATGAGGAAGGCAGGGTGGGTGAGAGAGGTACTGATAGGGAATGAGTGAGAGAGAGAGGGGTGGAATTTGTCGCTGTTTTTGCGAGTCTTCTTCGTTGATGTTTAAACGTTATGTATTCATGTTTTTTTTCAGTCAGTCTCCTCTACTCTGACTTCCAGACTGAAATATGCACACATGCTGCTTGAATGTAGAATAATGCAATTTGTGGCCCGAAGGAGACAAACAGTCTGAGAAGTTACTGACAGAGGCCACAAGTTTCTATTGCCTCCCGCGACGCTATGACGCAGAGACGGGATGAAAATTCAGCGTGTCCAATCAGGTGTAATGTTTCCATCGGAGCCGAGGCCAATAAGTATCTGTGACTGCTGCTGCTCCCGAGTCATTTCACCTGGGGATGAATGGTGATTGTACCCCCTTTCCCCTCTATAAGACAAAAGCCAGATGTGTAGTGGATGGTTTTTTTAGGGTGTATTTTTTGTGCAATGTGAAAGGAGCAGTGTTTCTTTGAACTGCATGCAAGATAGCAGCACATGCTATAAAAATGACAGAAGGAGGTCATTTAAAGGGACATATTATGCTAAATCAACTTTTTAATCATTTTAAAGGTCCCATATTATACCCTATTTTCCCAAGTTAACCTATTTCCCTGGTGTCTTAATTAACATGTCTGTGACATGCTTTGGTCAAAATACCATAAGGATGAAGCACCACAGCAGTTCAAAACAGCCCTGTTGAGAATGCTCTGTTTAGTAGTATCTTAAAGGACAGGAAATGATATCAGCATTTGGAAAAGTGACCATTTGCAGCCTCTAGCAGGCACATTGCTGTCATATATAACAGTTTGTGTAGAACTCTGTGCTGCACTGTGGAGCCAAGGTTAGAACTTTTCGCGGACTTCCGGTTTTCGGATACCATTACCCTCGCCAGCACGCTCGCGTGTTTTACGGACAAAGCGGAGCTCCTATGAGGCTCCTGGAGGCCCTATGAGTCGGTGAAAAAAGATGACCACAATTCGTTTTTGTGGTCCTCCTCAGTCTAAGTACAGGAGATAAAACACGTGATGTTGACTTCTGCAGTTATTGCTACGTCACAATGAGACATTCCTGGAATTGTTGTCTCTCGGAGCTCAGCTTTGTCCCTAAAAAACGCGAGAGTGCAGGCGAGGGCGATAGTATCTGGAAGAGTGGATCCCCGCGAAGAGTTCTACACAAACTTCCAGCCTCAGAGGATTTACGTGTCCAGTGGATACATGTTATATATGGCGGCAATGTGCCAACTAGAGTCGGCAAATGATGGCTTTTCCAAATGCTAATGCTGTTAGCTGCTGGAGCCTCAGTGACGCTGACGTAGTTTCCTGTGTCTCATTTGCATTTAGATACAGGCACTCAAAACCGAGTTCTGAACAGGGCAGTTTTGGCAGGGTGATTGAACTGCTGTGGTGTTTCATCCTTAAGGTATTTTGACCAAAGCATGTCACAGACATGTTCATTAGGACACCAGGGGACTCGGTTAACTTGGAGAAATAGGGTATAATATGTCTACTTTCAGTGATAACCTCTATATCGAGCGTTTATTCTTCACTTACTGTTTCCAGACCTTCCTTTATCCTCCATATTGCTACACAGTAGAAGAGACTTGAAAAGTTACACATCCAAGGCATCATATCCGCTGGGAACTTTTTCGTCTTTTTCGCAGCACTGCCTTCACTGTTTTCAACTGAAAGGACACGCTGCCAGCACTGCTGAGAGCACACACTGTTTTAAAGTGTCCTCTGATGGTCAAACTCTCTCAAGATTCAGCAGAATATACTGCGACACTTAAACACCTGGTTTTTATACTGATCACAAAAGTAACAGAAAGTAACCACAACCTGTACTTGTCACGAGCTCGTGTTTAGCTGCAAAGGCCCGAGCAGAGAGTGCTTTTTTCAGTGTGTGTGTGTGTGTGTGTGTGTGCATTAGAGATGAAGAGTTAGATGAGTGCATCTGGAATAAATATAATTTTATCACTGGGGTTTACAAGCTGCAAGTGCTGGCAGGTAACGCTCTTGGATGTAGTATTGAACTGGATGCACCGTGAGCTTTCAAAAGACCAAAGTTCCATTGGCTTTTTGTGTGTGTTTGTATTTCAAAGAGAAAACACTGCAACAGTGTTCCAGTGTCTCACAGTCCTGGAGAAATAAAAGTAAAATGTTGTTTGTCATGGCTTAAAGACATGTCCATGAAGAGAAATGACAAGGAGCATGTTGACACACAACTTTGATATCACACTGCGTAAAATATACAGTATCTACTGGATGGAAGACATTTGTTTCTTCATATGTGAGCCTTTGTGTCGTTTGTGTGTGGTCAGTCCTTGAGCCCTGCTGTGTGATTGTGGAAGGGGGAAACCACTGTGATTCACAGTCCCTCTGGAAGCTGACTGAATCCAGAGAAAACTGGAGTCACGGAGGGGAGGGGGGGATCCCCCAGAGGCGGCAGTGTGGCTTCTTCTGCGGTGGATGGGATGGATGGGATGCAGCTCTCCTGACCACACAGAACGCTATCTGTCTGTCAGACAGGGAAGGAGACAGAAAGAGAGTAGATGCAGTCATATGTGAGTGTGTGATTGTGTTGGTAAAGATATAGTATGTGAGAGTTGCACTTTGACTGTCTCTGCTGTAACTTCTGCGGCAAAACCTTTATGATATGTCAGAGAGAGAGAAAAGAAAAATTTGGTACCTCGTCATGATCTGATGCTGATTCCCAGTTTCATCAAACTTCGTCTTTTCTTATTAATTTGAATGAGATACATTCTGTGTGTTTAAACACCTTGTTATCAATTGCTAAGTTGACTAACAGAGGATGCAGATGACTAGATTTCTATATATTTTTTCCCCTTAATCAAGGCTTAATCACCATTTCACCCTGTGACCCTACAATTCAGCTCTATATCTCTGTTCTGCACATTCACATTAAGGCGTAGGTTGTCCCGATTCCTGTTGAGGTAGAGGACTACTGTGAAGTGAAGAGCTATTAATCCTTTAACGCCCAAGCCTCAAAATATCCAATCGCACTTTTTGGTTGTTGTTGCTTATTTTAACTATAAAAGGGCCAGTTTTTGCCCATATTTCCAGAATAACTATCCATATATGGCAGTTATTTACAATTTAAAATGAAGATAAACTGAGAACAAACAGTGTAGTTGTACATGAGCTTGTGTGTTAAATAGTATAAAACATATCGTTAGCCTATTAGCATAATTGCCTCAGTAATTGTTTGGTAATTGTGATATCTGCCTAACTCTACCAATGTGCTTGCTAAAAAAAGTTTTTTTTCTTGTTTTCCGAAAATGTTCAAATATGACTTAGGCAACTATGCTATTAGGCTAATGATATTTAAAATGAAATATTAAAGTTTTTGTCTTTAAAATTGAAACTCTCCTTTCTGGTGATAAAAATGCTGATTCTCCGGCTTGGGTGTAATTACCGTAATAACCACATGTTAGCTTTGACGTGTAGCTTTCAGAAACGTTGGAATATTTCCAGTAATCGTTAATCACGTAATTGCAGTAATGCAAAGTGCGCTAGCACAAACGCGCTGTCTGCGATACGCTCGGTGTTCAAGGGTTAAACGTAGGCTAAAAATGAACCAAATCTTAGGATGCTACAGCTACTATCACAACGCTTACGTTGGTTCCACGAACCATTACAACACTTGTTTGCACTCATACGTAGCATAAATTATACCTAGCATAAATAGGTTCACCAGTATTCCCAGGATATCAAGTTGTTTTCTGCTTTGGTTTAATGGATCTTGACAAAAACATGTACTGTAAGTAACGTCTGCTTGTGTTTGGTCCCATTTTGCAGTAGATTTTAATCTCTAGCCTTTATAGATCTTTTCTTAGTGGGGGTTGAAAATGGGATACAGGCCCAAGTGACTGTATATGCTGCTGGAACTAAAAGTCTCATTATTTTATTACTTGAGATAAACATGTTTACTGCTTCCTGCACAGAAGATTAAGTATATTTTTTTGGTGTGGGTAGAAATTAGGGAAGACAAAGATTATACATATGCCATATGATCTCCACCATAAATGAACCGGCCGACTTCTTGATTACATGGTTCGAGTCGCGTTTTTGCAAAAATGGCCCAGTTTTATCACAATGCGGTGCTCTAATTAAGAAGATTTCCCTACTTTTGTTGACATGCCGTGGGTTCACCATAACATTAAAGCACACCCCAAATTGGTATCTAGTCATGCAAATACTTTTGGTTTCCTCTATCCAGATTTTAGATATCTCATCTCTGGGATTCTTGTCTCCCAGTCATTAAAAAGGGAGGTGACTGGAGGAGCGTGACACCAGCAGCGGAAAACTAAATATGACTCGATTTAATTGGACACATTTGAAACCCTGAAAGGTGTTTCTGCTGAAACGGCATTCATATGTCTTATAGTGATTATAGAAGTGCTCCCACAGCATTCTATCTCATCTACCTGCACCTTTAATTCGGAAAAGTAAGTGCCAAAGACAATCCATTAATTTTAAAGTGTGATTTTTCTTTCTGCAGGCAAGAGGCGCTGCTGGCAGCCATAAGTGAGAAAGATGCCAACATTGCCCTGCTGGAGCTCTCCTCGTCCAAGAAGAAGAAAACACAGGAAGAGGTGGCAACTCTAAAAAGGGAAAAGGACAGTTTGGTGCAGCAGCTCAAACAGCAGGTATGATCACACACACACACACACGACGCGTCATCCAAGTGGAAACAAAGAAAGTTTGTCTCAAGATATTTTTAAAATGAGAAGAAAGTGGAAGAAAATCAGTTGTCAGAGAGGCTGAGAGCACAGGTGAGGTGGCTGTGACGAGGGGGGCGCAAAGAAAACAAGAGAGCAATGCGTACAAGAAACTGAGTCCAGATGTGACCACACGCCTCCGACCACCAACGATAAATTTAGGATTAGCCGACGCTCACCGCACACACAAACACACGCCGAGTCCAAATCTGCTTCAAATCTCTGCTGACAGCCCTTTTCCTACGACTTTTTGTATTCATATGTGTTTGTATTCATATTATTTACATTTTTTGCTCGTCTGCTTAGCGTATATACGCAAACACACACGCACACACACACACATGCAGCATCGGTGGTATGCATCCACTTCCACAGAGTTCCAACACACAAATATGTGCACACTCCCTGATATGTACACAGTCACCCGAGCCAAAAACAAGGATATAAACATGACCAAATGCCTCTGTGGTTCCACACAGAGGTCTATTCACACACGCACGCACACACACACACACACACACACACACACACACAGTAAAAAGGTTCTCGTGGCCCTATAGTGAACTAACCCAGTGGATAAACCTTCTCGGACAGGTTTTGATTGTCCTCACTCTTCTCTGTGTGTGCTGTCCATGCATGACACATACAAGATGTACACATGCCTCTTTTTTTTCATTTTTAACATGTGTTCATAGCAGATTTTGCTGCATAAAAACATCAAATCTGTAAATCTTCAAACTATGCAATTGAACTGCTGTTCAGTTCTCATGACTTGAGTTTTTCGCCCTCAAAAGTGCTGAATTTGAGAACATCTGAAGACTCATGTGGGCCAAAAAAGACAGACAACACCATCGTGTGTGTGTGTGTGTGTGTGTGTGTGTGTGTGCCAATGACAGTCTGGACTGGTGAATTAGGAAGTGTTGGAAAGTGGCTGTGTCAAAATGAAGTCATTATAACATGCACCACCTCGCCTCCTGCTCCTTCCCCTCATAGCCCAGTCACTATATTCATCTCTGTTTGAAGTCATTAATGACACTTCGGGGTCTGGAAGGTGGTCACTGACAACACGGAGGCTCTTAACTGTCTGTTAATACGGTTTTGTGCATGTGTGTGTGTGATTTCCAAGGTGTGAGAGGTCTTTTGGGCTTTCTCTGTGATGTCATCATTTACAGTTCCTCGATGATGGATCGCGGCTAAGACTTTCTTAATATCCGTGTGCGTGTGTATGATGGAGAGCGTAAGGCTGATGTGGTATTTTTAGCTTGCTCCTTCAGAGTGGGGACATGCACATACTTTGCCACTTATAACCTGTGTTGTGATATGAAATTAAATGATATATACTTTATGTAAGAGTGTTGCATATCCTCCCATTGGTATAACAAAAAAAGTACATTCATTCTATGTAAATGCTGCTGTAGTTCCCTTAAGTTCTTGGGAGGAGTCCTCCCTTTTTTACACTCTTACATACTGCACCTTTAAATGAATGATTAAGACACCTACATGGGGATGTGTCTTTGTCTTTCAAATGTCATGGATGTCTGGACGTTTTTTGAAGGTCAATCAGAGGTCACACACAGACGCAGTTTTTATTGAATTGATGGATGTTTGCTGAATGCTATGTTACAGCATCGCGTTGTGTTAATGCTGCACAGTGTGCACTGAAAATAAAGAGACTGAATGAATGGATATAATCATCTAAACTGATCTTTCCACTATTTTAAATTACATAAGAACAAAGTGTGTGTTTCCTGCATCTTGACCTGTAT
The DNA here is from genome assembly GCF_963457635.1 of Microchirus variegatus. NCBI lineage: Eukaryota > Metazoa > Chordata > Actinopteri > Pleuronectiformes > Soleidae > Microchirus > Microchirus variegatus. The sequence continues at coordinate 8,553,696 of NC_139821.1, forward strand.
CCCCCAAGCAGTTTAGATGCTATAAATTAAGGTGACCTCACTTCTCTTCACTCTCTGCTCCTCTGCTTTCTTTAAAACTGTGATACTGTTTTCGTTCTTATTGTAGTTTACTTTAGCAGCGTGTTGGAGAGACATGAGACTGAAACCGCTTGTGTGAAAGCAAAGAAAACCAGCGAGCGACTGTAATAATTCAATTAAATGAAGTGAAAGAAGAGGGGGAGGGGAAGGTGAAAAGAAGAGACAGACACATGTGGTCAACGTTAACAGGTTGTGTGCGACAATGGCCGTTGTTTCCCACCTGTGTGAAGCTTTTATGTAGTTACTGTAGCTATAAAAACCTTGCTTGTTAACCATTGTCAAATGAATGCTCAAAAAAACAAATTTTTCCAGTTTGCTGCGCACTCCCTCATTCAGGTCTGATAGTATTGCTTGACAGAGCTTGTTTTTTAAGGATGTTGCGGCAACAACGGCAAAAAAGTTATGCACTGCACTTTGAACTAACATTAGCAAAAGACAAAAACACACAAAAAAACACTTCTCTACAGTAAAACATAGTTTCACCTTCAGTGACTCGTGAACAGATTAATATTTTACCGCATTTGTGAGGAAATATTTTTCATTCATCAGATGATTCGTTATTTTACAGATTATTATTATTGAACATTTTTAAAAGAAGGACAAGAGGCTGGAGAGAAATTATTTTCATACTTCTCTTTCGACAACTTTGTTCATTCTTGGTTTTATAATCCTCGCGACCTCTCCCGTTGGCTGACAAAAGTGAAAAAATGTGGATGTAATCTAATTTATCGGTCTACACAGATGTTTTTAAAATGAGATAACCCACAGTGCTCAACTCTGACACTTCTCATTGCCATTTGTAATTTTACACTTACAGTATCAACAACTTGACAGAAAAACAAGGGGTGGGTAGTGGGGGGGGGGGCAAATTTCTTTTATCAAGATGAAAAACATTCTCATCCACTCATGACTCAGCAACTTTTCATAATTGATAATAGATATTAACAAAGGGTTTTTCTTTCACCACTGCAGGGAACGATGAAACAATATACTCATATAATATTCCGCCGAGCCTCATAACGATGAGATACTTCTCTGCCAAGCATGACTCAGCAGTTTTTGCCCTCCTCGGTTTTTTTTTTTTTTTCAGCGTTCATTTGTTTCCCATTCTCCACATTGTCAGTGGGCTGCAGCAGAGGCCGCAAGGAAGGAGAGGCGAGGGAAGAAGGGAACAATGAGGGGGAGGAAGAGGAGTGAAATAATGGTGTGATGATTAGATTAAGAGAAGAGGTGGTTGGCACGGAAACAAGAGAGCTGAGGTCAGCATTCCTGACAATGAGAGAAAAAGGGGGAAGATGTAAAGAAAGCCCAGAGAGCAGAATTAGAATGGGACTGAATAGAGAGGTGTTATTTTGCCTTTCCTCTCACCTTCAGTCCGTCTTGTCCTTTTGTTCTCAGGATTGTCCGTCATTCCTTTCAACAAAGACAATCCACTGAACATGTGAAAGAAAGCAATTCACGCTAACAAGCCTGCTAAGTGCTTCTTTACTGTCAGTTAGGACGCTCAATAGGCCGTTTACCACTATAGTAGGGTTTTCTATGGATGTGTGATAGACCACATGGATAGAGATTGGTATATTATGTGCGTTTGTGTAGGTAATGAGAAGAATGTTCCAATTAAGATGCACAAACACAATCTAAAATGGAAAGGGAGAGTAAAGAGAACGACCGATTGAAGGCTTGTTGATGATATGTCAAGATATGTAAAATACTGTTTTGCACTAAAAATGAGTAATAAAAACAAAGAGGTTAGATGTTTGTTGAAGGATGGAGAGATCAATAATGTGCATGTGGGAAAACGAGAGAGATAAAAAAATAGGAAAGTTGGGGCGTAAGGGGATATTTAAATGCATATTAATAAGCTCCAAGATGTACAAAAGAGTATTAAGGCCACAGTCTGACTTTAACACAGTTTTCACTGTGTCTATTTCTGGACATGGAGGCAGAAGTTAGACTTGAAACCCGACCTGTTTTGACTCCACGTCGAATTCGGATCACCACTCCCCCTGTGCCCAGCCCGGCTAGCTCAGTCGGTAGAGCATGAGACTCTTAATCTCAGGGTCGTGGGTTCGAGCCCCACGTTGGGCGACATCTTTTGAATGCAATCAACAGACAAAATGTCGTAATCATTAGACTCTTCTGTACATAGGGTTATTGAGGTGGACTCATACCTGGATATGTCAGGATGGGAATGGTCTTCTCAAATCTCAGCCTCATCTGCCACCTTTAGAGAAAGAGAGAGAATCTGCCCATCACCTGATATCATTTTATAAACTACAGAGGGTTTTCCTGCAGTTGAAAGCATAATTTTCATAGTTGTTAGACTTGTGGCAGTGACCTGAACAACAAAGCATAGGAAACACTGATCCATCCATCCATTAACTACCAATTTATCCTCCACTCTGTAGGCTACACCCTGGACAGGTCACCACAAGAGACAAACAACCATTCACTCTCAGTTGAGAGTCTAATTAACCTCTCTGGGAAGATACTGGAGAACCTAGTGAAATCCAACCAGGTTGTGAACCCTGGTCTTTTTGGTCCATTGATGTAAAAAGGAGTGAGTCAGAGGCCATGTAATTGGTCCTTCAGTGTGGCTCAGGTGGCTTTTGACTCTAGGATGTAGCCACACGTGTCTCAGACGTCCTGGTGGTCCCATCTCAAATGAGTCCCGACATGCGTTCTCACTTGTACTTTGTGATCAGGTCACTGAAAACAGATGTTAACATGGGCCACACCTCGGTCTGTCATCATCATCATATACAAGATTAAATAAGATGGTAGTGGAGTTAGTTTGTTTTAAGTGGATATTTTAATGTATTTTTAGGCTGCCTTCAAGTAATAATGGATACCAGTGTGGTCCCACGTACAAACACAGAGTAAAACATTTTATACCAATCATCCATTTAGCTGTCAAACAATCACTTGCTAATGTTGCCGTTCACATATTTCTTCCAGTTTATGTCTCAAAAAAAAAATGTGCATTAAACGTCAGTCTGGCCAACTTAAGCCCTTCGTCCTTGCAGGGCTCAGGGAGAGACTAAAGGGATTTAGATCGTACAAGACAGATTTAGACTGACTCCTTCTCTCTCTTTCACTACCTCGCTTCTTCCGGGCCTCCGTCCTGTAGTATTATAACATGTTTCTTTAGTTATGAGGACAAATGTGGTCCCCACAACTATAAAAACACACAAGCTGTTGGGACTTAAATCTGTTTGCACAGCCACATTATGGAGACTTTTGGATGGATGTCCTCTGAAGTCATGGGAACCAGAATATGTGTGTGTGTGTGTCCTAATATTTGTCCAAGTCCTCGTAGATTTACCCCCCAGAGGCAAGCTAACAAGCCTGTTATTTTTCCGCACCAGTGAACAAGCTACACATCAGGTGGTGTGTGTGTGAATGTGTGTGGATAATCACGTGTGTCTGTCCGTTGCCCTTTTCCTCATTGTCCATTCCTGACTAATTCTCTCTCTCTGATACACAAACGCACACATACAAAAACACAAACCGCGTCTTAGTTAAAGGAAAAAGGCTCGTGGCAGACGTCCAAAGTGCTCCTCTCATCTTCTTCCCTGCAAATTAACTCCTGGAGGAATTCAGCGAGAGAGAGAGAGGGTTTTCCTCTTCTTCACAAACAGGACTATTAGCTGACTCATGTTACATTTTGACTGTCTTCAGTGAGATCCTAATTGTCCTCTCTTTCTCTGCAGACTCAGAACCGGATGAAGCTGATGGCAGACAACTACGAGGACGACCATGTCAAGGTCTCGTCTCCAAACACAGAGCTGCCCAATAATCACAAACCCTCCCCAGATCAGGTGAGAACCTCTAACAGTCTCCACAAAACATCCCAGACCCTTTACTCTACAACATGCTCTAACATAATTCATTTTATTTCTATTACATTCATTAACAAATCTATGCTCATTTACATCTTTGGTTTAATACTTCTATTTCCTACTCACTAACTTCCTGCTTTCTCTGAACTCACGCTGCGGTTGGACACGAAAACCAACCAATAGGACGATGAGGAGGGCATTTGGGCCTAGCCAATCACTTGCCTTCTTTCTCTCCCTCAGTCCGCCATTTTGTACAGAAGGGTGAGCGTCTTCTTTATCTGGATACAGTCCGTGTACGTGTCGTGTCATTCTTTTTTCCATCCATGGCTTTGTGGTCGTTCTGGTGTTGCGATTTCTCTTCGTTTTTTACGTTGTGCATTTTCACCCCCGCTTCATGTTTATTGGATCTTGAAACTCCTCTTCTGCCTGCAGTATTTAATTTAATTTATTTGCTCTTCATTCCTCTTTTGTCTTCACCATTTTGTTCTACCTTTTTCTTATCGGAAACTTCACGTGTTCATCGTGTTGCTTCACGTCGTTGCTTGACCCCGATGAGACTGTCATTTCACAGGTTTGCGATGCAGAAGAACCACAAAGAAAGCTCTTTTTTATAAAGGAATATTAGAAGGAAGGTTGTTTCCACTGACCTTTGCCTTCTTATGTTTTTTCAAATTACACAAACAGGGCTTTTTTTCAGAATTCTGAAGGCCTCCCCCTGAGGTCATTAATCGCACACGCATGACAACCTTCAAGTCGAGCAAGAATGAAAACACACACCGCTGTAAATCCCTCGTAATTTCATCTAACGCAGAATTAAATCGAGGGTGTTTCCAGTGCAACTTTAATACTTCATAATCTGATGAAGCCACTCATGCAAAATTCTTGGATATTATTGAAAATGTGCAGAAATTTTGAGAATAATGTAACGATGGGATGTGAGTTTGCACTCACCTGATTAAAAGAATGGTATTGGTCGGAAATAGCCACATATGAGTAGCACATGCTGCTTTTAGCGCTCTACAGTCCCTGCAGCAGGATTTCCCACTAGGATGCTAAAAGCCCAAAGGTTCTCGAGCAGATCCAAATTTGTCCCTGGTTATTAATTAGCAGTAGCGCCTCCCTGCCATGAGGGAAGGCTGTGCACGCACACACACACACACACACACACACACACACACACTCCATCTCTTTAACATTACATGCTCATGAATAGCTGCACACACATGTACAGACTCCTCGGTGTGGGTGTGTGTGTGTGTATGTGTGAGGTGGGCGCCTTCGCCACAGCACATTACATCAGAACAGTGAACGACTGTGGCGCTTTTTCTTCGGAGGATTCTGTGCTGTGCAGTGTGCAGAGGGAAAAATGCTCGAGAAACAACTGCGGCAGAGAACACGCGGAGCATTGTCGTCAGGATTATTATGGTATTTTGTGCTTTTAGGGGTTGAGTTGTACGAGATGCATCAGTTAAAAAGGACAGGGAGCACACATGACTCTGAAAAGTTATGGTTTTTGTGAGGCTTATATATTGATATATTCATTCATAGATTCTAAGTATTTAGAAAAACACCCTCAAATACAGTAAATACCCAGCAAATGCAAACATTTGATCTGTATTCAGAGTATAGCGCTGCTCAGACCTTGAGCATCGTCTCATGATCTGTCTTGGCATAGCAGACATACACTCTTAGAAATAAGGGTTCCAAAAGGGTTCTTCTACAAGGGCTGAGGTTCTACCTGGAACCATTTGCTTCTGAAAAACCCTTTCCCGAAGAAGGGGGTTTTCAAGGGTTCTTGGTAACATTAATGGTTCCAGTAAGAACCATTTTGATCCAGAGAACCCTTGAAAACCCCTTTCCTGAATAGTTTTAAAAGGTGGTATTGAAGAGGTCTTATTTGAGACCTTTCAGAGACTTCCCTCTGACCGAGTGTTTATTACTCACATTGCATCAGCAGCCACAACTCTTAACTCTGAAAGTGTTCTGCTTTGAAATCCTACCTCCTCCATAGATGCTGTTCCTGGTCACATAAACGTGTCAGGGCTTCTGTGTATGTGTGTGTGTCACAGAGGAATCTGTGGAGAAACAAAAAGTCCTGATTTTCACCACATGTGGTCATAGATTCTTTCTTTTGTTTGTTTGTTTGTTTTTTTTTAAATGCGGCTGGTCAGTGAATGTCTCTCTTTGGAGTTGTTTCATAGAACAGTAGAGTCTGCTCTGCAGTCATGAGAGGATAATAAAGAGGCACACACACACACACACACACACACACACACAAACAGTGCTGTATAAAATGATGCCTCCTGTGGGATTGTCTCACAGTACAGTAAGACATCGGGAGTCATAGTGGACTCGTTAAAGCACACACTGCATACATTGACTGCTGCTGGTTGTGTAATGCAATAAAAACCATGTAGGCACATACATACTGTTCACTTTAATAAAATCAGTAAATTAAAAAAAGAGTGTTTTGTTCATTTGTCATATTATTGTTATTACTAGCATGAGTTATTTTTACACATTATTTGTAGTAGTAGAGTTCTTAAAGGGGGGAGAAAGCAGCAGTGTTGTTACTTCTGTTTCTCATTTGTTTTTGTGTATTTGATCCACAGAGCTGGAAAGTGTGGACGTTTTTGACAGAATAGTCCAGATTAAACTGGGTCTAAGAGAGAACAGCTGCCGCACATATGTTGACTGTGCGTTCTGAGCGACGTGTTCACATATTGTCATTGTACACACAGCGGCGTTGTCACTGCAACTGTCAGCGCACATCACGCCATACAGCGACATTTAAATGTAGAATATTCTGGAGATATCCCCTGTCAAGCTGCTTCTTGTTCTCCAAGGCAAGAAATGTTCAGTTATGGGAAGTCACTGGAAAACTTAAATATTTGTGTGTTTGGGTCACACAAAGTGTAGGTTGCATATTTATTAAGTGTGTGTTTGTATGGATGAGAAACCAGCACCTATTGAGGTTGATTTGTGGTGTGTGTGTGTGTGTGTGTGTGCTGTATTCTCAATAAATAAAGCTCTGAATGAGACGTGACAGTTACTTTGACTCGATGTCACTTTACTTTCAGCTTTTATTTTGACAGAGACAAGTTTTCCCCCCCCCGCACGAAAACCACCCACGTCTAGTTCTTTTAATTTGTTTGTCAGGATAGCTTACATTATTGAATAATGAGTAATAGAGGTTTATGTGTTGTGTTTTATTCAAACGTGTGTGTTTTTATATCCCCCACTGTTTTGACAGCTGAGACAGTTTTGGGGCTTTCAGAAAATACGTTACAGCTGTGTGTAAAATTCACATTTTGAGTACATACATGCAAAGGCACTTAGCATCAGAATCAAGAATATACAGCATGTGTTTTTTTAGGAATAAATGTCAAATTAAGATGTGAGACAATGGTGCGTGTGTGTGTGTGTGTGGGGGAGAGAGATGTTACAGGGCAGCGTAAAAGCATCCTGCTGTGTGTCAAATGTCCATGCTGAGTGACAATGAGTCCAGACGCAGCTGGGATTTGATCCACTTTTACCAACACACACACACACACACACACACACACACACCAACAGCCTCTTAACATGCTTCCTCTGCACTTAAATCCTGCTATTCCCCCGAGGAGAGCAGTGTGTCAGCATGTCTTATCTGCAAGTGTGGGCCTGCGTGTCTTGGGGGGTCCCTCTGTCGTTTCCTCCCCCCTAAAAAAAATGTGTTTATATACTGTGTATGTTTTGGTCGTACGTCGGTCATGGCCGCAGTAAAACAACGGCATCATGGGAATCAGAGTCATCTCATGAGTTTGACTGCATTTCTCATCAGCAACTGAGACGTGGTCATTCAACACCGATGTGGCAGCATAAATCCTTTACATCTGCTCTTAGGTTTTACTTTTGGTCAATGTTGTTTCAGTGTTTGTATAAAGTCTGCTCTAACATGTGATAAGACACAGTTGAACATACGTGTAGCTGATTTCAAATAGAGATAGACCGATATGGTTTTTCAGGATCGATACCGTTACCGATTATTAGTAGTCAAGGAGTTCCGATAACCGATATTTGGAGCGGATATTCATTTGCAGTAAAAGTTAAAATATTGGCGTCAAAATTTGGATAATACAAACACCAACACTTCATTTAAATGCCTTTTAAGCATTAGCATATTTTAAAGATTTTTTTTTTATCTTAGACAATAGACATCTTTGATTTAAAATTCTAACAAAAAGTGCAGGAAGCTCCCATGCGCAGCAGCATGTCTTTAAGTTAAATACAATTTTAAATAAATAAATTGATCTTTTATCAGCTGTCGGATTTAAAAAAAATGTCGAATATCGGCACCGATAATCGGCCCGGGCCTGTCTATCTATTTCAAATTTAGATTTAAAGCAGTAGTTTTCACATCAGTCAGCGTGTTCTTCAACTAAATCCAGAGGACTGAATTCAGTGTGGTTAAAATGTGATTACCATCATTAAAGTGATTGCATTATCTAACTAGAAAAGCACTCGGAGAGCGCAGACCTCCACCAAGGCAGCCACAAAATAGCGACAAAAATAGTGTTAGCGTCTACGGATCACACCAAAAATGTCCTTGGAAAAAATTTCCCTGGTCCCATTGTGGAAATTTCCTGAAGATTTCATCCAGATCCGCCTGCGACTTTTTCGAGTTATGTTGCTAAAAGACAGACAGACAGACAAACAGAAAAAACTGTACCTCCTTTGCGGAGGTCAATAATAAATTCAGGTTTCTCCCATGTAACTGTGATATACAGTGTTTATGTCTGCATCAGCCTCCCTAAAATGTATTTCTCTCCATTCCTGTTATGCTTGTGCATTTCATAGTTCATATGTCGAGCAACACAATGATTCTTCTTAACGTGAAGTGACAATACAATGAAATACGAAATTTAACGCGCTTTTCTTTCCCCCCTTCTACAGATTCTCGCTCCCCTCCTGGATCTCAATCAGAACCGCAGCAAACTGAAGCTGTACATCAGTCACCTTACCTCGCTGTGTCAGGAGCGAGACCCAGTCATACTGCAGGACTTTGCCCCGCCTCCCTCCTATAACCGCACTGACCCCGCCTCCTGGCATACCCAGCTGCACAGCATGACACAGGAACAGGTATGTGTGTGTGGGAAAAAAGAACTCAGATGTGTGCGTCTGTGTGTAGTTGTGTAGGAGTAGGGCGCGCACTGGTCAGCGCGGCACATTTTTGGCACCGCTTTTGACATCGTCGAGGAGATTTTTGCCTCTGTCAGGTCACCTGACGACAAGCGCCTGGCAGAGAAACAAATACTGCTCTTTTCGGGGGAGTAAGCGCTGCTTCAAACTATTTGGCAGCAGGAAGTTGATTGGTTCATATAGAGAGCAAGGGAGGAGAGAGAGAGAGAGGAATGTATTTGTCTTTCTGGTGAAAGAGGAAGGGAAATAAGAGGGTATAGACGGAGAAAGATTCGATAACCTGCTTCGCTGTAGTAGTCTGCCCCTTCCTCCATATTGAAAACATATCAGGCGTCGGTTGCTACATGTGGTACACATTGAAAAACGGTAACTCTAGACGTACACATGCTCGCAGTAATGTGACAGAGTGTGTGGTTAGGGCACAGCGGCACTAGTTTCCTGCAGAAAACCCCTATTGTATGTCTCTGTTTAGCGTGAGTTGCCTCAGCTACGGGCGCCGAGTGGTTCGGCGTCACTTTAGATAAACTGGGAATTAAGTCGTCATTTATCATCGTTGTACATTAAAGGCACAGAGCGATGGTCCGGGTGACGTCCGCGGACAGACAATTACTGTACGTATTTCTCATAATCAGCCCATGAATGGAAGGGCAGACGGTTTCTCTGCGGTTCAGTCGAAAAAAAAAACGTTCTCTGAATTGAAACTGATTATGTGAGCAGCTGTGAAAGCTTATCTGACAAGATTGAATACTTTTTTCGACGGACGGACAGCCCTATTTTATTTATCCCAACCTCGTATTTATTAAAACATCTGAAAAACAAACCGAAAACATTTCGACCAAAACTGCGACCACATCCAAGTCAAATTTACAGCGGAGGAAAACACGATCATATTCACCCGTTTCACCACAAATCACCTACATGTTACGTTGCCGCTAACCAGTTTCGTGGCACGCTGCAATGTTTTGAATTTCTCGGTTGGCTCTTTTTTTTTTGTATTCGGCACATTTTATTTCACTGCAGGGTCGAAAAAAAACCAACTCATCCATTACACACCAAACATTGCGCCTGGCATCACTGTTGAGGTTATCCTCGCACGGAATAATGCACTCCTAACGTATCCTCTTACCCAGATTTGGCAGCATCTTCTAATATTCTCTCTATGACTCCTTTCGTATATTGATTTGTGTGCAATTTCTCATCTGCCACCTCGACAGTCAAGGTTCAGCCTTGCGTGACTGCCGTTAGAAAGCGAATGGAAATTTTCTTCAAAAACGGGACTGGGTTAGTAAAGCTGTTCAAAATGGACTTGGTCCAAGTAGAGATTTTTGTAAAAACTCACTTTAGATCATGTCAGAGGACAGGACCGAACATATTTACTCGTTTTTGAAACGATTCTTTTATACCGCACTCAATAGAGCCATTCTGATCATTTTGACCTTGACGTGAAAACTCTGTCAACTTGTATTTAACATTCTTTTATCCTCTCCATCACTTTTCAAACCCTCTTATTACTCCATGCCTTTATGTTTTCCTTTCCCCCTCAAGAAAAGAGAGTCTCTCTTTCACACACTGTTTTTACAAAGTGCCTCCATCACCAGTCATTCTCACATCTTCATTCTCACTTGCTCTATGTCGGTGTCAGTGTAGGTGTGACAGCTTTAAAAATACTCACTCTTTGCTCTGTTTTTAGAGCTGCTTTTTTCCCCTAAAACATCACATTTTGATTTTTTTTCTCCTTCTCCTTCACTTCCTCTGTACAAATCCACCCATACGCAGGCAGTGCCACTTGGCGCCATGCGTCTGCTTCAGACCCCGACCCTGCCTACACACAATCACAGATGCACACACTGCCAGTCTTTGATTCAAACCCGCGTTTCTCCTTTTTCCTTCGTCATGTGTCGCCATCACCCTGACTGACCTTCTTAATGCACACACACACACAGAGTCCCTCCAGACCACCATGTTCCAGTGTGCCAGCTTCTTTCCTCTGTCCTGTGGTGAGTGTGTGTAAGTGTGTGTGTTTTACAGCCTCTCCCTGGCTCTGTGAAAACGCCTGGCACTCTGTAAAAAGCCATTAGCTTTCGTACTGAAATAGCATGTAGAACACACATGGAAATCTACATATCCCGCACCCACATATTATGCTTCCCACCCTTGAATTCACAGTAGCTGTGAATAAACACCAGCGCCTCGTGTACCTGACAGTTTTTGCCTCTGCGGCGCGCGTCACCAGCTCCAACACCTCGCTGACACAGCGAGCATCTGATGTAACTTTCTGTTGTTAAGCTGGAACAAAAGAGCCGCGAAGGCAGCAGCCTCGGCTCTCGTTAGAGAGTGGTGGGTGGGAGAACACGTCGGTCTTTAAGGTTTTATCAACTGAACACCTCCCATGACAGATAACTGGTTACACTGAGAGCAGGGGAAACTCAGGGAGGTTAAGCCATAAATAAAGAATCGCAGAGGAAAAATTCCTCCTCCTTCCTCTACTGATAAGCTCAAAGGATTGTACCTTAGATGGGTTCGGCATTTCTGGAAAATCTTCTAATTAAAAGGCTGCAATTCAACAAATAGAAAGGCCTTGGGTGTAACAGAAGGAAAGTGCGTCTCAATACAACTATGTAACATATTGTTTCAGTCCTTGTTAACTGGTGTTTTAGGTTTGGATGCAGCCTCTAACATACATACATATCATATTTCAGTCATTTTTCCTCAATTAGTGTTAGTCCTTTCTGATTCTAGACTATGCACTGGAACTGCACATAGAAAACAGGAAACTATGTCAGCGTCACTGAGGCTCCGGCAGCTAACAGCAGTTAGCATTTGGAAAAGCCATAATTTGCCGTCATATATAAAATGTATCCACTGGACACGTAAATCCTCTAGAGGCTGGAAGTTTGTGTAGAACTCTGTGCTGCACTGTGCAGCCAAGAATAGAACACTTAGCCGACTTCCGCTCTTCCGGATACTATTGCCCTGGCCTGCACTCTGCGTTTTAGGGACAAAGCGGAGCTCTGCGAGACAACAATTCCAGGAATGTCTCATTGTGACATAGCAATGAGCGCAGAAGTCAACATCGTGTGTTTTATCTCCTGTACTTAGACTGAGGTGGACCACAAAAACATGACTTTTTTCACACTTTGCCTACTCATAGGGCCTCCAGAGTCCCAAATATTAAAAATGCTTAAAAAGTTGATATTGCATAATATGGCTCCTTTAAAGCTTTCTTTTCAAAGTGTAGTTGTATTAGGTTGACACATTATCCACACTAACTTCACCGTCATTTCCAGTTTGGGACTGGCTCTCACAGATAACATGGCTTTCAGCAGGGACAGAAGGAAAAACCAGATTTTAGCCAATTTGCTGAACGTTCTCTTCCCAAAACGTACGCCAGCAGCCTTCAGCATCGTGCCATGTTATCAATGAGAATGAATGTGTGCCGTTTGCAGGCTGGCTCATGGAGACTGAGGTGTACTTTAGTGGTGGTGCTCAGCAGAGTCAGTGTTGACTGGAACACCTGAAGTATTGCTTTGTGAACCGGTCCCAACTCTTTGGTCCAGAATGATGCAGACTGTGGTCTTTTTGATATGTGCGCAGTCTGAACTTAATCACTCGAGCCGCCTGGAGTCCAGCAACGAGCTGCTGCAAAGAGAAAGGCCAATTTTCAAAAAAGATGGATTTGCACTGATGTTTATTTAATATTATTTCGTCCGCGTGTGTTTCCATGTCTCTATTTAACCTTAGCTGAACTACAAAAGCGACGCTGATTCCAAATGTGAGGTTTTACTCAAGGAGCTGCTTTCAGTGCCATAGTCATAATAATAACCTTTACGGCTCAACGACGTCTCTAATGAGCACTGAAGAGAACTGGCGTCGTAATCTTACACACACACTGAGGACGTTTCTCTGTCTTCAGCCTTAAGTGTGAAGGTACAAGAATTGGTGGGTTTGTGGGTGTGACTGAGTGTTTTCTATATTCATGCCTGCATGTGTTTGGTGCTGTAAAAAAAAACTGTAGTAAGTGTTATTGGCCGGGGCCGGACGTTGCCGCCGCTGCCCGTATGAATCCAGTACGAATTGTCAGCCCATGACTCTATCGACTCCAATTAAATGGCTCCCATTGAGTGTGTGTGACTGCGGGACTCAGTGAGCCAAGTCAAACCGAAGGAAACCTCACTGAAAACTGACTACACATATTTACAACTCCACATGTCATTGTAATGAAGGGGGGGAAAAAACCCACACAATTACAGACGTCAGATGTTTAAGTTGTTACAATGTCCAAAAGCAAGATTCTCACAGGAGAAAACATGTTGGGGTTTTTTTACTCTCTCTTTGGTTCATTTTACATCCATCTTTAAAACGTACACACCAGGCACACTACCGTTCAAAAGTTTGGGCTCACCTATACAATTTTTTGTGTTTTCCATTAAAACTCACACATTTATTTCTCAAAAGAGTTGCAAACTGAATAGAAAATGTAGTCAAGACATTGACAAGAGTAGAAATACTGATTTTTATACAAAATACAAAACAAAACAAAGCTGTTTTCAATTGGACAAGGGTTTTCTAATCATCCAATCGCCTTCTAACGCGATTAGCAAACACAATGTACCATTAGAACACTGGAGAGATGGTTGCTGGAAATGGGCCTCTATACACCTATACTCTTAGAAATAAGGGTTCCAAAAGTGCTCTTCTACAAGGGCTGAGGTTCTACCTGGAACCATTTGCTTCCTAAAAATCGTTTCCCGAAGAAAAGGTTTTTCAAGGGTTCTTGGTAGCACTAATGGTTCCAGTAAGAACCATTTTGATCCAGATAACCCTTGAAAACCCCTTTCCTGAATAAAGGGTTTTAAAAGGGTTCTCCTATGAGGACAAGCCAAAGAACCTTGGTTCTACTTAGCACTTTTATTTCTATGTATGTGTAGAATAGAATAGAATAGAATGCCTTTATTGTCATTATACAAGTTGTACAACGAGATTTACTTGAATATGTACATGTGTAGTATGTACATATTCCATTAAAAACCAGCCGTTTGCAGCTAGAATAGTCGTTTACCACATGAACAATGTATAGAGTGTATTTCTGATTAATATTCATTGAAAAAAAGTGCTTTTCCTTCAAAAATAAGGACACAAGTGACCCCAAACTTGAACGGTAGTGAATCTCAGATTTCCAGAGGGTTTGACGATTATTAGGTCAAGTTTCAATACAATGTAGCATGGATAAGATGTCAAGATCATAAAAATACACCCACATCTTAGAAAGCTAAAGACCAGAGGAAAATCTGGTGTGGTCAGATTCATAAATAAAGCAGCCAGACTGGGATCATTTAGCACATTAACAGATAAACATGTGAGTACATCATCAACATCATGTTATCCATTATGGAAAAAAATAACACCTACATTACAAAGAGCTTGTCTGGCCGTACAAATAGATTTTGAAATGAGCACAATCATTGTTTTGTCAGCTCCTGCAGCCTGATGACCCTGCGGTGAAACGATGGCCTCTTCACAGAGCAGTGAACTGTGCGACTGTGTCACGATGTCTGATTGACAGGAGATACAAAAACAGGACGAGGTGGAGCCGAAACGTGTCCGTCTCGGCTGATAAAGACCACTGTATAACGCTCGCCGTTACTGTTATGTTGATATTCACGTGCGTGGATAATATGTGTGTGTGACAGAAAGTTTCCGAAGTTTGCTGATAGGCAGTGCGGCGTCAGTGTCTGTGTTCTTCTTATCTGTGGTGGTTTCTTTGAAATGACTCTTGATTAGAGGTCACACTGAAGCTGAAAAACACACGACTCTGAAACGACCAAGATCAGAAAGGTAATGTAGGCAGAAGATTAAGTGAGAGAGCGATGTATGTGTCGTTTTCCTGTGAAGATTACTTCTTTCTTTTGTTATGTTCTTAACCCCCAGACAACTTGATATATCCATTTCAAGGTCAGCTTGACTTGGACCTGACTACTATGAGACATTCTCTCATCTCAGGTTTTTGACCTGATGATATCCTCCAACAATAACAGTAATGTAGACAGTGTCAGGTTGGCCCCGCTTGGCCTCCACACTCACACATCACTTCTGCCTGATTGTGCCTGGTTTTAACATTATGTTAAAGTCCATAAAACAGAACTCTTTCAGTCTGATCCAGTTCTGTATTCTCTTTCTTCCCTGTTACACCTGTGTTCACATAACTTTGTCTACTGATCAGACTTTATTTGTATAGCCCGTTTCATACACAAGAGTGCGTCACATAAAAACCTAAGTAATAGTCATGTGGGTTGTTTCTGCTGGGGAGTTGAAACGAGAAACCACCCACAGGCATGTTAGAGTTTCTTTAGATTTGCACATACATGCCAATTAGTGATAATTTATGTCAGTCTGCCTCATTACACACCAGTAGCAGGACCTTGCTCAGGAGAAACACAGCCCTTGACCTGATCCAGGATTCAAACCATGAAACAGTGATAAGTTTCCCATAATGGTAGTTGAACCTGGCTACCAGGAATCTAATGGCTAGAACATTTGGGATATGAATATGTATGTATACTGTAGTCCCACCTGTCTGTGGCGGTGTGTGTGGACCCTTGTGGACGTCCAAGACTTAAGACTCATCTTTTGTCTCGTGTTCTGTCCTATATTTTATATGAGCCTTCTGTAAACCACTCTGGGTCAACTCCTGTGGTTTTTAATGTGCTCTATAAATAAACATGACTTGAACTGACCTAGTAGTGGTTAGCACATGCAGAAGGAAGAAGAAGATCTGGGTCAGAACAAGGGCCTTAGTTTCTGCATGGAGTTTGCATGTTCTCCCCATGTGTGTGTGGGTTTCCTCCCACAGTCCAAAAACATCCAGATTTGACGATTAGGCAAATTGGACGCTCTATATTGACCTTAGGTGTGAGTGTGAGAGTTCATGGTTGTTTGTCTCAATGTGTAACCCTGTGATGGACTGGCGACCTGTCCAGGATGTACCCCAGCTTCAGCCCTATATCAGCCGGGATTGGCACCAGCGACCCTCGTGACCCTCAAGTGTAGGATAAAGATGACCTAAGCACCTTTGCATTTTGTGACCGGGGCAGACCATAGAGTATGTGCTGACTCTGCATGCTGATGGTGCAGTTTTTGGTCAAAAAACAGACAAGGAACCAGTACTCACACCTCTGCAAGGCATCACTCAAAGATTACAAGGATATAGAAATCGGGGGGTGAACTTCAGGCGAGAAGGAATGTGAGATGGACTACTCATGCGTGGAAACCCAGACTAACGCGGCGGACCCTCATTTTTAGTATGAATGGAACAAGTACCGGCGTGCAGTAATGCGCAGTGGCTCTCTGCAAACACGGAGCATGGAAACTATGACCTATAGGCCTTAGCGTGGATGTAACCTTAGTGTCTGCTACTAATTCAGCTTTATGATGTGCAGATGCTGCATCATTTAAACGAGAGAGTTGCGGGCGGACTGAGGAATTCATGTGATTCGATGGTGACCTCTGAACTTGCTGGAGAAGAGTGACTTAAAAAGGTTGACTTGTGTTGAGGGAAAGACAGAGAATCATCCATTAGTGCTGCGGTGTGGTCTCTCTTGACTTTCATTAGGGCAGCTCTGCTCCAAGGATGATTGGGGTTTTTATTTTTTTTCTGAAAATTCGACACGGAGGTCTTTGACAACCATGACACACACACACACACACACACACTCCTAGACAAAAAGGACAGACGGTCCAAAAGACACGTCTGACCCTCAGAACCTCCTGTAATTCATAGCCTCACGTGTACTCTCTCACACACACACATTTGCTGGTCATTACAGACTAGCTGCTGGGTTTTTTTATGCAGATTTATTGAGTCCAGACTTAATGGCTTTACCAGTCAGTCGACCTCCTTTTTTTTCTTTTTACGTGCATTTGTCTTTTCCTTTCTTTCACTTCCTTCTCCCTTGATCTTTTCCACTGTGTCTGAGTTGTCACTCGCTTCTCCTCCTCCTGTTCTCTTTCATGCTGTCTTACTGTTTCCTTTGTGTCTTCTAAATCTTTGTCCTCATTTTCTTTCCCAGTTTTTCATAATACATCCCTCTGTCACTGCCACTTCCACACACTTTTTTTGTGAAGCCATCATTTCATGGTGGTTACAGGTGAGGAGAAGGGAGAAGCTTGTTGTCTCTGTCTCTTCATTTCGTCTTTATTCACAATGGCAGACACATTTTCTCCTGCATTAGCGCTGTGTGGACATTTCCTTCTCCACCGAGTTCAAGTTCCTTTTTTCACTGCCTCATGGCCACTTACTGTATATTCAACGACAGCCATAAAAAATCATTCTGACTTCTACAAACACTCAACTAGCTTTAAAAGAACATTTATTTGGAAGCAGCGTGAATTGTACAAATGCCATGCACACACTTGCGTTATGTAACACAAACATTTATTAGATCATATGTCGTAAACTTCATGTACCGAAGAGAGAGAGAGTCATTTCTGGTAACTTTCTTATTTTCTATGAGAAAATGTCAACTTGTGTTTCAGACTGGGATTAAACTCGGTGAATCATGGCACTGTTATCTATGTGTACGTGATTTTGTGGATAACAAGCAAAGGTGACTGATCACAGGTATTAATAACGTCTGGTATTCTTGTTGGGGAAAATTAAACTATACAGGAGTGGAGTGCACTAAATTGTTGTTGGTTGTTGTTTATTTCTGCAACCATTAAGTCCAGCCATGTAAAGTTGAACCTGGGGGCCAATTTAAGGTTTAAAGTCTGTTTTATTTACTCTCATATATGTAAGACTTGCTCACTTTTAAGGTATTCTTTTGTAGTTGCCAACCCACGACTCACTTAACCTGCATTTTTAGGTGCTTCAGTCAATACTGGAGACTTGAAGTGACAGATTTAACTTCCCAAACCATTGTGAAATGCATCTATACTTCTTTTAACAGGTACGTTAAGTGCTCAATCAAAGATTTTAGTGGTTTAATCCTTTAATTTGGCAGATTAAAGAAACCCAGTTAGAAGAAAATGCTAACACGTAATTGCCCACAAAGCAGCCTTCCCTTCTGTTTTTCTTCAACAGTCAGTGAAGAACGTAGCACAGCACATTTTTACTCCTCCTGGTGCGAGCTCTATTCCCACTGCAGCTTGTTAGCCTGAGCTGTACTGGACGATGACCATATATATATATATATATGTATATATATATATATATAGTACCTTCACATACATTTGGTCACATGGCTCAGTCTACACACTCTTAAGCCTGTTACTGTTGCAAGAGACATTGATTATCATCTATAAAAGCTTAATTAGGGTTCGAGCACGACTGTGCAAGAACCCTATTGTAATCGGAAGAGTTATTATTAGGGTTCGAGCACGACTGTGCAAGAACCCTATTGTAATTGAAAGAGTTATTATTATTATTATTATTCTTCACACGAGGAATGTGCCTTTTTGAAGGCCTAAACGGATCCCAAACCTCACGAAATTTCGGGACAACATCAGACCTGGCTTAAATCGCCGAACGAAAGTGGTTCGGTGAATGTGCGTCAAAAAATGGAAGTGGGCGGGGCTAAAGACTGATGCAAAACACTTCTACTAGGTCAACTCCTGTCAGGTATAACGTACATGAACGAAACTTGGGACACACGTTCATTAGGTTGAGCTTTAAATAAAAGTCGTGGACAAGTTTTCTGTGAAACCTACAGGAAGGCCGCCATTTTGGATGGAAGGCGAAAACGGAGGCGTTTTTGGCGAATTTACAGCATAACTTGCCGTAGATACCAAAATCTACAGTTTTTGAGCAATCACCTTCAAACTTGGCGAGGTTGATGTGGACCAGTTGAGGTACGATCTAATCTGACAAGTTTTTTGAAATATTGCATGGCGCACGAGATAGGGGGCGCCAAAGTTGGCGAAAATTCAAAATTTTCCCAACACTCAACGAAACGCTTATAACTTTGCGATGGAAGGTCAAGTCGGTGCCAAACTTGCCATGATTGCTGATGGGTAGTTGCTGAAGACACCTATGCAAAAATGATCACGTTTGAAACCATCGCCTCCTGGTGGTGGAAGAGAATATACAAAAAAAAAGTTTATTTACGATTTCGGTAATAACTTTTACAGAGTTTGTAAAAGTGTCACTCAAAATGACACTGAAACATTGAAAACACATGGTAGATGATGCGTGTTGAATATGATAGCGCATTCTTTAACGGTGTAGCAGCGTGGGCGGAGCAAAGTCGGATTTTTGCGACAAAAAAACAAACTCTTATAACTTTGCGAGTCCTGGTCCAAACTGAACCAAACTTCCTTGGATTGATGTTCCTCCAGCCCTGACGACGTCTACATGAAAATATTCAATTTCGAAAACAGCGCCTCCTGGTGGCAACAGAAATAATTTTCTTTGCTATTAAATCTATCTTGTCCTAGAGCTTTTGTGCTATCACCTTCAAACTTGGCGAGGTTAATGTGGACGAGTTGAGGATCAAAAGTTAGTGAAAGCTTTCTAAAATGTCGCACGGCGTACAAGATAGGGGGCGCTAAAGTTGGCGATCATTCTGATGTTGACCAAATCTCTTATAACTTTGCATTGGAAGGTCAAATATGAACCAAACTTGCCGTGGTTCATGATCGATAATTCTTAAAGACAAATATGAAAAAACGGTCACGTTCGGAAACAGCGCCTCTAGTGGTGAGAGGATTATTACCCAAAAAAAGTATATTTATGATGATAACTTTGTGAATCCTGTTCCGATTTGAACCAAACTTCCTTGGATCGATGACAGTCCGACCCTGAACAAGTCTACATGAAAATATTTAATTTCGAAAACAGCGCCCCCTGGTGGAAACAGAAAGAATTTTATTTGCTATAAAATCTATCTTGTCCTAGAGCTTTTATGCTATCACCTTCAAACTTGGCGAGGTCAATGTGGACGAGTTGAGGATCAAATGTTATTGAAAGCTTTCTAAAATGTCGCACGACGTACGAGATAGGGGGCGCTAAAGTTGGCAAACATTCTGATTTGTAAAGACAGACAACGAAACACTTATAACTTTGCGATGGAGGATCCAATGTCCTTCCCTGGATTGATGCCTTGGAGTAGTCTATATGACAATATTCAATGTCTTAACGACGCCCCCTGGTGGCAGCAGACTATGCCATCTACTGTGCAACACAAAAGAAACTGGTATAACTTTGTAAATCCTGTTCCAATCTGAATCAAACTTCCTTGGATTGATGACAGTCTGACCCTGAAAAAGTCTGTATGAAAATCTTCAATTTAAAAAACAGCGCCCCCTGGTTGCTGGATATAACATTACATATCACACTTTTTTATGCTGCTAAAACAGGGATTGTTGTATCATCCTCATACGTGATATGTGGGACCACAAAACCGCTCCGACCATGTCAGCAACAGACGACTTCCTGACAGGAAGTGGATCCGCCGCAACAGGAAGTAGAATGTAACTTTGCCATACATTGCCCGATCGCCACGAAACATGACATGTGAGTCAATAGAACTTCCCTGAACATGTTAATGGACACGCCTTTGACCAAACAGGAAGTCAGCCATTTTAAACAGGAAGTCCCCTGTAACTTTACCATACATTGATCAATCTGCACGGAACTTGACACGTGAGACCAGGAACCTATCCTGGACATGTCTGCAAAAGCTAAACTCCAAACAGGAAGTGGAACGCCAAAACAGGAAGTAGAATTTAACTTTGCCGTACGTTGCCCTATCTCCACGAAACATTATATGTGTGTCAAGGGAACTTCCCTGAACATGTTAATAGACACGCTCTGACCCAACAGGAAGTCAGCCATTTTAACAGGAAGTGCCCTCTAACTTTACTGTACATTGACCGCTCTGCACGGAACTTGGTATGTGAGGCCAGGGACCTATCCTGAACACGCAAACAATGTCCTCCCGACAGAAAGTGTAACGCACTTAACAGGAAATAATATATGACTTTACTCCACAGCCCAACATCCGCACGGACGGCGCCAATTAGAACTACGACAGCAAGCAGCGAATGAACGAGAGACGAGATCAGGGCGCAAGCGACGAGGTGGGCGCGGGTCGCGACGTAGCGTCAAGCTCGAACCCGTTACCACCGCTTGCGGTGCTAGTTATTATTATTATTATTATTATTATTATTATTATTATTTTTCCCACGAAGAAAGTGCTTTTTTGAAGGCCTAAACGGATCTCAAACCTCACGAATTTTTGGGACAACATCAGACCTAGCTTAAATCGCCGAACGAAAGTGGTTCGGGGAATGTGCATCAAAAAATGGAAGTGGGCGGGGCTAAATACTGACGCAAAAAAGTGCTTCTAGGTCAACTCCTGTCGGGAATAACGTACATGAACGAAACTTGGTACACACGTTCATTAGGTTGTGCCATGGGCAAAAGTCAATCACAAGTTTTTTGTGAGTCCTACAGGAAGGCCGCCATCTTGGATTGAAGGCGAAAACGGAGGCGTTTTTGGCGAATTTACAGCATAACTTGCCGTAGATACCAAAATCTACAGTTTTTGAGCAATCACCTTCAAACTTGGCGAGGTCGATGTGGACCAGTTAAGGTACGATCTAATCTGAAAAGTTTTTTGAAATATTGCATGGCGCACGAGATAGGTGGCGCCAAAGTTGGCGAAAATTCCAAATTTTCCCAACACGCAACGAAACGCTTATAACTTTGCGATGGAAGGTCAAGTCGGAGCCAAACTTGCCATGATTGATGGTGGGTAGTTGCTGAAGACAGCTATGCAAAAATGATCACGTTTGAAACCATCGCCTCCTGGTGGTGGAAGAGAATATACAAAAAAAAAGTTTATTTACGATTTCGGTAATAACTTTTACAGAGTTTGTAAAAGTGTCACTCAAAATGACACTGAAACATTGAAAACACATGGTAGATGATGCGTGTTGAATATGATAGCGCATTCTTTAACGGTGTAGCAGCGTGGGCGGAGCAAAGTCGGATTTTTGCGACAAAAAAACAAACTCTTATAACTTTGCGAGTCCTGGTCCAAACTGAACCAAACTTCCTTGGATTGATGTTCCTCCAGTCCTGACGACGTCTACATGAAAATATTCAATTTCGAAAACAGCGCCCCCTGGTGGCAACAGAAAGAATTTTATTTGCTATTAAATCTATCTTGTCCTAGAGCTTTTGTGCTATCACCTTCAAACTTGGCGAGGTTAATGTGGACGAGTTGAGGATCAAAAGTTAGTGAAAGCTTTCTAAAATGTCGCACGGCGTACGAGATAGGGGGCGCTAAAGTTGGCGATCATTCTGATGTTGACCAAATCTCTTATAACTTTGCATTGGAAGGTCAGATATGAACCAAACTTGCCGTGGTTCATGATCGATAGTTCTTAAAGATGAATATGAAAAAACGGTCACGTTCGAAAACAGCGCCTCTAGTGGTGAGAGGAATATTACCCCAAAAAAGTACATGTATGATGATAACTTTGTGAATCCTGTTCCGATTTGAACCAAACTTCCTTGGATTGATGACAGTCCGACCCTGAACAAGTCTACCTGAAAATATTTAATTTCGAAAACAGCGCCCCCTGGTGGCAACAGAAAGAATTTTATTTGCTATAAAATCTATCTTGTCCTAGAGCTTTTCTGCTATCACCTTCAAACTTGGCGAGGTCAATGTGGACGAGTTGAGGATCAAATGTTATTGAAAGCTTTCTAAAATGTTGCACGGCGTACGAGATAGGGGGCGCTAAAGTTGGCAAACATTCTGATTTGTAAAGACAGACAACGAAACACTTATAACTTTGCGATGGAGGATCCAATGTCCTTCCCTGGATTGATGCCTTGGAGTAGTCTATATGACAATATTCAATGTCTTAACGACGCCCCCTGGTGGCAGCAGACTATGCCATCTACTGTGCAACACAAAAGAAACTGGTATAACTTTGTAAATCCTGTTCCAATCTGAACCAAACTTCCTTGGATTGATGACAGTCTTACCCTGAAAAAGTCTATATGAAAATCTTCAATTTAAAAAACAGCGCCCCCTGGTTGCTGGATATAACATTACATATCACACTTTTTTATGCTGCTATAACAGGGATTGTTGTATCATCCTCATACGTGATATGTGGGACCACAAAACCGCTCCGACCATGTCAGCAACAGATGACTTCCTGACAGGAAGTGGATCCGCCGCAACAGGAAGTAGAATGTAACTTTGCCATACATTGCCCGATCGCCACGAAACATGATATGTGAGTCAATAGAACTTCCCTGAACATGTTAATGGACACGCCTTTGACCAAACAGGAAGTCAGCCATTTTAAACAGGAAGTGCCCTGTAACTTTACCGTACATTGATCAATCTGCACGGAACTTGACACGTGAGACCAGGAACCTATCCTGGACATGTCTGCAAAAGCTAAACTCCAAACAGGAAGTGGAACGCCAAAACAGGAAGTAGAATTTAACTTTGCCGTACGTTGCCCGAAACATTATATGTGTGTCAAGGGAACTTCCCTGAACATGTTAATAGACACGCTCTGACCCAACAGGAAGTCAGCCATTTTAACAGGAAGTGCCCTCTAACTTTACTGTACATTGACCGCTCTGCATGGAACTTGGTATGTGAGGCCAGGGACCTATCCTGAACACGCAAACAATGTCCTCCCGACAGAAAGTGTAACGCACTTAACAGGAAATAATATATGACTTTACTCCACAGCCCAACATCCGCACGGACGGCGCCAATTAGAACTACGACAGCAAGCAGCGAATGAACGAGAGACGAGATCAGGGCGCAAGCGACGAGGTGGGCGCGGGTCGCGACGTAGCGTCAAGCTCGAACCCGTTACCACCGCTTGCGGTGCTAGTTCTACTTTATTCTTCCCTTTACACTCACAACAATGTTTCTACACCACTGTAGCTGTTTAAGCTGTATCCTAACATCCATGAATATGGTGGGGGGGGGGGGGTTTCACTCGTTAAACAGCACCGTTTGAATTTCTCAAGCTACTCAAATGCAACTACCAGACCTGCTACCAAAACAGAGGCTCGATATCAACACACACACACACACACAGTGAAAGTATGTCGTCACGCTCTCTGACCCTCATGTCCTCGCCCCCCCCCCCCCCCCCCCCCACTGTCTTTCGGTCGCGTTGACTGAAAATAAAGTGTGTTTTTATCTATATGTAATCATTTGAAAGTCAACCTTATCTGCTACATTTTTTTGTGTTTTCATACCCTGCATATTTACTTCTTTATATAACCATAACATCAGACTTTGTTTTAGCGTTTTCGACTTGTGTGGAAAATTGGATGATAACGGTGGGAAAGTAGAGAAAAAAAAATGCAGAGCGTGAAAATAAAACGTAAATTCTCGTATAGTTGCCGTAATTTAAAGCCAAACTTAAAAAACCCTTCCTTCATCCATGACCTAATTTTTTTTTTACTGAACCGTATGAATCATGTAATTTTTCCATTTGTGTAATTCATGTGCACCGTTAAAGCACGACATTACATTTATGATGTAGTTGTTTTTGGCTCTCAGGCTGCTTTATTTCAGAGAGATGGCATTCCAGAGTTTTTAATATGCGTTATCAGTAATCAAGCACTGTTTTCTATGACTAACTTTGTCTTGTTTCTGAGTAAAACAGAAACAAAACCCTTTAATATTCTCCTGACAGCAGGAGGACTAACGACAGTATTTGTGCAGCACTTGATACTGCCCGTGGAAGTAGGTTAGTGGGCCTCACTGTGAGGACACATCACCTCCTGATTCATAGAACACCGTTTTCCTTTTAAGCAGTCAAAGCCAGGTGAGGTTAACTGTTTAAAAATACACAGGCGTGAAGTGGACGGAGACTGTTCTGATAAAATTACACCTGTAAATGAAAAGCTGTGGAGTTCAGTATCATCATTAAATCGTTACCTGGTTTTAGGGTTAGGCTAGGTTAGGGTTAGGCATTTAGTTGTGGTAAAGGTTAGGTATTTAGTTCGGGTTAGGGCTCGGGTTGGGGTTAGGCATATAGTTGTGATGGTTAGGGTTAGGCATTTAGCTCTGATGGTTAGGGTTAGGTTAGGTTAGGTTAGGGTTAGGCATTTAGCTCTGATGGTTAGGGTTAGGTTAGGGTTAGGCATTTCGTTGTGATGGTTATGATTAGTGAAAGCGACTGGGGAATGGGTTATGTCTGTGAGTGTCCACACAAAGAATGCAAAACCTACATGAGTGTGTGTATAGTACCTATTTTTGTGAGGACAGCTTGGCTGGTCCTTGCAAATCTAATGGACTTTTTCAGAGTTAAGACGGATTAAGTTTAGGATTAGAACTATTGTTCGGGGTTAGGTTAGGGTTAGGCATTCAGTTTAGGGTAAGAGGCAAGAGAATGCATTATGTCTATGAGTGTCCTCACTGAGAATGCTGTACAAGAATGTGTGTGTGTGTTAATCTCCATGTCTCTCTCTCTCTGCTGAGTTATGATTTCTTTAGAAAACATTAGCATTCCAGTGCAAAGAGGTTTAAGCTCTATAATGTGTGTCAAGGGGTCAATGTATACACACACACACACACACACAGAGAAAGAGATCTTACCCTCGTCCTCATTCTCAAGCTGATAGCCACCGCATGCACATAAAGGTACACATTTATGTGTGTGTGTGTTCCTCTGGGCCTGCGATAAGGTAGATAATGATCCATCATGATAATGGAGCTTTAATGGCTGCAGTAAAGATCATCTTCAACAAACCGTCTCTCTCTCTCTCACACACACACACACACACACAGCTCACCCTTGCCTCGATGTGCTTCCTGCTCCCCACGCTCCTCTCCATCACTCACTAAATTAGAACTTGAGCATACAACATACAGTTTAGACTCTCACACACACACACACCTGTCATGTCAAACACCCAAACCACTGTGTCACACACACTTTCAGTAACAGCTACACTCCTGCATTCTATACTTACACACACACACACAGGAGTCTGGCAGCAGCACTTCTCTGCCCACTGACATTATTCCATCCACATGTCTCTCTGACCACACACTGTGAATTGCCTGCGACGTGATCCTCGAGAGCTCGTAAACCACATCTGAACTCACAGCTCTCGTGTTGTGCAACCATGTTTTTTCTACTTAATTCCTTCAAATGAGCTTTGGATCGAGTGTAGCAGGAGACGACGTTTATCGCTTAGCAACGCGGGGATGTTTTCCTTTGCGGAGGAATCAATTGTGATTCCTTTCTTTCTTTCTCAGGAAAATTGGCTGGTGTTTTTCCCTCGTTTTGGGGCCAAGGTTTGATTCAGTTATGAGAACATGTTACTCCTCAGGTTAATAGTCCTGATCAAGGATTGTGACCTGATCCCTCGCTGTAAATCTATCTGCACCAGGCTCCACATTGTGACTGGTCACGAAACTCTTCCAAAAGTTAAACCTTTAGAGTCAAATTATTTATAAAATTGTTATCTTTTCAGTCATTTTAGGAGTGTTGGGAGGGGAATAATTTGATTAGGCAGTCGGATCATCTCCTGAGACCCCTGCTTCCCTGTGTCCATGCCTAGATTCTGCACTTCACACTTGTGTCATACTCAAAACCTGCAGCCGAGCTCTTATTGGACGATAGCAGCTGTTAATTACTCTGGTGTCTGCTCACATGTGCTGTGATTTATTGTCTAGTTTCCACTTTAATGGGAACATCATTTACAAAGTGACATCATGGTCTATTGAAGAAGACCCGAAAGCCTCCGTGATTGAGATCATTAACTCCTCAGAACAATGTTTACTGATGTTATAAATCATGTGAGAATTAGGCTCATTCTCCCATGTTTTGACTCCCCCAGAAGACATCACAGTTTCACTATTTCATCCTTGTTTAGAGGATGAATTTAAAGTGTGTTTCCAGTTAAAGCTGTTTTCCGTGGAGCTGCTCACAGATCGTACACATGTGCGATGTGCGAGAAAAACAAAAGAAGTGGTGATTATGTCAAACATGTGTTTCACTGCTTGAGCTTTTATGAGTCTAAAACTGCCTCTTAGACTCATTTCATTTAATAAGTGAGTAAAACAGTATCAGAACCAGCAGTTACATGAGCACATGAGGTTAGCGGGGTTGAGTAACAGATTGGTAATTAGTCATTCTTGGTTTTGGGTAGATATTGGTCAGTATCAAACATAAAGAAATGGTATGGAGCCATTTTCTCATTGCTTATGGTGGGATGATGCCATTTCTTTGTGTCTAATACTGATACAGATATCACAAACATGACTTTCTACCAATATTAGCCCAATGCAGTCATTTTTAGGCCGTTTATGAACGTTTGAAGAGAACGAATGAGGAAATGAATACCCCAAACATGACTTGGCTAAAATGCTTCTTGCTGATTTTTATTTTACATGTTTACAGTCTGTAAAATAAGTAGTGCTGGGCACTTCAACGCTAACGCACATTAACACATTTCCATGACGACTGATCGAAAAAAGACGTGCGTGATGTAATGTTTACGTGGCAAGGCACCGGAGTCAAGGCACCATTTACCAGTTAGCTGCGTTACCTCTTTTAGCGCCGTTAGCCCGCCTACAGTCGAACTGGAGCGGTCTGTTTATTAAACGAAAAGAGTGGTGCTACAAATAACCAGCGTACCTGTGTACTGCGTATGTGTGCCTCTGTTTTTGAAGTTTAGCCATACTTTAGAAACTTATTTTAACAATCGGGAGTCACGTAAACATGACGTCATTCGCGTCTTTTTCCGTTCAGTCGTCATGTAAACGTGTTGTGCATTAACGTTGATGCTGTTAAACGCCGTTGACGCGTTAACGTTTGACACTAATAAACAGACCACTCCAGTTCGACTGTAGGCGCGCTAACGGCGCTAAAGGAGCTAACAGAGCTAATTGGTAAACGGTGCATGGACTTCGGTGCGGTGGCACGTAAACATGCACATCTTTTTCTTCTGTCACGCGTGCCGTTAACTCAACTCAACTCAACTCAACTTTATTTATAGAGCGCTTTAGGCAGCTAAAGCTGGTACAAAGTGCTTAACAGTACAATAAATAAAACATGGCACATAAAACATAGGAGACAAAATAAAAACAATAAAACTATAAAACAGTAACAATGTTTAAATATGTTAACGTGCCCAGCACTAAAAATAAGATATATAGGATAATTCTGTCCGATCGTCTCTATATCTATATCTCTCTATATAAACTGTATATACTCTCCTGAGCATCATCTCTGCATTTGAATCCCATTTTTGAATTCAAATGTGTGTTTGTTGGACACACAAGGTCAGGGCTGTGTGAGTCAGCGAGAGCAGACGACAGACACACACACACACTCACACATACCATTTATCTGTCCTCACTGGTATCACAGCCACTTATCTTTACTGCGGTGTTTTTCTGTGGGATTACGGCTAAAAGGCGCTGAGCTGAATTACCTGCGCGCACTTAAACTGACATGTAGGAAATATGTTGATGTGTGTCACACACGCACACACACACACACAAAGAGAGTGTGTTGATGTTGGTCTGAAGCTTATTTGGCAGATGTGAATAACAAAATGGTCACAAGTGATAAAAATCAAGGTGTAGAGCGAGAGAAGCCGATAAAGCTCCGATAGATAACGCTGATAAAGAAAGATGGACTACGTTCTCAGGACTCATCGCTCTGCTCTTTTCTCTCTGCCGTGTCAGTTTATCACTCACATCGTTCTTATTGTTGAAATGTTTCACGGATTGTTTGGCAGAACACACAGAGAAGTATGTGTTTCCTATTTCAGGAGAGTGTGTGTGTGTGTGTCGTGGGTGGGTGGTTCCCCACCGTCTGATGCTAATTGAGCTTTCAGAATAGGCCACATCATGCTCACACACACACACACACACACACACACACACACACACACACACACACACACACACACACACACAGGGAAGGGTGGAGTAGTCGTGCCTCATTGCTTCTCCTCGTATGGCTTCATTCTCTCGTTCACCGCCTCATTCTCTCCATTCTTCTTCTTATTCCCTCCTTCTTTCACTATCACCGCTTGTTTTTGCCCTCAGGTTCTCTTCTCGTCTTTTGCAAGGACACATATAGAATAAAAGAGCCAGGAATTTAACCCACAACCTTCCATTTGAAAGACAACTCGCCCTACCACTGAGCCACCATGGCCTTAATACTTTTACTTCTAAAACTTAAGTACATTGTATATGAGAAAATGACTTTTCATACTTAAGTGCAGTAAATGTCATGTACTTTAAGGCTTTTACTTAAGTAATATTATTTTTTAACTTCTACCAAAGTCAAGACACTAAGACATAGAGTAACACACTGTCCATCAACATATATCAGTCTCACACTCACGCACTCTACGTTTCATTTAGAGCGTAGGATTAACCTCTGCATGTTTCTGGACTGTGGGAGGAAACCGGAGAACCCGGAGAAAAACCCACACACTCACAGGGAGAACCAGGCGCTGTGAGGCAACAGTGCACGCCGCTATCCCGCCGCACGGCCCCCTGAATCCTGTGGTTATTATTAGGGTTATTAATGTTCACTCAGTGGCCACTTTATCAGGTACGCAGAACACCTAATAATTGTCCGTCTGCTTCAAGGTGCTGAGAGTGTTCAAAAATAGTCTCCTACAACACCTTTGATATTAGAGTTTATATTTGAGTAACTGTTGCCTTTCTATCTATCACATATTCTATCTATACCACAAACCCCAGTAAATTAACACTTTTAGAGGCACAGACAGAGCGTTCTGGTCAAACCTCCCATTGACTCACATGTTAAAACAAACTTCAAAAATGAAGATGAGGGTGATTTTAAAACTGTCATTTCTCGGTCAATCCACACCTGTTTTTCACCAATTTAAATATGGTAGTTCCTGAAAGCGTCCTGCAGTCACAAACCGAAAATTTAATCTGTATCATAAACCGTTTTTGAAATACGACAACTTTAAAACACACTGCTTTCTCTGTTTTTGGATAGTGAGAAACAGGTGTTTTGAAGGGGGGGAGGGGAAGTCCGCAAAAGTACTACTTTGTCTAAATACTTTACATTTTAAAGGTTCAATCCACCCAAATCGGCAGCAAGAAGCAGGCACGATCAAAATTTCAGCATGGAATTTTCTAGTTTTGCTCTAGTTTTCTGAAACAAGTGTACTTAATAAAGTGACTGGGAGTGTTAGTGCTTCTGTTAAGTTAAGAGATTTGATTGAAAATAGTGAAAAAAAGACAGATATTTGAGGTCGATCCCACAATGCAGCGTCACGTTGCTGTACCTGCGTCATGAATTTATAGCACGGACTCGATGAAAACTACTGTGAGCTCTGCGTTTAATTAACACGCTATTATTACAAGACACATTTACATATTTGTTGATGTGTTTTTCCATTAATTATAAACAGTGTTATTACTCGCTGCCGTTTCACACTTGAATAATAAATAAACCCTCCGACATGACAAGGTTTTCTGGCTCACAGATGAGAAACAGAGGGAAGAGGATATCTGAGTCAGGAATCACACACACACACACACACACACACAGTGGGCTGGTGTTTGAGTGGCACGCTTATTGATACAGATGTATCGGTCATTTAGGTTTGACTCTGAGCTGCAGCTGCAGCCAAAGAAAACAACACGAGCGCTGCCTCTCTGAAATGTTTCCTACTGTTTGGTCAGAGAGAGAGCGACACTGCGGTATTTCCAGATTACAGCCTGTGTGTGTGTGTGTGTGTGTGTGTGTGTGGTCATCCATGGGGCTGTGAGAAGACTTAAGTTAGATTTAAATCTCTTATCTTTGTCATCTCGCTCACTCAAACTCAACTAAGAGCTCCACGTTATGGGAAAAATATGTGCTTTCTTTAGGATTACATGAAAACCGCTCACATATCCATCACTTAAACATGAATTAGGAGGTAATTAGTTTAGTCCACAGATGATGATGTTTGTGTCATATTTGGATTGTCTTATTATTTACATGGCTGTAAATTGTCTCTCTTTCTCTCAGTTGGAGGCGGAGTTAGAGCTGTGCGAGAGGGAGGGGGCGGAGCTCCAGGAGTACGCCAATCAGATCCTGCAGCAGATCGCCGACAGGTGCCCGGACATTTTGGAACAAGTCGTCAACGCGCTGGAGGACAGCTCCTGACACACACACACACACACAGAGTAAATGAGGGTAAATGAACACATTCATTAACACCAGTAGAACCACAGTGTTGGACGTGAGGACATGAGGACATGAGGACATGTCCTTCTCTCACCTGCTTTGCACTCACCTTAGTTTCACCGACACCTTCAAAGAAAATCACTGTTTACGTTTCAGACCGCAGAGCTTTGTCGGCGCACTAATTAATGACGTCAAAACAGAAGGAGCCTTCAGCCCCTCACAGCGGCCATGTTGGGTGTGACTTTAATGTGTTTTTTTATGTGGAGGAAGAAAAAAAAAACCTGTATTTGAACACGTGTGGTGAAGAGCTGCAACTTACGATTATTTTCACGATTAATCTTTAGTCACGATTTCTCTTTGGTCCATAAAATGTCAGAAAACGTCGATCAGTGTTTGTCAAACCTGGAAATGACGATGTTCTCAATGGTTTTGTTGTTATATGGAGCAAAGAAACCAGAATCTATTCACATTTAAGAAGTTAAAACAATCAAAAATCATGTTTTTTAATCACGAAAAAAGCTTCAAACCGATTAATCGATTATCAAAATAGTTGACGATTAATTTAGTAATCGATTAATAATCGATTCATTGATTAATTGTTTCAGCTCTAGTGTGGTGTTTGCTTAGATCTTCACTTGTCACAACATTTCGACTGGTTGTGACTAGTTCTTACTGGTTGTGACTAGTGCTTACTGATTTTGACTAGTTATTACTGATTATGACTAGTTCTTACTGATTTTGACTAGTTATTACTGGTTCTGACTAATTCCGACTGGTTCCGACTGGTTCTAACCGGTTCTGACTGATTGATACTGGTTTATTTCAGCTGCCTTTTTTCCGTCTGTACATCATTTGCTGCTATCTTTCTTATTAAGTTTGACAGGTATCTAATGAAACGTCGCGCCTTGCATTTTTTTTTTTTAATGTAAATTGTAAAGAAGAGAAGTTTTAATTAAACAGAAACACGGCTCCATCGAGGGGGGAGGGGACATGACATGACACTTCTCATGTATTAACAACGCAAAAAGCCACAAGCGACAATAAATCTTGCAATACTCCCTTTACGAAAACACGGCGGCGGCGACGGGCTCGTGTTTGTCTTCAAACTAAAGAAAACAACGCTCAGTTTGGTGTCGGCGCTGACGCTGAAACGACGCAGAGGTTCAGATGAACTCTCCCTCACACATTCTCTGACAATCCCTTTAGACTTTACATCAGGAGGAGTCTGCACTTTCTTTCTTTTCCCCTCTTTTATTAAAACATATGTTTTTCTTTCTCGGGAGGGACGGAATATAATGTAATTGTTATTATATATATATTTTTTTGCTTTTGGTAATATATATGAAAAAACATATTGTCTTCTGCTGGTTGATAGGTTACATTATGTGTTTATATCTTTTATTGTGTGTTATGATTTGCAGGAAGTGGACAGTTTTAACATAACACCTTCTCTCCAGGTTCTGTGTTCACTGGTTTCATCACGATCACGTCTGTGTGTTGTTGTTGTTGTTGTTGTTTACAGTTGACATGACATTCGGAGTGCATGTTTCCCACAGTGTGGCGGCCTCAGCATGGATGGATGTGCTCGCACCGGAGTCAAAGGGGGTTTTTATGGTCTTTTATAGAAGACGTGACTGCCGTTAGCCACTTAGCAACCTGAGAAAAAACTACAAACCTGGTGGACACAGAACCCAAAGACAGGGATTTACATTACATTTACATACACGACACACAAGTTTTATTTCTGAACCTTTTTTTTTTCCAGAGTAACGTTTGTGTAACATTTGACAAATGAAGGTTATTTTATTTTTTTGGGGGGAGCAGGGAAATGAAACTCTGTCAGGAATGAGCTTGTGTTGTAAATCCAGTGTTCAGTTGTGTGTTTTATACTGATAATGTTTCATCTATGGGGGGGAATGAGGATGACTGGAAAAACTCACCGTGACTTTGTTTTGGACTTCAAACTGAAATAAGAGAATGGAATAAAATATGAATTTATCTTTAATTTTTTCGAGGACGGGGGGGTCGTATTTTATTTGTTTTGTCTCTCTGTTCATGCAAAGTAAGATGTGCTGTATATCTGTGTTTTAAACTTGGAGCCGCATCGTGCAGGAACAGCAGTAGAGAGTTCACATTTTTCAATACCAGACAATCACGTTTAGTGAGAAAACTAAAATCGTTATTGTGATGTATATATGTATTTTTGCACTAGAAAAACTTGACTCTTTTCATGGATGTTCCACATGTATGCAGCCGTCTCGTGTTACTAGCATAGTGTAGCTAAAACGTGTCGGAAAACACAAGGAGAAGTCATGTGGAGCTGAAAGGCTTCACTCATTTGAGGTTTGAATGTAGTAGACGTTTGTTTATATTTAAAAGTCGCTCACGTACTACAGCTTTAATTTTTTTTCATTCGCAGACACTTTAAACTGAGTGGACGAGTCATTTGTCCTCACCTGCCTTCCTTTATCCTCCCTTTCTAATCAGAAATAATCTCTTTATCTTATCTCGTCACCACCGGTTTATTTTCCAGTCCGCCCACAATTGCACACACACTCGAACCACACTGTTACTTTTGATTTAAACGTCAAACCGTTCACTTAAATATCCACACTTTAATCTCACGTGTTGTCCTTTAATTAACAATTAAAAATCTAGTTTCTTCTGTGCGCTGTTCAAATTGGAGACCAGACGAATGAACGGCTTTAACTGGTTTCAGATGCATCACGACATAGTCATGGAAATGGGGTGAATTCTTTTGTGTTTGAGGGCAGCGGCAGGTGACTGCAGCAGGTTAATTATACCGAAACTGAGACGGCAGCACCCGAAACAAACAGCGCGCTTCCTCCTCGTCATTTACATTTCTCATAAATGGCGTCAGCTCGTTCATTCAACTAGAAAATCTGGGTTAACAGACCCGCTCAGCTCGGCTTTAAATACCCCCCCCCCCCCCCTCCCTAACCTTGACTTTGACCTCCTCTGTGAAGTATTTCCACGCAGGGACTGAAAACATCATCAGGTCACCGAGGTCACTCGGGCTCTCGTATTGTAACACACTTCAAACGCACGGAGAACAGAACTCCTGACGGTGTGTAAACGCCGCAGCATATGTGCCGACGTTTACCTTCACATGTGGCAACACTTTGATTGTGTGTGTGTGTGTGAGTGTGTGTGAGCATCACTTCTGCTCCCTCCATCAACCGTCCTCATAAAAGCCCGTGGAGGGAGACAGAAGAGGACGAGTTATGTCGAGTAAAGAGAGAACGGGAAAAGAATGGAGACGATTGTGTCCACCTGGGCTTTGTTACCTGGCTCCTGTTGCTCACCTGTGTCTCAGCTCATCTGTCTCTCACTGTCCTAAAGGTCCGTCCTTTATCTGTTTGTCTTCATTGAAAGCAAATGAACTCTCAAAAACAACATAATCTGACCATTAATCCAGTTTTTATCCATGACTGATCTTACATGGATACCAATATATCCCCATATTAATCTGATTCAGACACTAATCTGGATTAAAACACTGCCATGTAAAGATCATTTTACCGATCTCTGCGTAAACAATAATCTGAAGTATTGGTATTATAATCTTTTAATCTGATTTAATTGTATTACGACATCCTATAGGAGTTTTCACAGCGCTGGAGTTAATGTTGGCATCAGTCATAATCGGACTATGCCCTCAGGTCATACTGTCACTATCTGCTTTATCTTATCTATTTATTATTTTACTTATATGTTTTATATAGTTTTAGGTTTTTTTTTTACAACTTTGTTCCTCTTTAGTTTAGCACTTCCTAATCTAAGTGTCTTGCTTATGCAATATGTCAATATTAATCTGACTAAGACGACAGTCTGCCATGGAAACAGAATATTCTCATACTTGTAACCTGATTAAACTCGTACTTTTGTGAGGTATAATCAGATTATTCCTTATCTTTGTCACACGTTGCCATACGTTGCAATCAGATGATAACATCATGGACTCAGACTATGTTTTATCATTATCTGATCAAATCTATTGTTTATTTCAGATTATGGATAAGAGATTGATCAACTTAAATTTATTTAAGCTCTTTTTTTTTAGCATATACCGAACACGGCGTATGTATATAATCCCATTTTCGAGCAGTGTAAAAGTGTGTCAGAGCAGCGTCACGTGTTCTTTATGCTCCGCGTAACAGTCGCGATGTTTCCGCACTAAAAAAAAGTGTTGATAAGATCCCACTGATACGGGATCGCCACGCCAAAAAAACACCCAACAGATGTCCTTGAGATAACGTCTGTGGTCACGTGTGCGGCAAAGTGTCGTTTCCATAGTGTGCTGCACGTATACACTCATATACAATATGTGTGTGTGTGTGTGTGTGTGTGTGTGTGTGTGTGTGTGTGTGTGTGTGTGTGTGTGTGTGTGTGTGTGTGACTGCAGAGGAAGTGGGGAGGTCCTGCAAAGGCCGGCTCTGGGACGATGTGGTTTCAATCATCACACATCACATCACACATGAGTGAAAAGGAAAAGACGGAGAGGGTGATGGAGAGAGAGAGAAAACAGAGAGATGAGGAGACGGAGGTTCTCAGACCAAAACAAACATCAGCTCGACTTAAAACGCTCTCGTACGTGTTTTCAAGCTAAATAGTTAATGACCTCAGCTGTGCTGCGAGGGGGCATTAACTTGTGTCCTGATGGTTCTCACTTCGCGTTTACACGTTTGCTGTTCTTTTTTTTTCTTCTAATAAATGGCGTGCAAAGTAAATAAATTACTGAAGTGTAGGTGGAATGAGGGAGGGAGGGAGGGAGGGGCGGTCGGAAAACTTCGGAGAGGAAATAAAAACAACATGAGTGGAGGAGAGCTTCTAAAATAAGCTGTTAGCCACTGACAGGCCAAACATCCACTTTCCTCCTCTTCTTCTTTCCCTCCACAGTCTCTCCATCGATAAACCTCTGCTGCTCTCACACAAAGTCTCTCTTATGTTGACAGATTCTAACGTTGGTGACTCCCCATAGACCCTCGTCAGGATGGCCGAGTGGTCTAAGGCGCCAGACTCAAGGTCACACTCCTTCCTCAGCTAAAGGGACTTCTGGTCTCCGAATGGAGGCGTGGGTTCAAATCCCACTCCTGACAACTGTTTGCTTTTCAACACACATTTGAATGAGATAAAATCGTGAAAACACATGGTGACAGAAACATCTGTGTCTGGAGCAACGAACGAGAGTGTTGCAAAAGGAAAGAACACACTGTTTCTCTGAGATGACAACATTCATCTCTTCTCAAGTTAGTTTTGGGGAAATCACAGATTATAATTACTTTAATATGTGAAGCAAAGCAAAACATTTAAAATAAACCTTCAGAAAGTCCAGAAGTATTGAAAAGAAAACACTTTGTGAGTGGTGTCATGGGGGCTCAGTGGTCTATGGTTTCCTGAACAATGGGATTTGACGAAGGTGTGAAGGTTCAAATCCCACAAAAAGTTGGAGGTTTCACTTTAAAAACATATTTGACCCCGAAGGACTGACGAAAATCATGAAAAACAAGGTTTGTACACCGTCAGGGTGGCCGAGTGGTCTAAGGCGCCAGACTCAAGGATGCTCTCCTTCCTCAGCTAAAGGGTCTTCTGGTCTCCGAATGGAGGCGTGGGTTCAAATCCCACTCCTGACATGTGTTTTCTTTTCAACACACATTTAAATTAGGCAAAAACACATGGTGGCAGAAACATTCGTGTCTGGAGTAACGAGACAGAGTGTTGCAAAGGAAAGAACACACTGTAGCGCTCAGGCGACAACATTCACCTCTTCTCAAGTTAGTTTTGGGGAAATCACAGATTATAATTACTTTAATATGCGAAGTAAAAAACATTTTTTTTAAATAAAAAACCTTCAGAAAGTCCAGAAGTATTGAAGAAAACACTTCGTGAGCGGTGTCATGGGGGCTCAGTGGTTTATTGTTTCCTGAACAATGGGATTTCTGATCTCCATGTGAAGGTGTGAAGGTTCAAATCCCACAAAAAAGTTGGAGGTTTCACTTTTAATTCATTTTTAATGAAGAATGACTGGCGTAGATCATGAAAAACAAGTCTAGTATAGTGTCAGGATGGCCGAGTGGTCTAAGTTTGAAAAATTAACTAGAAAATGTTTGTTTTGTCTGAGTAAAAATGAGAAAACACCAGTTACATCGATAAATATATCACAGAAAATTGGATTTGTGGCACGTGTTCAAATCTCACTTATGACATTTTTGTAATAGTTTACTGAAATATAGAAAAATCTGATTGAAGGATGAAGCTGCGGGAACCGAAAGTCTCCAAATGTAGTTAAAATCCCACTCCTGACACTTTTTACTTTAAGCACACATTTAATGAAGTTGCACAGGTGAGATTATTAAGTCGAGATTAACAAGAAAAAGTTTGTTTCATCTGAGTGAAACACCTCGAAAATGTATATGTATATATATATATATATATATATATATATATATATTACTTCCTCTGGTCTCCATTTAGATGTAATTCACACAGACAGTAGATTCATTGAAACTCATTGAAACTCATTGAATCAGCTGCACACGTGATTTCAATCAAGTCGTTAATGAGCAAACTGCGTCACAAGGAAAAGGAATTTGGCGTCTGTTGTAAAAAAAACAGTTGAAAGAAAGTAGAGACAAATGTGTGTGAAGAGTGTGTTTCCAAGAACTCATCGTCAGGGTGGCCGAGTGGTCTAAGGCGCCAGACTCAAGGACAATCTCCTTCCAGAGAAACTGGGACTTCTGGTCTCCGAATGGAGGCGTGGGTTCAAATCCCACTCCTGACAGAGGATTTTTGACACCACAGTTGAAGGTGGAGACTCACTTCAGTCTCTTTGAGAGAAAACTTCTCTCACTCCTTCTCTTTTTTCTCTCTCTCTCTCTCGTGTTCCCTCCCTCTCGCTCCTCCTCCTCCTCCTCTTTTTCCTCTCCGTGCGTAATTAGTTGAGTTGGAAACTTGTGATGGCCGGGGAGAAAATCTCACTTTATTTCTGACACCTGTTGCTGAGGACACGGCGGCACACACACACACATACACACACACAGTTGTACACAGACAGACACGAGCTCGGCTTTAAAATCTTCTTCTTTTTTTAAAACTCGGACTTTTGCGAAAGGACAGAGGCGCGCGCTGCTTTTACGCATCTGTCCAACTTTTGTCTTTTGGTCGTTACCTTCTGTGAGGACTGAGGACTGAGGACTCTGCTGTTTAAAGTGCTGCTGCTGCTGTTTTTGGATGGAAACACCGACGTGTTTGTCGATTCCCAGCCGGACAAAGAGTCGCACTTTTCGGACTTGAGCGCGCCTGATGGTGCCAGGAGGACCGTGTTCTCTTCTTCTTCTGCAGGAACTACTGGATTTAAGCTCAACAGACCAGGTAAACGAATACAATCACTTTTATTATCATTAGTTTTATTTACTCAGATATCTCCCAACATTTATGTGCGTAACATGTGCGTAAAATAGAAGTTGTGACTCTTTAAAAAAAAATGATTTAAAGTGTTAAATATGTGCAGGTTTGTCATCTTTTTAAAGTTTGGGGAAACACTTGAACATGTTTATGATGCTGCACAGAGAATAATGTGCATTTGCTGCTGCTTCAAACTTTGCTTTGGGACTTTGTTCCAGTTGAACTTGTCCTCGCAGTGTTTCCGCTGCTGTCACTGAAATAATGCTTTCATTTCATGACTTTTTTTGTTTGTTGGCTTTGACTCTTGCAGACAGTGTTGAGCTGCAGTGTGTGTGTGTGTGTGACAGTGATGTGCCAGTTGAATGAAGGCGGCCCTCTCGCTTTTTTGCGGTGAAGACCAGGACTATTTTTGGGTCGAAAATGTTGCACAAATGTTTCTGTGAGTGTGCAGAGGCGGCTCTGGCCTCATCTGTGATGCCTCCTGCTTCTGCAGACAGACGAGGGAAAAGCTCTGTTTGGAGTCAGATGATGCGGTCCTGTATGAGCTTTGAGTTAAAGGTGCATTATGTAATAAATCTAAAGCAAGTGGCCATAAAATCCTCCTAATATGTCACAGAGACTCAGGAATAATGTTCATATAACAAACTGAACTCACCAACAACAACAGTACAGACAAAATATTTGCATTAAAAAAAAAACATTTTGCAGACTGCAAATCATGTTTATGTTTTGAAATCATGTTTTGGCATGTGGCGCCACCTACCGCCGTCTACCAATCATTGCAGTCGGTAGAGTCTCAGCTGCCGAGCAACCACGGGTTGCGAGTTACGTTAAAGACCTCGGTATTTTGAATTTGAATGTAGTAACTGTTTTTGGCCACATTCTTACATATGGCGCCTTTTAAATTTTCTCCTGTGGGTGAAGAAGCCTATCAGGGCCACTTCTAGCTTTTGTGGGGGGCCCCCTGTGCTAGATGGTGCTGGGCGGGACTTTAGGGGCCATCCACATTTCTGGATGACTACGCATACTTTTTTGAAAACCTTAAAGCCTTGTGTTTCCGTGTAGATCGTAAATACGCCACTTTACGACAATAATGATGTCATAGCTCCACCTCCCCCTAACCCCTTAACCCCCCGTGACGGGACATAACAACAACAACACGGGTGTCTGGTATCCACTGCCTGTCTGTATTTGCTGTGTTTTTCAGTTTGGCGATGAGCTGAGTTTTTGACGTGCTTTTGGCGTCGTGTGGGAAATCCTTCCCCCGCAATTTGTCCCTCTGACGCTGCGTCCGAAATGCGTCCATTATGTCTCTGCACATCGTACTTGTTGTCCAAAGTGACACAAAGTAAACGCTCCAAACCGAAGACTCTCTCCTCTTGCCTTTGAATTTGCTCTCGCCGTCTTCCTGTTTTGAGTTTGTACTCAGCTCGCCCCACTTCTTCTTCTCCACTTTTTCAGCAGCATTTTAACGTTTAAAACCGTTACAGCACCACTTGCAGGCCAGGTGTATGTACTGCAGCAGTTTGAGTAATTTCAGAGGGTTCGGTGTGGAAATATCCTGAAACGACACCGTCTTTACAGGGAACTTTTTTTAAAAATGGCAAAGAAAACAGTGTGTTTGTTTCCATGGATGTGGCCTTAGATGATTCATGAAGATCTATTTAACTTCACAACCAAAACAGACGACAGTCGTCATATTAAATATTAAAGCATCTTAAGTTGAGCCACTCTACGTTAAAGATAATGCAAGGAAATAAATAAAAAACACAAAAATGTGTTTATAAATGTGTTATACCCATATAAAGGATTTAATGAACTCAGATGAGGTTGAACATGCAGCTTTGGGCCCCCCCGGTGGCTTGGAGGCCTGATGCATTTGCGTAGAGCAAGAAACAGCTATGGTGCTGATGCATATAGTTTTATATACTTGTGTATATGCCCTTGCACCACTGCATTTCTGAGAATGCGGTCAAAGCTTCAGGTGATCGTTAATCTCTAATTTCACCATATTCTGCCTTTTTTTTTTTAACCAAAAGTCCATACATTAAATCAGTCATTTTAGATCCCAGCGTGTATGGACTTGTTGATCTTCTAAAGCCTCCATCCGCAGGTTCACATGTCTGATGTCCTTCCGTTGTGTCCAGATTTAAGCAGATCTATTCTTTTTAAGGTTAGAGTTTTTTGTCCTGTACGACAACAGCACAGATGCAGACAACGCTCCTCGTTTCACTTTGAGCGCGTGAAACTTTCCTCCGCATAAAAACACATTTATATTTATTGGTTTTCAAGAAGGAAAAAAGATCTCGTCTTCACGCGTCGGTGTCAGTCAGAGCAGAGGGAAGCGAGTTTCTCCGTCTGTCAGCACATAGGAGAGCAGATTAGATTCATTTTCAGCATGTGATGAGATTGCAGTGGAGGTCCAGCTCCAGCGGTGACGTCTCCGGTTCTCTTTGCACTGTTTTTTTTGTTGTTTTTTAAAAAGTCTGTGTGTGTGTGTGTGAGAGACAGGGTAGATAGTAAAGTTAGATGTGTAGATAGAGGTGGTGAAAAGTGTTGCTGTCAACAGGTCAGCCATTAGAGAGAGATAATCCGTCTTCCTGCTCCGTCTCTGTCCACCATCATCATCACCACCACAGACGTCTGCACACGACTCCTTCACGCTGAGCTAAAGAAACCATATTAAACGTCATGTTTCTCTATAGATGCACACAGGTTCATGAGAAGTCCTCTCATCGTCAGGTTATTCCTGTGTGTCTGAACAGAAAAACTGCTGACAAAGACGAGCACGAGTGCTCAAGTGTCTCGTCCATTAGGACACGGTCATTAGGGAAGGTGTGTGTGTGTGTGTCTGTAGATATTTGAGAAGATTGTCTGCTGCAAGCATCAATGGATCCTCAAGGTTGTCCGTGTGTGTGTGTGCGTGTGTGTGTCACATGTTCACACAATGGATCGTGGAGTGTTTTCTAACTCAGAGACACAGGTGAAAATATGGCATGAAGGGACACAGTGTTAAGTGTTCACACACACATATATATACACACGCACACACAGAGGTTTGTGCAGCTGTTCTCCTGAGTACACTGCATTGACTTCCATTCATTAGGACTCATCTAAACAAAGCATGATAACCAGTTAATCTAGCCCCTAACTTAAGACGCTTCTCAGAAATGAGGTTTCTGCCTCATTAGGACCATGTTTTTGGTCTCCATGAGGACGACTGGTCCTGGTCCAAAGTCAGTGTGTTTATGCCAGAGAATGACCTAAAGAGGTAACACATACAAGAACACACACACACACACGTATGCAGACCGTGGTGGATGTGAAGTGGACGTCCTCTCCAGCTCAAGAGCCAGCGTTTCAAACACTCGTCTCCGATTGGTCGACTTGAATCGTGGGAATTTCTCTCAGGAAAGTGTGTGTGAGAGAGGAGCCCCCTTCACTCCTGTGTGTGTGTGTGTGTGTGTGTGAGTGTGTGTGAGCGCTTGTCCACTCAGATTTAGTCACACTGGTTGATGCCACGCACATTGAAGGTGTTTGATGAAACTTGTAGAACAACACGTGGGTCTGTTCACAGGTAGAAAGTGTTTGTTCGGATGCGACGAGACACACTTTAATAAATAAGAAAATATTGAGGTAAAATAGAGAAAATGTCACGTTCCGTCGCCAATATTGGCAAATAAAAAATGTTTCTCACACTAAAACACACTGCAATACAAGGTCAGTGACTTGAATTATTGTCGCCAGCCTGCACTTAATCTGCTGTGTGTGTGTGTTCTTGTATGGGCGTCTTTGTGAGGACCAATCAAATGAATAAACCATAGGGAGTGAGGACATTTTGGGGAAATGAGGACATTTTTGTGCCGTCACCTCTTTAAAAGTGCTTTTTGAAGGTTAAGAGCTGGTTTTAATACACAT
This sequence comes from Microchirus variegatus, assembly GCF_963457635.1. Taxonomy (NCBI): domain Eukaryota; kingdom Metazoa; phylum Chordata; class Actinopteri; order Pleuronectiformes; family Soleidae; genus Microchirus; species Microchirus variegatus. The sequence goes on from NC_139821.1 coordinate 8,596,313, forward strand.
AAGTGTGTGTGTGTGTGTTTGTGCGTCAGGTGTTACTCTTGTTGTGGGGACCTATCTGTTTTACGCAGGCACATCATGGGGACATGTCTTCTTTATAAGGCCGTTATGTTTAAGGTGATACTGAGTCTCCAGGGAATTGAATGTAAGTCGATGTAATGTCCTCTGAAGTCATGGAAACCAGACTGTGTGTGTGTGTGTGTGAAGGTCTTTCTGGGCTGGTGGTTCAGGGTTATGCAGTGATGTCATCAGGGCGGCAGGGTGGGGTGACATGGGGTTAGACTTTGGCAAAGGTCCTGACTCCAACTGTCCTCAAAATGTGTCTGACCAGTAAGTGTGTGTGTGTGTGATGTACATATGTGGTCAGTGGTCAGCAGCAGCAGCAGCAGCAGCAGCAGCAGCAGCAGCAGCAGCAGCAGCAGCAGCAGCTGTATGCTCGCAGTGTCCTGCACTCATAGTAAAAGTGTTTTATTGGACACTTTATGGAGTCTGGGGCTGTTTTTCTAAATGCAGCAGGGCTCGTATGAGGAGACACGGACAGACCAAACGTCCACAAGACAAACACCACCAGACCAGAGGAGCTGCTATAACTAAACACGCGGCTAACGAGCTAATGAGTGATATTTCCGACCGTTGCCTTCATTTACACCAAATTCACTCTTCTAAGAAGCTCAGATTGAGATTGAACTGCTGTTCTATTTAAACGTCGGTGTGGTTTTTATTACGTGATTGAACTTAAAGCTCCGGTGCGTGACATTTTTGTTGATGTTGTTACTTCATCAGTAAACGATCAGATCTGACTGAAGGAGCGTTTGTGTGCATACAGAGGCGTCACAGGGGCGGGCGGGGAACAAGAAGGATTCACCTCCTGAAACTATTCATGGGCTCTTCTTCTTTTGTGCTTTCATAATCCAAACAAATAGAATCTGTTTGCAGACTTTACGAGTGTTTTGTCGCTGTTGTCTGTCTGCGTTCAAACAAATGACTTCCTGTGTGCAGCGGAGGATTTTTGCCGGGTGATACAGAACACTGTTACACTGGGAAATAAAGAGAGAGCAGATAATGGTTTTCTTTTTGTTCCTTATACTGTATTTTCTTTTACTTTCCAAGAATTGGTTGTTTCTCTAATTCTATATAATACATATACTATATATATATATATGTGTGTATGTGTATGTATGTATATATGTATGTATATATATATGTATGTATGTATGTATGTATATATATGTATATATGTATGTATATATGTTTGTATATATTTGTATGTATATGTATGTATAATATACATACATACATATACATACAAATATGTTTGTATATATATATATATATATGTATGTATGTATGTATGTATGTATATATATATATATATGTACGTATGTGTGTGTGTGTGTGTGTGAAATATATAGTGTTTTAACGTGATGATTAAGTTTATGTCTTCAGTCTTTATTTCTTGTACTGGCTGACGATAAAAGAGC